>NC_056732.1:1173664703-1173754703 GCF_019279795.1 Protopterus annectens
AAAATATGTGCTGCTACCAGCACATATTATTCTGTCCTCTTAGGTTGAAGAGCAAAAAAAAAAAAGGTCTTAAAAAAAAAAAGGATCTTTAGTTTTAATCCTACAAGAGTAAAGACCTTTTTGATAATCACATCACCACAGTAGCCAGGAAATCCTTCTACATGGCACACCTCATTACAAAAGGGTTCTCATGGAAAAAAGAGGTTATTGTTCCCCTCTACTTGATACTCATTAGATTCATTATAGAGTACAATGCCCCTTTTGGAATGTACCTCACAAGACATCTGCAGCAGCTGGAAAGGCCACAGAAGTATCTCACAAAGAGAATTACTGGTCTCAAACAGATGCCCAACACTGACCATCTCAAAAAACTCCAGCTTTAGTCAATAGCATATCGCCTACTCCGAGATGGTCTCTGCCTAACATATAAAGCTGTGTCAAGCCCAGAGCTGTTGGACATGCTACACCTAAAGAAATCCCAATCCCTCCGAGTTACACAGTCTAGGGTCCTAAACCTTGTCACTACAATAAACAGGACATGCTGGAGGGATAGATTCCTGTCCCAGAGACTTCCCATACTTTTGAAAAAGCTACCCATCTATGTAAAGCAAAGTTCCTCATTAGCACTCTTCAAGAAAAATTTGATGAGTGGATGGGAAATAGGAAATACACCCCGGGGATCACTTCTGTGGCTCTGCTCGACAGGGGCACAGGAAAATAACTTTCTTGGGTGCAGTAAGCCAGGTAACCTTGTTGGCTAGTCTTATTTAGGCCCTTGGGTCAATAACCGAGTACCTACCTACCTATGAACCTATGAACTAGGTGGAAACAGGACTTGGTTGCCTGCTTTGATCAGTCATTATTTAGCGTTGAGATGTTTGTTGAATGAGACAGTAAAAATGTTGCATACTCACATAGCAGCTATCTGCCTGTCAATTAAGTTGTCAGGTCTGGATCACCTCCAGTCTTAGGGCAAGATAAAGTTAAAGGCACCTACGGAAATTGGCAGAGACCCATTGGTGGGAACATGCTTGCCAGTAATTTGGATGGTGCCTATATTATACTCAGAGATTATCATTTATATGTAGCCTGGGTCAAGTTGTTTTGTAGGCTGTTCTGGGGGGACTTTTGGTGTCAATAAACTTCTGGGATCATTGACTTGGGGGGCATGGCAGATTCTCAGGATGCAGTAGCAGTTTGTTTCAGGAGATCTATAATGTACCAGTTGCATAAGGGCAGCAAGTTTTATTTGGCAGGTTTCACACTCAGCTTTATTCCCTGTACAGTGGATATCCACACTTCTCAGTTTGACTGGCAAAGTTCCTATCAGTGAGATAGTATTCAAGTTTCTGGCAAAGTTTCTATCAGTGAGATAGTATTCAAGTTTCCCAATTGCCAAGATATTACCCTGTGGACCTCCTCAGCCTTTTGCATAAAGCTTTGATTTTCAGGGTCTGCTTATGATTGATTATCCCAGTCACTCCTTTCGCACTGTTAGGGATTCAGATGTAGCCAAGGAGGACCGCCAGTCTGTGGCAGTAATCAAACCAATTGATGGTCATTGTTTGTTTCTATTTAGTATATTCATTAAACTCTATTCCCAGCCAATACCATACCTCTCAACCTCTTACAGCAAGAAATTTGCACAAAGCCCAATAAAATGGGGGGACAAGGACCCAAAAATAGGGACATATTTTATATATTGCTCTTATAAAGTTAGAAAGTTGCTAGAGTAAAAGAGTTTGTTTAACATACATTTTCTGAAGGATTTGAAGTCTGAAACTAAAATGTATGTCATTATTTAGTGACTTCAATCCTCAGCTCATCCTAGTGATTTGCCTGAAAACCACACATTTTATGAGGAACAAGCTAAAAATATGAGCCAGAAATCTGGACAGTTGAGAGGTATGGCCATTACTAATGTGATGTCTCATCTGTGCTTTTGTCATTTCAAGTTGCAGTTGCCCTGTTATCACTGGCCATTCTTTGATTACTCTAGGAGCTAGGAGTGCAACCGTAGGCAATAATGGTGCAACTTTCGAACTCCACCTTTGGATAAGGAAGTGATTTGGATAGGCTTCCCCAAAATGTACTAGGAACAGCTAGCACCATCTATCATCAATGTTATTCAGCAGATTGGTCAACCACCAGTTTTGTTGATCAACAATATTTGCATAGTTTCCAAGTGGTGTCTTCTTGCTGGCATCTTGGATGGTGCAGTGGTGCAGCAGTAGCAGTTAGCATTGTATCCTCACAACAAGAGGTTCCCCAGTTTAATTCTCAGCTGGGGTGCCTTCTGCATGGAGTCTGCATGTTTTCCCTGCATTCATGGGTTTTTTCTGCATGTGCTCTGTTTTCCTCCCACATTCCAAAAACATGTATCTGCAGCATTTCGCCCTGGACCTCCACGGGCTCTGTCCCAGTAGGAAAGTTCCTGCTAAATAAATGTTACATACATAAAATCTTCAGGAACTTCTTGGCAATGAAAAGACGGCTCTCCAGTATTATCCTAATTTAGTCAACTGTAATGCCCAGGCTGTATTGGCTAAGGATATATCATTTTTCCAGTGGCAGAAATGATTTGTAAATTTATCAACCCCAGGGTAGCAGGTATGTGCTCGTCTTTATTTTTTTATGTCTAGGAGCATTGCGACTTTGTGAACAAAGACCTTGCTTGGTTTTAGCTGTATGGGATTCATTTATCACACTTTAGTTTGGACTTATTTAATGTGTGCCTGTTATGTTGTATTAGAGATGCCTTAAGTTGTGAAGAGCATTAGTTGGTTACATGTGTGTACTTAACTGATATCAATTGAGTGCTGTTTTTTTCAGGTGTTACTAGTTGTATATTTATTTATTTGTTATAAGGAAACAGGTACCTGCCTTTCATGCTGATGCAGGATGGACCTGAATATTTTTTGTCACAGAGGAGCATCTGCAGAGCTGGATATGGCCCGGAAGGGGGGCAGGCCATAAGTAGCAGCCTGGTGGACAGTTGCAGGGTGGCCTTCCTTATTTGCATTCCACTCTACTTTCCTCGGCTACTTGACAGGTGTCCTGGCTGGAATAAGTAAGTGATCCCAATGTTGCACTGTGGTGATATTTGCTGTGACAAGGAACATAATGTTTGGACTAGCCTGGCAGATGTGGGTGGCTTATCATGCTATCCAGCGCAGGGAGTCATCCATTTTAGCAATTGTACTTGGTTATCCTGTTAGTCACTGTTGTTTCTTGAAACAATACTGACCTGAGGAGCAAATGGATGTTGATCCATAATGATTCTTACCATGGCAATGCAGATGAGGCTAGTCAGCCTTATGGTTCTATAATTCCCAGGGTCGTTTGATGGTCTCTCTTTGTGTAGAGGGATTACTGTTGTTGCCCTACATTCTGCTGAGACATAGCCAGGTCATAGGCTGTGATTAAACAGGGATGGGTCTATATTAGAACAGCGAAGATTCAAAACTTCGAATGTTCTAATATAGAACCCTATTCAGGGAAAGCTGAAAACATCGAACATACAGAACAGTGATTTTTTTTCCTAGGGAAACATTCGCTGTTCCAAAACACAGACACACAACACAAGCACACCAAACAAACAGCAATCCACACACATACACCTAAAATCTTACACCTAACCCTACACTAAACTATACACACACCACTAACTATCCACTTACCTTAACCCAAACCCTAAACCTAAGGTCCGTCACTATCGCACACTAACCTCACCCGCACCCTAACCCTAACTCACCTAACCCGCCCTAACCCACACATCCACACAATCGCACACTTACCTGACCCGTGCCCTAACCCTAACTCACCTAACCCACCCTAACCCTCACGTCCACAAAATCGCACATATACCTAACTCACACCCTAACCCTAACTAACCTTACCCACACTCAGACGCACACTTACTTGAACCCAAACTGTAACTTTCCACCACAGAGCTGAAAATACCAAAGTAACAGAAACGGACAACCAAATTCTTTCACTAGGAAAAAATTTTGTTTTCTGTTGCTTCAATATTTTCAGCTTTCACTGAATAGGGTTCAATATTAGAACATTCGAAGTTTTGAAACTTCGATGTTCTGATATAGACCCAACAGAATGTGTATTAGCTAGATCATGTTTTAAGTTGTTTAAAAGGAATCCCATGATGTTGTCAGATTCCATTGATATCATGTTTTTGGTTTTGGACAGTGCAGGAATGACCTACTGTCTTGAGGTAATAGGTAGATGAATTGCATCCAGTATACTTTGTTGAATTACCGGGGGGGATGGGGTGAAGTTTGCACCAAATCTGTTGGCCAGCAGGTTAGCTATCACCTCCAGTTGTGTATGGGTGGTGCCATTCACAACCAGTTCAGCACATAACTAGGTATTCCCCTTAAGATTGTGGGCATAGTTAGTCATCCTTATCCAGGGAGGCCATTTTTGATTTATAATTTTTTTTGAAAGACTTGACAAGGTATCTGATTTGTTTGTTTAGGCAAGAAAGGGATTACTTCCTCTGCTGAGCCAGTTCCCTCCCACGCTTAGACATTAGTTTCTTTCTTTTGCTGTATACCCTGCTTATAGTAGGGGTCTGGCAGAGTGGTTTGTTTTTCTAGAAAGACCTATTTTATATCTGATCAGGTACAGCTGATTCTATACAACTGTTTAAATGGTTATACAGGGCACTGGGCATTTAAGAGACCAGTTGGAATAATGGTTAAGGTCTTCGGCTCCCTGGTACAAGGTTCGATCCTGACCTCTAGCCAATGCCTGTTTGAAGTTTGCATGTTCTCTTTGTGGGGTTCCTCCCACTACCAAAACACATGCTGATTCTATGTGGTGCCCTGTGGGGGGAAGAGTTGCACAGATCAACCACTTTAGGCAATTACTGTGGTGCACAGTATCCTCAACATAAGAAAACACAGATCACAGACTGTGTGCCGTGGCAGGGCTAGCCACATGACATTGTAAAATATGGCTGTAGGTGATTTGGTCATGCCGATGATAACGACAGGGAATTGGCGTAAACTCTGCGTAGGAGTCCGTGTTTGAGGGGGCTTTGAAACTTCTTATACCATTGCTTAGTGGGAGGTAATTTGCTTTCGATACATTCTTAAGCATTTTTGAGCTTGATGGGTATCTGGCCTTACAATTACATCAAAAGTAACTGATTTATGGTCAGATTTTCAGTGGGAGGACATCACATGGGGGGGGGGTGCAATGCTCGCCCATGTTAGTGAGTAGTATGTCCAATTGGAGCCCCTCATGGGTGTACTGACTAGCTGTTCCAGTGCATTTGTATTAACAAAGTCCAAGAACCTCTGCACTAGCATGCTTGTGGTCATGTATGTTTCCCAGTTGATGCTAGGATAATTAGAATTTCTTATGAGTAAGGGGTTGGGATGTATGATAAGTGAATCCAGCAGGTCCAGGTATGCGGTATGATTTTCTTGGTTAATGATGGGAGGCCTGTAACTAGCTATGATGTGGTAGGGGATCTTGCCCATGGTTAGTTGGACATGGAGGAACCTGAGAGAGTCATATTGTTTAATCAATCTCCAGGCTTAGTTATTCTTCATGAAGATGGATACACCTTCTCCTTTGGTTCTTTCCGATTCGGATTGTGGTTTGAATGTATGGAAGGCATTGTAGAGCTGTATGGCTGGGGTGCTCTCTTCTACTCTGAACCAAGTCAAAGTGACTGCACAGATGTCAGCATCTTCCAGTGTGAGGAGTGCTTCCAGGCAGTGCAGTTTGTTATTTAGACTCCTAGCATCAAGTAGACTTGAGTTTGTCTTTGGAGGATTTTATGTTTGGAGGTTGGTAATTTTGACACTGCCTAAAAAAGGCACAATATGGGTGGCTTATGCCTTTGCCAGTAACCAAAAGCCTAGAGGAGATGAGTACAGACCATCTCTGGTAAAGCAGAGTGGCCAGCCAAACTTGTCATCCCAGGCTGACAGATATTGGATCCTCCTGGACTGACACCAGAAGAATTGTTAACATCAGTCATTTTTTGTTTGCATTTTGGCATCATCCTTGGAGAGGGTAATATGCTGATTAAGGCTAGGCCTATACCTGCCTATGGCACATAATGTGAGAGCTCAGTCATGTCTCTCGTCATATAGTCCAGAGTGATACATCTCAAGTCATTAACCCCCACATGGACTATGATTGAGTAATCTGGTACTTGTGGTTGAGTGACTTGAGTGCCTAAGTGGACTTGTTGGATCCTGGCACATGACAAGCAGTTAACCCTAACCCTCTCCTTATGCAGCCTGGTGAGGGGAACATCCATGTGTCTCACTATGGAGTTTCCTATGGCTACGTTAGGTTTTGGGGAGTTACACCTTAAGGGCTAATTTGTGGTTGTTTTCTGTATTGTAGAATGTGTAAGTGGTTCCTGAGGTTGCATTTTTGGAGGCCTCTGGTCATTAGACAAGTTACTAGAGACCACCTCTGCATACGTGTGTTTATGTGTCGTGTCCATATTCAGTGTGTGCAGTGATGTATTGGCACTGACAACCTGCTTAACATTAGATTTGTCCATGTGAGATAGTTCTACCTCTAACTTCAAAGTTTAACTACATCTCTCACATGAAGTATTTATTTGTTTCAGGAGTAAGTGGATGTCAAGGAAAGTCTTTTAGTCTGACTCTCAATTTAAGTAGGCCAATCATGCAATGTAGAAGATTCAGAAATTCAGAAGTGTGTGTGTGTGTGTGTGTGTGTGTGTGTGTGTGTGTGTGTATATATATATATATATATATATATATATATATATATATATATATATATATATATATATATATATCAATTGGCATAGTAGGCTTTTGTTTTCTGGTGGGGATTAATGGATGATTAAAACTGAGCAATAATTATTGTTGGATATGGATGTGTTGCTTATATGTGCAATAAGGGCTGAGGGTGGGGATGATAAATGCATTACCACCTACTTAGAGGAGTTATAAAGTACAGTCCCAAAAGGGTCTTCTTGCACGTATAAAATGTGTCTCTATATATTTGTGTTTGAATTTTACTTTTAGTAAGTTAAGTATAATAATGTTTTATAATACATTTAAGTATTAAAATAGCTCTTCAGCCCTTTAAAACAAAATGATTGCTGAGCAGGGCTTTAACTTTTTATCTATGAGGAATTTTTCTGGTATGATTTAAGGAACACATTTGTTAACTTATTATGGGCTATTAAAGAATTATCTTTGTAAGTAATCAATAATACATTATAACGCAATAATAGTCATATATGTACCATTGCTTTTTTTTTTCGTGAAATAGCAAGTATTTTAAAGATAATCTGTTTTCAGTGTGGGTTATGAGCTGTTAAGATACTGCTTCCTGTGGTCCAGGTTTTGATTCCTTTACACTGCATTTGTCTACTATGTGGCCTTGAGCAAGTTATGTAACCAGACTTGACTTTGGTGTAATTTGGAAATTTGTCTGGGCTGTCAATGATCTCCTAGATTGTATGCTTAGTAACAACCTATGAACCAATAACATGTACACAAGGATTTGAAAAGGCTTACCTCCAAGGGGGAAATCTTAACTTGGCCTTGTTCCCACTGCTGATAAGCCATTCTCTTTCTTAGATTTCCCAACTTCTGTCACAAGCAGGGGTATCAGCACATAAGACCATCTCACTGGCAAAGCGGAATGATAATGCAGCAATCCATGGGAATGGATAATGTGAATTAAAATTATGGTCTCCTTTGGAAATGCCAGCAGCTCCCTATTTATACTGATATGCAACTGAGAGAACTGCCAGATAATAATTTCACAGTTGGAAGCAAAACTGAATGTTGCCAAAAAATGGTGATCATCTATTCACTCTTATGGAAGCAATCATGATGCAACTGAGTTTAGCAAAGATATGTTGAGTGGGGGAGGGGCTATATGTGTCTGTAAGAGTGTGGACATGTGTGCATGTACATGTCTGAATGGACATAAATGAAGCTGTATGAGTGTGTGTGTGTGTGTGTGCGTGCGTGTGTGTGTGTGTGTGTGTGTGTGTGTGTGTGTGTGTGTGTGTGTGTATGTGTGTGTGTTTGTGTCTGCCTGGGTGATCAAGTATGGTTAAGTACAGAATCAAGGTTCTGGATGTATATGTGCAAAGACTGGAGCATGCATGTGGATAAATGGCTGAGCGTTTCAGTGATTGTGATTAGCTGTGGGAGGGGGGGCTTGTTTGCTGATGGCTTGATGTGTGCATGAGGATTGAGTCTCTGGAAGAAAGTCAGTGTACATAAATATATATTTATACATATATATATATATATATATATATATATATATATATATATATATATAGTTACCTATCAAAACATCTACTCTTCATAACATCTAAACTCAAAACATCAAGACCATAACATCTAAACTTCAAAATATCGAAAAGTCATAACATCGAATCTCAAAACACTGAAAACTACAAAGCAACTATAAATAACATCCCACACACTGTTTACTACATTTTTGCAGGGGGGCAAGCCCCCCCCCGCACTCCCAAAGTGGGGGGCTTCGGCCACCACACAGCATGTAAATTAAATATACCAACTCCAAGATTGCACTACAGTGGGAGAAAAAACCCACTGTAGTGCAATCTCGGAGTTGGTATATTTAATTTACAGGGGATGTGGGGGCGGATCCCGCCACATGGGGGTGCAGGGGGCTTTCCCCCCTGCAAAAATGTAGTAAACAGTGTGTGGGATGTTATTTATAGTTGCTTTGTAGTTTTCAATGTTTTGAGATACGATGTTACGAGTTTTAGATGTTATGAAGTTTAGATGTTATAGCCTTGATGTTTTGAGTTTAGATGTTATGAAGAGTAGATGTTTTGATAGGTAAATATATATATATATATATATATATATATATATATATATATATATATATATATATATAAAACTATATATATATATATATATATATATATATATATATATATATGGGGGGAAAGCAAATGGCCTCAAATTTGCACTCAGTAAATGTGGCTTTAGTAAGCATAAATAAAAAAAATCAGTATGTTGTGATAACACATGACCATAGATTCATTAACAAGCATGTAGATGTTGCACTTAAGCCAAAAGAATAATCCATCTTTGTGTAACAAGCAGCACTGCTTGTTGAATATGGAGGAAAAAAGTCAACTGTTGTTTTCTGCACTTTGGCCATTACCTCCATTGGACAGCTGTTGGAAGAGTCATGCTATCAGAGGCAAAGGCTGGTATACATAGTTGGTTACACAAATGTGCATAAGCTATCAGAGCTGTTCATGGACAAGTTCAGCTGAGCTGCGATTCATAGGGACTTGTTATGCAAATGCGCAATGACATCAAATCTGATTATGCAAATGTACAAATATTAAGATGAAAATGAGGAATTATGTAAATTTTTATATGGTAATGATGAATGTTATACACCATTTGCAATTCACTGCCAAATTTTCCTGCTTTTCCATGCTGGTCACAGACATGCTATATAAAGAGGAGCTTTGCCAAATCTATTAGAGCTGCAGTCAGTGAAAATGCTCACATGCTGCTAGCTCTGCTTTTCCTGGTCTGAGTTGCTGTCTTGTTTGGGCCAAAACTGCTTGTGTCAAGTGACACTTACCAGCCAATAAGACAAAAATATAAGAAAAGAATAGCTCATAACTTTAACAATCATGAAATCCTTGATAGCTTCAGAGTAGACAGACATTACTAGGTTCTTAGTGGGTATGTTTGATCCCATAGGACTCTGTAGGAATGCTTGGATGTCCTGTCCTTTTGGATATCAAAGTATGTATAGCCCTCACTCTACCTGCTAGGGGACCTTTCAGACATAAACTGGAGACACACTTGGGAATCTCACAAGCTTCTGCCTTGAGAATACTGCAGCAATTCCTGGATGTACTCTTGGTACATATGGATTATTATATCTATTTTCTGATGTCACCTTTAGACCAAGCCAATACTATATATGCCTTTTATGGTCTGGTATGTTTCCCTAATGTGCTCTGTGCAATAGATTGCACCTATGTTGTAATTAAGGCCTCTTCTGGTATACAGAGGAGTGGTACCATAATAGGAGCAGTTACCATTCCATCAATTGCCAGGTAATGTGTGATGCATGGGGGTGCATTACCACTGTCTCTGCCCAGCATCCTAGCAGTCCATAAGAGTCCCATATCTAGCATACTAGCTCACTCAACACCCCTTTCTGCATGGTAGGATGTCCAGTGGTCATCTTGTTGGTAAGTGGAAAAGTATTTTTATTTGTTTATATTGTATTTAAGTAGTTATTCATGATAAAATGTATTGCAGAATACTAAACTTTTTTTGTCTCGCCCTTTGCCCTCTCTCTCTCATCTTTTTTTTTTTTCATGTGATGCTGGATATCCACTGGAGCCATGGCTGATGACACCATTGAGAAATCCAAGTGAAGCTGCAGAGGAGATGTGAAGCACATCCTTGTCCCAGACCCATATTATTATTGAGAGGGTCTTTTTCCTTCTGAAGAGCCATTTTAGGTACCCGGATGAGTCTGAGGTGCCCTTCAGTATGACTCAGCTACTGCATGTAGGATGTTTACTGCATGCTGCATTCTGCACAACATCGTCATATGCCAGAGTGGTGGTGAAGTGACCCATGATATCACTACAGCTCTTAGTTCCAGTCCCACTATAACTAATGATGACAAACCAGCAGTAGTACTAAGTAAATGACCTCATGTGGCTGTGCAGGTAAAGAGGCAGCAACTAGTCTACAGCTATGGATCATAACATTCAAATTAGTACTTCCTTTATTATAAAAAGTACATAGAGTATGATAGGTGCAAACAGTGATATCTGTGTGCTATGCTGTGTGATGCCCCTGCACTGGCAGAGTAATCAAGGAGCCTCAGTCCTCACCACTGGTAACAGTGAGGGATGTACACAATGGGACGATGACAAGTACACACACAGTAAAGTGCAATTTCCCTTAAGAGCACACAGAGATCACAATCAGTCTGGGGCTGGTTTCTCCCTCTTTCCCTAGATCCCCAATAAGACTCCCCACTGGCACAGCTATAGGGTTAAGATCTCAGCCGAGTGGTTAAGCCAAAACCTCCAGTAACCTCTCTGTCCAACCAGTGGTTTGTGTCCCAGCCCAAGTAGCTGACGCACATATGCTGAGATTTGATTTATATACAAACCCACACACACACATCTGGGAAAGGCTGGCACAGGATTACTAGCTATGCCCCTTCTGCCCATACTATAAGGTAGTTATCACTGCCACCAACCAACTCTTCATCAGCTACTATAAGGCCGTTACAAAGGGTGTCCAATCCTACTGTGTAATGTTACTATTATCCAAATGGTAGTCTTGACCAAGCACCAGGCTATACAGGAGTGGCATGTACAGTGTCACCAAATACATATGCAAGTACTTTAAGAGCTTAAATATGTCTCACAAATATCAGCCACAAAGACAGGTTTAAATATATTTAATAATAAATAATAAAAGAACAAGACAGTACTCAGAAAAACACAGTTACTTCAAAGTTCAGAATCACAGGAAATATTTTAAAACAACATTGCAGGACAGTCTCAAATAAATACAGAAAACATCTAAACTAATCTTTACTATATTCCTATCTATATCTAAAAGAGATACTATGCCCTAAGTAACTTACCTACAGAGCAAGGCAAATGCAGATGATGATCATGAGTGGATGTTCTTGCTAGGTCCAAGACAAAATGCAAAATGCACATTCTCTCTCTGAGAGAGTTCTTAAATTAATATCACATTTTACTGCTGGGTTAGCTTAGATGACATCACTCTTTGCCACCTGACTTTAGTTCCCAAGCTAAACAGAAACATAACAGAATTTAACACCTCTGTGCGAGAAATACATATCTCTCAGACCTTTGCAGTTGCCAGAAGACATAAATCAATAAAACACTTATGAAACAATGGTGAAGGCACCCTAGTTCTAGACATCCTGTCTCCTTGCTGCATTGAAAATAACTTTTATAGCACAATTGTAAAACACTTAATTTCAACTTATTTTCTTGAAGTTTTGTAAGTTAATCTTCTATGTTCCAGCAGGGTATGCTATGGTTACATTCTTGAAGTTCAGTACATAACATACAGTTCTGTACAAATCATATCAATATTTACAAATGACAGAATTATTTACAAAATTCCTGATAGCTGGGCTGGCAGTATTTCCTTTTGTGACATTTCAATGAAAATCATATTAATATTCACAAATGACACAGAATTATTTACAAAATTCCAGAGAGCTGGGTGGCAGTATTTTCCCCATGTCACCTGTTGTGTGGTGCATGATCTGCTGTCTCTGTTCATCTGACATTATCTCTAATCTTACATTTTTTTTTTATCTTTTAGAAACATTACTCATATTATAATTGCTTAAGGTCATGCCTGAAGCCTCACTGACTCCTGTTCAGTGATGCAATAAGTTATCATATAAAAATAAATCCATGTTTTTATCTGCTTTGATTAATAAGATCTGTTGTCCTACTTACTTAAGTATACTCCTGTCTAGACCTCTCTTTACTCTAAATCTTAGAGCCTTCTACTATTTAAACTATTTGTTAATAACAAAACTATTATGTTTTTATTACTAATCTAGCTCTGTTTCTGTAATATTACGACAAACAAGTGTGAACCTAAGTCTGACTTTTCTGTATACTCTCATCTGCTGTTCACTCAGCATTTTATTTTGCATATACTTTTCATGTGACTTCTGTTACTGTAATTTTGTGCAATGATATAGCTATGTAAATTTCTTACTTTTTGAATGTATGATATATCTATATAATATTCTTTTTTAATGTATGCATGTTAATGTCTTGTTTTTTTTTTTCTTTTGGAGATTTTCTCCTTCGATCTCCACTGAAAACAGACCTTTCACTCAGCAGGACTAACCCAGTTAACAAATGACAAATAAATAAACAATTATTGAATATTATCAACAGTGACATACTTCATTAGATAATACTATGCAAATTCAATGGAAAAATATTATACTGCTTTGTTTATATTATGCCATCTCTTCTTAGATTATTCTGTGTTACTGCACATCAGCTTAATTTTATGCTGTCATACACAATAATTTCTGACTTGAGAAACATAACAAACTATCATCATTTATGCAGTGGGGAGGGTGAAGGGGCAGCAGTGTAAGTTAACATGGCAGGATACTCATTTTAATGTGTCATTTGCTTATTATATATATATTTGTCCTTGAAAATGTTTTGTGTATTACTACTTTTATGTTGTAGGTAACTGTCACAAGTAGGAATGGTAATCCATGTAACACTGATTTTTTTATACTTTGCATTGATGGTATACATACTAGTTTTACAAGAATGAAATGCATACAATTGCAAACCTGTTCTCCCCCAGCTCACTCAGCTTCCTTTCCTGTTAAACATGCAACGGTGACTTTGAAGCTGATTCACAGTTAGCATTGCCACCTATACAGTATTTTTCTGGACTACTCTTTAATCAGAATGTTGGTCCGGTCGTCAGGAAAGCAGTGTACAAACTCCGCTATTCTGTTTTTCTGCACAAACAGAATGCCAGAATTAGTAAAAACAGACACAGAATAACTTTTCAGTGGAAACACATTGCTAAAGTGGTGCACTTTAAACTGGGATCAGTTAAAATGAGAGAAAAAAAAACAAAGGAAGGTGTTCCACTCTGAGATGACATAAGCATTTACATCATAAAATTGGTGTGCAAGTGGCTCGGGCAAGCAAGTGGGTCTGATGTGCAGGGAAATAGGCAGAAGCAGGGTTGTAGGAATTTCAAGGGGTTGTGGCTTTTATCCATTTTTGCCACCTAGAAAGGTGGCAACCCTATTCCCAGTAGATCAAGATCAAATCAGTCATGGTGATAGTGCAATGCCATTCCAAATGTTTGTACCATGTATGTATAGGTTCATACTGTATGAGCTAAAGCTGAATTTTTATTTTATTTATTTTTATTTATTTTACATTTGTTTACCAGGAAAGTCTGACTGGAATGAGGTCCATTTACAGCAGAGGCCCGGAGAGAAAAGCTCCACAACAAAACGATTCTGTGCCGTGGTATATATACAATCAACGAGATATATCATACAATAGTTTGTTCTAAGCAAGCTTAATTTACACATAGTAGACCCTAGATGTCAGTATTGGGAGAAAAAAAAACACACACACACATTGACTGATGCAATCAAAAACTGATGCCATCAAAAAGATATCTCACAAGATATAATAATTTGCAAATAGTAGGCCCTGTATGGGAGTATTTGAGTACTGTATATTAGAGATAGTAAGCAGTGAAGAGAGGAGGGTAGCAAGACTTGGAGGAGAGCAGGAAAGCATTTATGTGATGCAAGGACAGAGCCAGGACTACAAGAGGTGTGACTTAAGTGACTTTTTGAACAGTGAGAGAGATGGTGCTGAAGAGATATTTTGGGGGAAGTTATTCCATTCCCTAATGATGGTATGGGAGAAAAGAGCTTTCCCTGCAGTATTGTTGGCTTTGGATATACAGAGCCGGGTTTTGTTGGATGAGCGTAGAGGACGATTTGTTGAATATTGGTTTAGTAGTTGGTTTAGGGCTGGAGTTTTGTGGGGGTTCTTTATAATGATGAAGGTGAGCACTAGTTGGTGGTAACTAATTAGCTGAGGGAGTTCTAACCACTATAATTCCTTTAGGGTAAGACAGTGATGACTTCTAAAAGTGGAGTTGTTGGTGAATTTTGCAATTTTATTGTAACATGATTCTAGTTTGTCTAGGTCTGTTTTCCTGATGTGAATTAGGATTGGTGATGCATACATTAGGGCAAACAAGAGGTGGGTTTTGGGCTAGGGTGATTTGTGCTTGGTCTGATAGGAACTGTTTGTGTTTATATAAAGTTCCTAATTTTTTATGTACCTTTTTAATGGCTTGTGAGATATGGACATCAAAGTGAAGATCCTTATCTATTTCAGCACAGAGGAGCTTAGTATGGGGGGAGGAGCAGACTGTGGTGCCATTTTTGGAGGTGATAGTGAAGGAAGGAGGTGTGGTTCTGGATTTATTGGGGGAGAAAAGAAGAATTTTGGTCTTGTTGGGGTTTAGAATAAGTTGGATATCAGTAATCCATTTTTCCACGGAGCAGAAGGATTCTTGGGTAAGCTTTTGAAGAGTGGTTATGGATGGGGCTGAGCAGATTAGGGTTGAGTCATCTGTGTACTGTATAAGTGATACATGCAGGGTGGAGGTATATAGTTTGTTGGTGAAAATGGTGAAGAGCAAGAGAACTGATTACAGCAGAAAAGTATCAGTAACTGCAGACATATTAACTAAAGCAAGAAAGTTTTTTTAAATTTATATTAAGGGAAAGTATTGTTTATTAATTGTAAATGTGGGTAGTTGCACAAGGTGGGAGTGGACATTTAATAGCTGTAGAAATGGGGAGTAGGACTTATAGAAATCTACCAGCTTTTGGTAAAAAGGGAAAATGTCTGGAGATAAATGTTATTACTAACTTTACAAGGTTAATGCTGCCACCTAGTTGCAAAAAGAGATAGTGTAAAGCAGAGATAGCAATCCCTTTTGTATAGTAATTTATTTTAGGTTCATAGGTTCATAGGTATGTGCTATGCTATCTGCCCTAAGGCATCTATAAGCCTAGCCAGAATGTGTTGGCTTTCGCTGCCCCTTAGATTAGTTCCCTGTGCCTCTGTCCAGCAGAGCCATTGGTTCCCTGTGCCTCTGTAAAGCAGAGCCACTGCAATGATCCCCAGGATAAATTTTCTGTTTCCCATCCACTCGTCAAGGTTGTTCTTGAAGAGTGTTAGTGAGGGCCTCTGCCTAATGTAGTTTGGAATCCTGTTCCAAAGCATGGGGAGTCTCTGGAACAGGAATCTATCCCTCCAGCATGTCCTATTTATCGTTGTGGTGCGGTTTAGATCCCTAAAGCATGTGGCTCTTGGGGATTTGTTTTTTTTTAGGTGGAGCATGTCCACCAATTCTGGGTTGGGCATGGCCTTGTATGGCAGGCAGAGATCACCTCTAAGTAAGCGGAATGCAACCAAGTACAGCTGGAGTTTCTTCAATCAAGCTGCACAGGGCATCTGTTTGACACCAGTAATCCTCTTGTTGAGGTACTTCTGTGGTCTTTCCAGCCATTGCAGGTGTCTTGTAAGGTGCATCCCAAATGGGGCATTGTACTCTATGATGGGTCTGATGACTGATGAGTAGAGGGGCACAATAACCTCTTTTGTTCTAGATGTGAACCCTTTTGTGATTAGGTGGTCCACATAGTAGGATTTTCTAACCACCTTGGCAATATGATTATCAAAGGAGAGATTATTATTTACTTGTGTCCCTAGATCCCTTATTACATTTTCTGTATTTAGGGGACTACCATGTATGTGGCAGTTCGCAGGTACATTGTTTTTTCCAAAGGGGATGACTATGCACTTTTTGGCATTTAGCTTGAGGCCATGATTTTGACACCAGGTATCCATCTCAGTGAGACACTTCTGGAGGATGTCTGTCTCAGCCGGAGAGTAAATTATGGCCCCCAGTTTGCAGTCATCTGTGAACTTGGTCAGCCATAGTCCTCCTGTGCTTGCCTGTACCTCTGAGAAGTATATACTGAACAGGAGGGGGTCCCAGGACTGAGCCACTTGTAACCGATTTATAGTCAGACCTAGAGCCTGCAACTCTCACCGTGTGTGTTCTATCCATGAGCCAATTGGCAACCCATCTCATGCCATAGGAGTTTATGTTCAGGATGGTGAGCTTGTCTATAATACCAGAATGGGGAATGCTGTTGAAAGCCTTTGCGAGGTCTAGGTAGGCTGTGTGGACCTCATTTCCCTCATCAAAAGCCTTGGTAACTGTCTCAAAGAAGTCCACCAGGTTTAGGACACATGATCTGCCCTTAACAAAGCCAAACTGGGTAGGGTCCAATGTTTGGAGGTTCCCAATGTCTCTGTTAATGAGTTCCATGATGATGCACTCCATAGCCTTGCAGACCAGGCTAGTCAGGCTTATAGGGCGATAGTTCCCAAGGTCTGTTGTGGCTCCACCTTTGTGTAGCAGGATAACTGTTGCTGTGTGCCACTCTATGGATACATAACCTGTAGTGAGGCTGAGTTTGAACAGTGTGTTTAGGTGAGGGGTTAGTTCATTTTGGAGCTCATGTAAGACACAGCCTGGGGCACCGTCCAGTCCCATTGAAGCTGTGTTTTTGGCTTTGGATAGGGCTGTGTTAACTTGTTTGTCAGTGACTGCTGAGGATCTACATTCTTCTGGTATGGCTAAGGGCCCTTTAGGGGGTGAGGGGGGTGAAGTTTTCACCAAACCTGTCTGCCAGAATGTTAGAAATATCAGTCGGTTCAATGTATCTTGTGTCATTCTGCACTAACTCAGAGCAGATCTGAGAGCTTCTACTTAGATTCTTGACATAGGTAAAGAACGCTTTTTGGTTATCTTTGGAGTCTTTGGCAATATTTCTTTCGAAGCTAGCCTTGGATGATTTTATGAGGGATCATAGTTTCTTGCTGATACTAATCAGGGTTGTCTTTCCTTCTTGGGATTTTACTCTTTTCTGTACTAGTTTCCTCCTTCTATTGTATAGCTTATTTATGGCAGCGGTCCACCAGACTGCTTTCCTTTTCTTGTAGGAGTGAGTCTTGTTTTTTCTTGGGATAACACAATCCATGCATTCTTGCAGGTGCTCCTAGAGTGCCTTTGTAAGGGATTCAGTAGCTTGGACAGCGTTGTCCTTTAGCATGGGGGCTGTGAACCTTTCCACCTCTGTCTTAAGTAACGTGAAGTTTGCTTTTGCAAAGTTTTTCATGGTGGTTTCCTTGATTGGGGGTGGGGGTGGAATGTGGCTATCCAGAGTGATTAGTCTATGGTCTGATCTAACCAGTGAGGGGTTGACCTCTGGTGTAGAACACTGGTCACCATGTTGGTGATGACCAGGTCCAATATGTTGCCACCTCTGGTGGGGGTGTTGACCAGTTGATCCAGGGCATTTGAGTTTATAAATTCTAGGAAGTGTTGAGCAAGGGAGTTAGTACTTGAGTAGTTCTCCCAGTTAACGTTTGGGTAAATGAAATCACCCAATATTAGGGCATTTCGTACGATATTCATATTTTTCAGTGACTCCAGAAATGCGGAATGGGGGTCCTGGGTAATGGTGGGTGATCTGTAGCAAGCTACAATTTGAATTGCAGTTTTGCTCATTGTTAGTTGCACATGGATGATTTCGGAGGCATTGTGCTGTACCACTAACCTGGAGTTGTGGGTATCCTTGATGAATATGGATACACCCCCGCCTTTTGAGTTTCGGTCCGGGTTCTGTGGCCAAAAAGTATGGTATGTGTTATAGCCTGTTAGTGCTTGGGTGCTCTCTGGACCCTTAAACCAGGTTTCTGTTACTGCGCAGATATAGATGTTCTCCATACTGAGGAGTGCCTTGAGTGCATGCATTTTGAGGATTAGACTTTTGGCATTAAGTAGCATTACCCTCAGTTTTTGGTTACTTGTGCTATTTACGGTGGTGGGTTTGTCTTTGAGCCTTGCCTAAAAAAGGCACTATTGGGGCTGCAAAAGCCTTGGCCACTATTCGAAAGCCTAAGGGTGACAGGTGCAAGCCATCTCTTGTGAAGCAACGTGGCTTGTCGATACTGGATCCCCTTTGAATGACACCAGAAACTTAGCCAATTGTTGAAATTGATCATTTTTTTCTTTATAATGTGGCATCATTCTTGGTGAGGGCAGGATGCTACTCAGGGTCAGGATCCTACCAGCCTGGGCTATGTGAGCAGAGAGCTCTTCCTTGTCTCTTTTCATGTAGTCCAGGAAGGTACGTCTCAGGTCATTCACACCAACATGGACAATGAAAGAGTCATATTTGTACTTGTTCGGGAGTGACCTGAGTGCTTGTGTTATGTGGCAGATCCCGGCGTCCGACAGGCAACTAACTGCAACTTTCTCCTTGTCCAGCCTAGTTAGTGGGACATCAGTGCAGTGTGCCTGACTATAGAGTCGCCTATTACTAGTGTGTTAGGTATGTTATTTTGCCCTAAGGGCTGTGATTGCGTGGCACACTGATTATGTGAAGTATGTGTTTCATGGTATGTGATGGGGTGTGGAGGTGGCTTGGGTGTCTGCTTTGGAGGTCTCTGTTGCTTTTGCAGATTTTTATTTAGAGCCTCTGAGTATGTTTTCATGTATTTATGTGTGTTATTTGCCGGTGTTAGTTTAATAGGTCTATGTGAGACTGGTGGTGTGTTGCATGTATTTTCCTTCTCCACTTGACTGTCAGTTCCAGTCTTGGGTTGAGAGAGCTTTGCCTCCAGTTTGGCTGTATAATTGCATCTCTCACATATATTAGTGTTTGGTGGTAGGAGGAGAGGGTTGTCTGTGTACATGAGGCAGTTGTAACATTGCCTCAAAATGCCCAGATTCACCAGTTGGACTGGAGAGTAAACCTGAAACTGCCCTTTGGACATGCCTGAATAGGTAAAGTGAGCTGTTTTATTGATTGGCTGGTAGGGACGAATAGAGAGCCTTGTCCTTCTGGACAGTATAGGGGGTCTAGTGCTAGGGTCAATTAGTGCTTGCTATGAGTTTTGAACAGGTGCTGGGCTGTGAAATGAATAGTTTGAGTGCTTAAGTTGAAAGCTTGTCTAGTTCCAAGGGAAAAATTGAAGAGTAGACTTCGTGGAGCAGGGAATAGTTTAACCCTAGCTAACTGGTGCTGACCAGCATGCAAAACCATGCAAATGTGGATTTTATAGCAGGGAAATGAAAGAGATAGAAATTAGCCCAAAATGGCGAATAAACTACTAACTTCTGGGCTACAGCAAACAAGGCGCACAAATTTCAGAAAGAAACAGATCAAATAAGCAGGCACAATAAGCTTTTAACCAGAAATTGCCAGCTCAGAAAGGCAGAAATTAGCCTCTCCTCCCACAAGAGTGCAGACCACAAACCTTCTTAATGTAAAATAACTGGCCTGAAGCCCAAGTGCTTAAACCAGAACTAATGTGCTTTTAGAATAACAGACACTGAGCCTTCAATCAGCAATTCCCAACTTAGAAGGATGTAAGCTACCTGTCCTGCCACAACAATGCAGTCCACAAACCTTCTTAATGTAAAACAACTGGTCTGAAGCCCAAGTGCTTAAACCAAAAGGCTAAGAATAACGGTTACAATTTAATCAGGCTACTACCAAGTAGTAATAACTGCATCATAATAATACAACTGAGTACTTTTAAGAAGCACAAGCAAAATAAGGTAATGCAGTAGGAAGAAACACAATTACAGTAAAAGCAGATTAATAAAGTGCATTTTTTATAACAATAGAAAATGAGCAAACTGATTTAAACAAATTACCCAATTAACCAGTAAAAAAATTCAAAACTGAGCCCTGTTCCAGCAGTCTTCAATCTGACAAGTTCTAACCGCACACTCCTGCCACTAGGGTGCAGGGGAACCTTCTCCAAAAAAAGATGGCCTGGATTAGTGCTCAAGTAATACAAACAAAGCTAGATTCAGCAGGCCCAAATCTAGTTTATGCTACAGCAGACAAGGCGCACCAATATCAGAAAAACAGTTCAAATAAGCAGGCACAGTAAGCCTTTGGCCAGAAATTCCCAGCTCAGAAGGGCAGAATCTGGACTCTCCTCCTATAAGAGTGCAGACCACAAACCTTCTTAATGTAAAATAACTGGCCTGGAGCCCAAGTGCTTAAACCAGAACTAATACACTTTTAGAATAACAGACACTGAGCCTTCAATCAGCAATTCCCAACTTATAAGGATGTAAGCTACATGTCCTGCCACAACAGTGCAGATCACAAACCTTCTTAATGTAAAACAACTGGTCTGAAGCCCAAGTGCTTTAACCAAAAGACTTAGAATAACAGTTACAATTTAATCAGGCTACTACCAAGCAGTAATAAATCCAGAAGAATGAACACAGTTGAGTACTTTTAAGAGGAGTCAAAAGCAAAATAAGGTAATAAAGTAGGAAGAACACAAATACAGTAAAAGCAGATAAAGTGCAATTTTTTTTAAAATATTACAATAGAAAACAAGCAAACTGATTTAAACAAATTACCCATTTAACCAGTAAAAAAAAAATTAGAACTGAGCCCTGTTCCAGCAGTCTTCAATCAGACAACTTCAGGGCTTAAGCGGGTATGCTTACTCAAATGTTCTCTCTGTATTAGGCAGGATTAGCTAATGAGACTAGACTAGGATAGAAATGGGATAGGGCTGAACAGATGATAATGGTAGGAGTGTCTGAAATCAAAATATGATCTCACTGTACTTGGTTGAGCGAGCAGATGAGATGGGCACAGGAGGAGTGTTCAAACACAAATTTACAGGAGGGGTGGTCCGTTCCAAAGCCACCAAGATTAATACCACAACAAGAACTGGGAGGGTGGGTGGGACAGAGAGAGAGCTCACAATTTTCAGTGAAAAAATAAATAAGCAGATAAATGCAGTACTATTTTTAACACAATATTCAATGAAAAATAAATAGAAAAAATAAAATGCAGTACTATCTTATAACACTGCAATTTGTACTTATCTCAGCTTGTAATAAAGCTGATGTAGGTATGTAAAAGCTAACCAAACAGCTCAAGTATGCAACTATTCAGCAGAAATAATTTCAGAGATAAGGGACTAAGACTTTAAGGCACAGAGAAACCCTCTAGGCTAAGACTTCTGCACCGAATATCAATGAAGTGAGAAGAATAAACAAACTAACTGCAGACAGAGAGAGAGAGAGCTCACAATTTTCAATGAACAAATAAATAAGCAGATAAATGCAGTACTATTTATAGCACAATATTCAATGAAACAATAAACAGAAAAAATAAAATGCAGTACTATCTTATAACACTGCAATTTGTACTTATCTCAGCTTACAATAAAGTTGATGTAGGTATGTAAAAGCTAACCAAATAGCTCAAGTATGCAACTATTCAGCAGAAATAATTTCAGAGATAAGGGACTAAGACTTTAAGACACAGAGAAACCCTCTAGGCTAAGACTTCTACACTGAATATCAATGAAGTGAGAAGAATAAACAAGCTAACTGCAGAGAGAGAGCTCACAATTTTCACTGAACAAATAAATAAGCAGATAAATGCAATACTATTTTTAACACAATATTCAATGAAACAATAAACAGAAAAAATAAAATGCAGTACTATCTTATAACACTGCAAGTTTGCACTTAGCTTGTAATAAAGTTGATGTAGGTATGTAAAAGCTAACCAATCAGCTCAAGTATGCAACTATTCAGCAGAAATAATTTCAGAGATAAGGTACTAAGACTTTAAGGCACAGAGAAACCCTCTAGGCTAAGACTTCTACACCGAATATCCATGAAGTAAAAAGAATAAACAAACTAACTGCAGACAGATAGAGAGCTCACAATTTTCAGTGAACAAATAAATAAGCAGATAAATGCAATACTATTTTAACACAATATTCAATGAAACAAACAGAAAAAAATAAAATGCAATGCTATCTTATAATACTGCAAGTTTGTACTTACCTCAGCTTGTAATAACGTTGATGTAGGTATGTGAAAACTAACCAAACAGCTCAAGTATGCAACTATTCAGCAGAAATAATTTCAGAGATAATGGACTAAGACTTTAAGGCACAGAGAAACCCTCTAGTCTAAGACTTCTACACCGAATATCAATGAAGTGAGCAGAATACACAAACTAACTGCAGACAGAAAGAGAGCTGACAATTTTCAGTGAACAAATAAATAAGCACATAAATGCATTACTATTTTAACACAGTATTCAATGAACCATTAAACAGAAAAATAAAATGCAGCGTTATCTTATAACACTGCAAGTTTATACTTATCTCAGCTTGTAATACAGTGATGTAGGTATGTAAAAGCTAACCAAACAGCTCAAGTATGCAACTATTCAGCAGAAATAGGGTTAAGAAAACCCGAGGGACGAGAGTGGCAAGCAGTCTGTGGTAGGCTGCTAGAAAAAACACACAGAGGGAAGGGCAGCAAGCACCTATAGGTATTAATAATTAGTCCACAAGTAATTAGTTGTAGTCTACATACATTCAAAGTCTTGTGTGGGGAAGTCCTCACAGTAGTAGCTCTCTTATGAAGCCAGGCTGGCAGGCAAACTTCAGGGTGTCTTCTGGGTTTGGCAGGAGGTAGTCTTTATACCCTAATGGCAGGGAGGGAGCACCCAGAATGGTGTACTGTAAAAGAGAGAGAAAGACAGTGAGTTAGGTAAATGGAAATGATACAGGAAAAAAGGTGGAGGGATAAGGCAGAAATTAGGTGATGTTCAGAGGAGGGATAGGTGTAGATAAAAGGTATATGTAGGGGGAAGGTAAGAGAGGTAACTGTAGAAAAGCAGCAAACAAAGGCCATAGAACAATGCAAGATAGGCAGGATCATCATCGTCTTTCGACTGTTCCCGTTAGGGGTCACCACAGCGGATCAGCTGTTTCCATTTCTTCCTGTCCTCTGCATCTTGCTCTGTCACACCAACCATCTGCATGTCCTCTCTGACCACATCCATAAACCTTATCTTAGGCCTTCTACTTTTCCTGTTACCTGGTAGCTTCATCCTTAGCATCTTTTTTCCCAATATACTCAGCATCCCTCCTCAGCACATGATCAAACCAATGTATTCTTGCCTCTCTGGCTTTGTCTCCAAACCTTCCAACGTGGGTTGACCCTCTAATATACTTATTCCTAATCCTGTCCAATCTCGTCACACCCAGTGCAAATCTTAAAATCTTTAACTCTGCCACATCCAGGTCAAACTCCTGCCTTTTTGTCAATGCCACTGTCTCCAACCCATATAACATAGCTGGTCTCACTACCCTCTTGTAGACCATCCCTTTCACTCCTACAGGTACTCGTCTGTCACAAATCACTCCTGACACTCTTCTCCACCCACTCCATCCTGCCTGTACTCTCTTCTTCACCTCTCTTCCACACTCACCGTTACTCTGAACTATTGACCCAAATATTTAAACTCATCCACCTTCGCCACCTCTACTCCTTGCATCCTCACCATTCCTCTATCCTCCCTCTCATTCACACACATATATTCTGTCTTAGTCCTGCTGACCTTCATTCCTCTTCTCTCTAGAGCACATCTCCATCTCTCCAGGGTCTCCTCCACCTGTTCCCTACTCTCACTACAGATCACAATGTCATCAGCAAACATCATAGTCCACGGGGACTCCTGTCTGATCTCATCTGTCAACCTGTCAATCACCATTGCAAATAAGAAAGGGCCCAGAGCTGATCCTTGATGTAACCCCACCTCCACTTTAAACACATCCATCACTCCCACCGCAGACCTCACCACTGTCACACTACCCTCGTACATATCCTGTACCACTCTTACATACTTCTGCGACACTCCTGACTTCCTCATACAATACCACAACTCCTCTCTAGGCACACTGTCATATGCTTTCTCTAAGTCTACAAAAACACAATGCAACTCCTTCTGACTTTCTCTGTACTTCTCCATCAACACTCTCAGAGCAAACATCGCATCTGTAGTGCTCTTTCCCGGCATGAAACCATACTGATGATCACTAATCATCACGTCCCTTCTTAACCTTGCTTCCACTACTCTTTCCCATAACTTCATGCTGTGACTGATCAATTTAATCCCTCTGTAGTTACTACAGAGCTGCACATCACCCTTATTCTTAAAAATCGGTACCAAAACACTTTTTCTCTATTCCTCAGGCATCCTCTCACTTTCTAAGATTTCATTAAACAATTTGGTTAAAAACTCTACTGCCATTTCACCTAAACACCTCCATGCTTCCACAGGTATGTCATCTGGGCCAACAGCCTTTCCATTCTTCATATTCTTCAAGATAGGCAGTATAACCTCAATAAAAGAAACAATTACTCTACAGTTCAAGCATAATACAAGTACCATAGCCCATTTAGAGAGGAAGGGCTTGACTGCAGTAGGCAGAAATAATCACCAGTAATCAAAGACAACAGAGCATTAAATGCATAGGAGTATCTAAAACAGTACTTTTGCAATGTATGAGAGTAACCAAACAGTACAATATACAATTACAGTATCAGTATGGGCACTAGCTTGATGAAAAATATCAGCTATACAAGGCAAAAACAACAGTTATATTATAGTGTGTACTGTATTCTGCCCATATGGCATTTGCAAAGTTAATAAATAGCAAAACGCTATACAATAAGCAAGGAAAAAAGCCCTTTTACACTCAGGCAAACAGCATAGGTTGATATAACACATTCAATATAAGGCTGTTAAAGAAAATGGCAGTCTACACATGCCCATGTTGGCATCCTTTTGCTAGTCATTTTAATGGCAGTTTGAGCTTAATTTATGAAACAACAGCACAAATGAACCTCAATAGCATTCTACAAATGCCCTTGTTGGCGTCCTTTTGCTGGTCGTCTTAACAGTAGGCTGAGTTTAATTAAAAAAAAATACAACAGCACAAACGAACTTAGTAAATGTCATTCTTCTGTTTTAAGCTGTGTAATAACTTTATTTAACTGTAGTCATGTTATGCCAATGTGGAACATTTCTCCCTGGGCCTCTGCTGGAAATGGCATGTTATCCCAGTCAGACTTTCCCAGTAAACAAATGTCAAATAAATAAAAAGTTATTTTGAAGAGGGTCTACTATGAGAGCTGTAAAGTGAGTTGTGCATTGTCATGACCTACTTGATGCAGGTGGTCCTGCTGTCAGTGATTTGACAGTGCTGCAGGACCATGATTGTGAATGAGAGCTGTAAAGTGAGTTGTGCATTGTCATGACCTACTTGATGCAGGTGGTCCTGCTGTCAATGATCTGACAGTGCTGCAGGACCATGATTGTGAATGAGAGCTGTAAAGTGAGTTGTGCATTGTCATGACCTACTTGATGCAGGTGGTCCTGCTGTCAATGATCTGACAGTGCTGCAGGACCATGATTGTGAATGAGAGCTGTAAAGTGAGTTGTGCATTGTCATGACCTACTTGGCACAGGTGGTCCTGCTGTCAGTGATTTGACAGTGCTGCAGGACCATGATTGTGAATGAGAGCTGTAAAGTGAGTTGTGCATTGTCATGACCTACTTGGCACAGGTGGTCCTGCTGTCATTGATCTGACAGTGCTGCAGGACCATGATTGTGAATGAGAGCTGTAAAGTGAGTTGTGCATTGTCATGACCTACTTGGCACAGGTGGTCCTGCTGTCAATGATCTGACAGTGCTGCAGGACCATGATTGTGAATGAGAGCTGTAAAGTGAGTTGTGCATTGTCATGACCTACTTGGCACAGGTGGTCCTGCTGTCAGTGATTTGACAGTGCTGCAGGACCATGATTGTGAATGAGAGCTGTAAAGTGAGTTGTGCATTGTCATGACCTACTTGGCACAGGTGGTCCTGCTGTCAGTGATTTGACAGTGCTGCAGGACCATGATTGTGAATGAGAGCTGTAAAGTGAGTTGTGCATTGTCATGACCTACTTGGCACAGGTGGTCCTGCTGTCAATGATCTGACAGTGCTGCGGGACCATGATTGTGAATGAGAGCTGTAAAGTGAGTTGTGCATTGTCATGACCTACTTGGCACAGGTGGTCCTGCTGTCAATGATCTGACAGTGCTGCAGGACCATGATTGTGAATGAGAGCTGTAAAGTGAGTTGTGCATTGTCATGACCTACTTGATGCAGGTGGTCCTGCTGTCAATGATCTGACAGTGCTGCAGGACCATGATTGTGAATGAGAGCTGTAAAGTGAGTTGTGCATTGTCATGACCTACTTGATGCAGGTGGTCCTGCTGTCAATGATCTGACAGTGCTGCAGGACCATGATTGTGAATGAGAGCTGTAAAGTGAGTTGTGCATTGTCATGACCTACTTGATGCAGGTGGTCCTGCTGTCAATGATCTGACAGTGCTGCAAGACCATGATTGTGAATGAGAGCTGTAAAGTGAGTTGTGCATTGCCATGACCTACTTGATGCAGGTGGTCCTGCTGTCAATGATCTGACAGTGCTGCAGGACCATGATTGTGAATGAGAGCTGTAAAGTGAGTTGTGCATTGCCATGACCTACTTGATGCAGGTGGTCCTGCTGTCAGTGATTTTACAGTGCTGCAGGACCATGATTGTGACCTTTAATGTGAGAATTTTCAAGGTGTAGATGAATGCTGACTTGGGGCAGTCATGGTGGTGCAGCAGTTAGCGCTGTCACATCTCAAACACATGCTGTAGGTGGATTGGACACTCTAAATTGGCCCTAGACATGAGTGTGTGCATGTGTGTACCTTCTGTGGAAGGTTGGGCGCCGGGCTGGCAACTCAACACCGTAAAACTCTACTGCCAATCATGAGCAGACAGGTGATCCGCTGTAGCGACCCTAACCAGGAAAAGCCAAAAGAAGAAGAAGATGAATGCTGACCTGCATGAAATATGTTACGCTTGTTCACCTTGACTACTTACATTACTTTCCTAAAAAGCAAGGGTATTATCATGTGATTTCCCTCATGCATCCATAAAGTACCCTGTCCTCTGCCCCTTGCAAGACTGACTCCGTCTTGACTCTGGGATGTTCTAAATTGTGTATGAAAGGAGCCAATCACTGATGCTTGGTGTGCTGCCATACTACACATCAGTGTGATCATGGCAAAATCTTTATTCTGTGCCATTTCCAAGTAGTGCTCGAAATCATTATGCATATCCTGGAGGACTCTATCATTTCCATCTGACTCTTTGTGGCACTGATTTGAACTCTAACAGTATCACAGCACATTTCCTGTTGAGCAGCCAATGCTTTATGTATTTCATGGGGTAGCTGTAAAATATTCCTCTACCTGGCTCCCCTATGTAATGTTGTCAGTGTGGGCACTGTTACCTCTGAATGCCTGCCATCATCTTCAAAATGTTCATCTGGGTTGGGATATACTGGTGAAGATATGCAGGGATGTTCCTCCTGTACAAGCATGAATGTCATGTCAACGTGTGCTTGACTTTCTGATGCACTATTACTTTCTGCAGTTACTAACATACTGTGAGTAACATGCTGTGAGGTGAGAGATTCTGTCATTACACTTGTGGAATGCCTGCCACTTTTTCCTCAGGCTGCCTCATAAATATAACTATGTTATCATCATCATCAGCAGCAGCACCACTGGTTCTGATGCTGATGTCATCCAAATTAATTGGCATGGTTGAACTGCTTGTTTCTGATGCTGACCCTCTAAATATATTTGAAAACATTAATAATGATGGAATACCATATGGGAATGTATGCTAATAAGGGGCTTAGTGGGACACTTACTGTATACACTGCCTTTATTTTATTCTATGCTGCTGTACAAGGTTCACCTAATAGGTTCATAGGTTCATAGCTGTTTACTAGGCTAATGACCACAAAGGCCTTTTTAAGCCTAGCCATGCATCCCAAATCTATGACAAGTTCTGATGCCCTTGATAAGTGTAAGCATGGGCCTGGGAAATGAACCATTTATAGGTTGCCTGTTTGCAACAGAGACATAGGTGCCAAACCAGGGATGAATTTCCACTTTTCCATCCAATTTTCCAAGTTGCACTTGAATTGGATTATGGAGGAAGCCTGATTCACATGGATGTGGAGCCTGTTCCATAGACAGGGTAGTCTCTGGGATACATACCTATCTCTCCAGCAGGTCCTATTTATATCACAGACAAGGTTTAAGTCTTTAGAATGGCTAATTCTGGTACTGTTTGTTTTGTGGATATGCAGGAGGTCCATCAGAGTGGGGTCTGAAAAATGCCCTGTATGCCAGGCATAGATCTCCCCTCAAAAGCCTGTAGGAGACAGAATACAGGGATAGGGCCTTGAGGCAGTCTGCCTCAATAATAATCAATTGTGACATGTTTAATGAGATCATTCCTTGTTAGCATGCAATTCCCTATATAAATTAATTACTGATTTTAAACTGACCTTCATAACCGGATGAGTGTTGGTGTTGCTGCAGACATTGGTAACGTGAGCCAGCGTCAGCACTACCTCCAATTATTCCTGCTCCACCATCTTCTGTGTCATAGTCATCCCCACATATGGTTAACAACAGGAAAAATAATATTCCTCCTTAAGAGCGAACCTGCAAGCTATCCTAAAAAAACTATAGCTTGCCTTCCAACAATGTATAAACTATACACTGGAACTTATGTGAACAGAATTTATAGTCATTTAGAAGAAAACTCAGTTATGGCAATAGAACAAAAGGGTAGCAAAAGAAAGTCATATGAGGCAGAAGATCATTTGTTGTTAAATAAAGTCATAATGTAGAACTATAAAAAGGAGAAGAATCTAAGTATGGGCATGGATATATTACAAAAAAGTATTTAACATCATCCCACATTCATGGATAAAAGACTGCTTAAAAATGCATGTTATACCCTACACTGATCAATTACATTACAGAGACCATGAAACAGTGACATGCTACTTTGCAATTAAATCATGAGAAAGGACAAATAATTATTCCAGGGATAAATAGTTTTCACTCTTACTCACAAACACTGGCTAATGTAAAAAGTACAATGTATGTACTGTACCTGTGTACTATGTATGTATTTTACCTATGTTCCAAATTTCAGCTGTACACCACAAATCTATTAATTACCTTTATTTTTAAATTATTTTCTTGTTTGTTCTCTCCGCTGTAACTGTTGATGTGCTGCATACCACTGTAAAAACATGTCTATTGTAATTTGTGTGTATACTGATCATGTCTAAATATCTACATGTATCTGTAATTTTTTTGTATGGAGCTTTTCTCCCCAGGCCTCTGCTGAAAAAGGGCCATTTTGTCTCAGCCAGACACCCCCAGTTAACAAATGTAAAATAAAAATAAAATAAGTAAATAAAATAAATAAAAATTCAAAGGGAGATATTCCAGGATGACTCTTTGTCACCACTGTTGTTTTGTCTTGCCCTTAACCCATTAAGCTGTCTACTTAACAGATTAGGAATTTGCTAGAATTTGGCTTCCAGAAAAAAAAAAAGGTGTAAAGCATACCTTTTGACCACTCAGAGCAAGAAATCTGGACAAAGCCAAAAATAATGGGATGAAAAGGCCAAAAAATAGGGACATATTTTGAATATTGCTCCTATAAATATATAGTTTGTAGAATAACATATTTTTCATTATTATGTATTTTCTGAAGAATATGGTCTGAAACTCAAATGTATGTTATTATTTAATATTATTTAGTGACTCCAATCTTCAATGATTTACCAGAAAACCACAAATTGGATGAGAAGCAGACCAAAAATATGAGACAAAAATCTGGACAGTTGAGATCTAAAAACTTTTCATCTTCTTTTTATGGAAGATTTAAAACTGTATAGTTTATCATATGAGAAACTGAAAGCACAACTGCAAGTGGCCAAATATTTCTCAGATGTATGCTAAACTACCTGTCTATATCAAACAAAGCTTCTCATTAGCACTCTTTAAGAAAAATCTTGATGATTGGATGGGAAATAGGAAATTCACCCCGGGGATCACTACTGTGACTCTGCTCGACAGTGGCACAGGAAAATAATTTTCTTGGGTGGCAAAAGCCAGGGTACCATTTTGGCTGGGCTTGTATAGGCCCCAGGGCTGATAGCCTAGTACGTACTTATGAACCTATGAACCTATGAAGATGATGTCAGACTGTTATTTGGTCTTGATAAATGTGCAAAAGCAACCTTTAAAGCAGGAAAGCTGTAGTACCTAAAAAATATCAGTCTGGGACAGGAATGTGATATAAAATTAAGAAAGAGGGCGTGTATAAATATTTGGAAATTGATGAAGGATCAACAATAAAATATGAACAAATGTGAATCAAACTTACTAAGGAATATTTTAGAAGACTAAAATTAATACTGAAAACAGCTCTGACAGCTAGGAACAAAGTCCAAGCTATGAACCAGTTTGTTTTTCTTGTGCTAACTTATAGTTTTACTGTGACTGACTGGCCCCAAAAGGTTTTGGATCAGTTGGACAGGAAAACAAGAAAAATGCTTCAAGCTTATCAAATGGTTTATAAAATTAGTTTATACCAAGATTATATACTCCTCATTCTGAAGGAGGTATGGGCCTCCTCAAAACTGATTACATATATAGATCTGCAGTTGTAAGACCACATACATATTTCAGACCTCACAAGATCCAAACATAGTGAAAGTTTTAAAACATGAACAGAATAAGTCTAAGATGACTTCCTTGCTTAGTTTAATCAAAATATCTCTGTTAAGTGGGAATGGAAATCAGGCAGCACCTGAATGTGCCAAAAAAAAAAAAAAAAGAATATAAGATGAAGGATCAGATGAAAAGGCAAGAAATGTGAAATGCATAAATATAGTTGCAAGACTCATACCTCTCAACCTCTTAGCACAAGAAATCTGGACAAAACCTGCCAATCTGGTGGACCCCTGCCATTAACAAACTCGACAACAGAAGGAAAAAACTGTTGCAGAAAAGGGTAAAGTCCAATGACTTGAAAAATTCCCTCTGTAAACTCAGTAAAAAATTGAGATTCCCCCCCAGTGACTGGAAAAATTCCCTTGGCAAACTCAGTAAAAAACTGAGATCCCTCATCAAATCCACCAAAGCTAGTTATGAAAGCAAAAACCACAAGGCATTCTTTAGTTATGTCAAGAATCTGCATAATAATACATAGATTTGTTCTGAGCTACAGCACAATGGCACCAATTACACTGAACTAACTGATATTGCCAATATCTTGGCAGGCAGATTTAGTGCGAACTTTACTCCCGCCTCAGCCACCAAAGGGCCCATCCACATACCCGAGGAATACCAATTCCCTATTATTATGACTGCACAAGTAGAAACCGCATTGACCAAAGCTAAGAATACAGCTCTCATGGGACCAGATAATATACTGGGTTGTGTCCTACATGATCTATGAAAACAACTGGCACCACACCTGAGTAGCCTCAGGCACTACAGCCTCAGTTCTGACTTTGTCCCCACTGAATGGCAGAATGCTGCAGTCATACCATTCCACAAAGGGGATGTGACTACTGACCCTGGAAACTACCGCCCCATCAGCTTGACAAGCCTGATCTGTAAGGCTATGGAATGTATTATTACGGATCTTATAAATAAGGATATAGGGAACCTTCAAACCATGGACCCCTCGCAGTTTGGGTTTGTGAAAGTCAGATCATGTCTGCTCAATCTGATAGACTTCTTCGAAGTTGTCACCAGAGCGTGGATGAAGGCAGGCTATCCATACAGCCTAAATCGATCTAGCCAAAGCCTCTGACACCATCCCACACTTTGGAATCATTGATAAGCTCATGAATCTGGGCATTAACCCATACATCACTAGATGGGTTGCCAACTGGCTCACTGACAGAACCCACACCGTGAAAGTAGCTGACTACAAATCTGACTACCAGGCATTTACAAGAGGAGTCCTACAGGGATCGGTTCTCAAGGTACATAAAGACATCAGTGACCCCCCTTTTCGTCCGATCATTTCTGAAAGCCACTCTAAAACATTCCCCTTAGGTGTTGTTATTGATATGTGGCTTAAACATCTGTACGGTAAAATCCCACATATGGTAAAAGATTCATGGAAAATTTTAGCAAATTTTCCACTGCATTTGTGGAAAGAAGACTTTGTGTTTGTTACGATAGATGTCATTGACCTCTTTTCATGCATTCCCAAGCAAGAGCATATGGAATCATTTTGCAACAGTATTAGAAAATATGCAAATCTAGACTGGGACAAGACATGTTTGATTTTAGACTGCATGTCCCTGGTACTTGAGCACAACTGCATTTATTATGAGGGTGAACACTATCGTCAAACCAGGGGGGTAGCGATTGGGGCAGCCTGTGCCCCCATTTTGGCCAACCTGGTTATGCTCGATTGGGAAGAATCCAAAGTATTTAACAGTGAATATTTTCAGCATGTCAAATATTATTCTAGATTCTTAGACGATATATACATTCTTTGGGATGGTAGTTCCAATTGTTTAGACACTTTCTTACATTATTTGAATCATAGTAGTGAGTTTTTGAAATTTACACATTCTAGTAACAGGGAAGGAATGGCATACTTGGACACTTATATTTTCAAAGGAAATGAGGGTTTTCAATCCTGTATTCACAGAAAAAAATACCTTCTCAAATGGGTATTTGGAATACACGAGCAACCATCCTAGAAAATTGTTATATAACATTTACAAGGGTTAATGTATCAGAGCAGCTTGCATGACCTCAGACCATACTGATATGGTGAAATAATTGAATTTCATAACTAGCCTTTTTCAGGAGAGGGGATATAATGTTAAGATGATGACAGATGTTAGATCTTATATTATTGATGAATGGGGTAAAAAATATCCACCCCTATTGGGTATTAAACAAAGGGAGAATAGAGCTGAAAGCTTATAAAGATCTGGACCCATTAAGGGGGAGACCTATCAATGGGCCTGTATTTTGGAGTATGGACCTCATGTCAACAAAATTAAGAGTATGAAAAATAATGAAGTCGATTACCGCTGAGCAATGCAGTGAAGGGTTCCAAGAAGTTCAAACACAAAAACCTTCCAAGTCCAATAGCTGATAAAGGCTGACTGTCCAATAATAGGCAGAACGTAGTAAAAAACAGGTTTATTTGGTATAAATAGGTTAGCGCTTTCGCAATAGCTTCTTCAGACCTTCTTCAGTCATAAGGTCTGAAGAAGCTATTGCGAAAGCGCTAACCTATTTATACCAAATAAACCTGTTTTTTACTACGTTCTGCCTATTATTGGACAGTCAGCCTTTATCAGCTATTAGACTTGGAAGGTTTTTGTGTTTGAACTTCTTGGAACCCTTCATTGCATTGCTCAGCGGTAATCGACTTCATTATTTTTCATTCTTGTATCCTTATTTATCCGCTGAGCATTAACTCCGCTGGGCTTGTTATTTTTTGATTAAAATTAAGAGTATGTTAACTAAGAATTGGAATGTACTGCTCATTGATCATGATATTACAGATATAGTAGGAAGTAGACCAATGTCTGTGTATAAAATGGGTAACAATTTGAAGATGTATTTAGAACACAAAATTGAGGGCAGGCCCCAGGATGTTGTAACACACACAAAGAAATGCGGAAGATGTAATCAATGTGTACATATTATGAAGGACCAAGTAATAACATTAGATAACATCAATAAAACACACATTAGATTTAGGCAGGGTAACTGCAATTCTAAGTACGTGGTTTACATGGCCAAGTGTACAGTATGCACAGGATACTATATAGGGAAAACGGAAAGATTTTTAAAAAAACTTATTTATGATCACATCTATAGTATTAGTAAGAAAGATGTGAATAATGCCCTATATAGGCACTTTGAAAAGTGTGGAAATACACATAAGTTCAAGTTTGCAATCCTAGAAAATGTCAAATTTGATCCCGGGGGGGGGGGCATCAAGGCCACACTTGGGTATAAGGAAGTTTGGTGGCAACTGTACACAGATGCTTCAACATCACAAGGTCTTAATGATCATATACCCACCAAACCTATCCTGAAAAGAAGGATTTAATGTGCAAGGGACCATATTTTTTAAGTTTTTAGGTTTTTAGGTTGATCTAGTCCCTAATAGGATTATTTTATAGTCTTAGCTGCTGGTATTTTAGTAACTTTTCAGCATTTTTTTATATAATTTTTATATAATTTTTTATATATCTCTTATATACATTTTGTCATACACACATATTGCATATTTTCAATATATTATATGATATTATCAATATTGAAATATATATATATGTTTAGCACTGTGATTGACTGTTTTTTAAAGTATTTTCATATTTTTAACAAAATGTTTAATACATTTTATACATTGTCATAAGTATATTATATTGTGCTAATATGAAAGCAATATAATTTGAATCAGTTTTATATCAAACAGTAGTGTTTGCTCCACTGCAGTTATTGATTCTTTGACATGTTGTATAACGTGCTACTGACAAAAGTATAATTTCGAAAGAAGGCTCCTTTAAGTAATTGTTTTTTTTTAAATGGCATTTGGCACCAAATTGTCTATTTAAATGATAATACATTGTAAGTTAGTTGTTCTGATGAAGCCCATATACAATGGGTGAAAGCGCTCAACTTTTTCCATTATCATTCATTCAATAAAAGTTTGTTATATCTTGTATTGGAAGCATCATTCTGGATATCTGTGGTAGTCAGCGTTTTGTGTTTTAGTGCAGTATTATATTTTCGTTGACAAGCACTTCTTTAATTCAGTTGAAAGTCAGATCATGTCTGCTCAATCTGATTGACTTCTTCGAAGCTGTCACCAGAGCGTGGATGAAGGCAGGCTGTCCACACAGCCTAAATCGATCTAGCCAAAGCCTTTGACACCATCCCACACTCTGGAATCATTGATAGGCTCATGAATTTGGGCATTAACCCGTACATCACTAGATGGGTTGCCAAATGGCTCACTGACAGAACCCACATGGTGAAAGTAGCTGACTCCAAATCTGACTACCGGGCAATTACAAGAGGAGTCCTACAGGGATTGGTTCTGGGTCTTCTCCTGTTTAGTATCTACTTCTCTGAAGTGCAAGCCAACACCAAGGGACTCTGGTTAACCAAATTCCTGGAAGACTGCAAACTGGGAGCTATTATTGATTCTCAAGCTGATGTGGACATCCTAAAAAAAAGCCTAATGGAAGCCAATGACTGGTGCCAAAACCATGGCCTTAGGCTCAACACCAAAAAATTAATCGTCAATCCCTTCAGGAAAAACATGGTGCCCACAAACTACCTTATTGGAGGGAACCCACTTAACTCTGAAGGTGGTATAAGGGATCTAGGGACACAGGTATATAGCAATCTCTCCTTCGACAACCATGTCGCCACTGTAGTTAGGAAGTCCTTCTATGTGGCACATCTCATCACAAAAGGGTTCTCATCCAGGAAAAAAGAAGTCATTATCTCTCTCTACTCAGCCCTCATCAGACCCATTATAGAGTACAATACCCTATTTGGCATGTACCTCACTAGACAACTCCAACAACTGGAAAGGCCACAGAAGTTGCTCACAAAGAGGATCTTAGGACTCAAACATGTGCCTTATGCAGATAGACTTAAAAAACTTAAACTTTACTCCATCTCATATCGCCTACTTAGAGGCAATCTCTGCTTGACATCCAGAGCCATGTCTGACTCATGTCTGACTCAGTTTTGCTAGACATGCTTCACCTGAAAAAATCCCAATCCCTCCATGCTACTTGTTCCAAAGACCTCAGCCTTATCACCACATTAAACAGAACCTGCTGGAGGGATAGGTTCCTAACCCAGAGACTTCCAATACTCTGGAACAAACTCCCCATTCATGTCAAGCAGAGCACCTCACTGGCCCTCTTCAAGAGAAATCTTGATGAGTGGATGGGAAATAGGAAATTCACCCCAGGGATCATGTCAATCGCATTGCTAGATAGGGCCACAGGGAACTAATGTCCGGTAAGCCAGATGACTGGGAACACTATTGGGCTAGGCTTGTATTGGCTCCAGGGCCATTAGCCTAGTACTTACTTATGAACGTATGAACCTAAGGGGGGACAAAGGTCCAAAAACAGGAACAGATTTTAAATATTCCTTTTATAAACTTAGAAAGCTGCTAGAATAACAGGATTTGTGTTAGCATGCATTTTCTGAAGGAAATGAAGTCTGAAACACAAATGTATGTCATTACTTAACTTCAATACCCCATGATTTGCCAGAAAACCACAGATTTTATGAGGAACAGAGCAAATATGTTAGGCAAAATCTGGACAATTTGCAAAAATCTGTACAGTTGAGAGGTATGTTGCAAGTACAGAAAACTCTTGGAACAACCTCATGTTGATCAGGATCAAATGCAGGAGTGGTTAAGGAGAGGTGAATTTAAATCAAAAGACAAAAGGTTAATATTGGTGGCCCAATATAGTGGAACATGTACTCACTGGTTTACAAAGTCCATTGAATATGTGGGAGAAACAGACAAATTCAGTTTTGTAAAACAGTATTGGAAACAGTCACACATCTTGTTGCTGGTTGTGATATACTAATGGCAGAAGGACTATTTACTTAAAGGCATAATAATGTGGCAAGACTGCTGCATTGGGAATTGTGCAAACACTGTAATATCAAAGTAGCTGAGATATATTAGAAAAATAAGCACAAAGCATTATAGAAAATGATGAAGTTTATCTCACATAGGATCACTTTTTACCAACAGTTCAAAAAACAGATGTGAGAAAACCAGATATAGTAGTCCATGAAAAGAAGACAAAAATAGCATTGATCATTGAAAGTACTATACCGAATGACTACAGTGTTTTACATACAGAGAGACGCAAAGTCATAAAATACCAGGATTTACGGGTCTATATTACGTTATCGAATACTAATGTATTCGAAAACGTTACAAAGATAATGTAGAAAAAGGATGCCCAGACAGTTTTAGTAGTTGTAGGAGCAATGGGCCTTATAAAAAAGAACTTACAATTGTATTTAGATATGTTATTGATTCATGTAACTCCATATGAATTGCAGAAGGAGTCAATTCTGGGCACATTGCTGGTGCTGCAAAGAGCACTTCTGGCTAACATCAAACAACACTAATTTCATGAACTTTAGGCATACTTTGACTGTCATGGTATTAGAAACTCAAAAGACTTGGAGAAATTAAAAAGAGAACAGACATAACTCAAATGACATGGAGAACTTTAACTGAGGACAGAAGGTAGTCTTCATCTGGTGTTAACTGAATAAGATTTGGGGGATCCCTTCCTCCGTAGGGGTATGGGAAATTGCATTCTGCCTGGCCTTGCTACCATATAATTTGCCCTTTTCTTGTACTGTGCCAATGCTCCATTTCTGTACTCACTGCATTAATGTCAACATCTACTTGATTCTAGGCCTTGATCCTCTCAGCTTTTCTGGACCTCCTTTATGCAAAAGAAAATTCCCATCTATTCTATGTGTTGACATGAGAGCATGATTTTCCTCATAGCTGAAGTCATCCGTTCTCTGCTTTGATTCCTTATTTTCCATCAATACTACATATGCAAAAAAGGGCCACAGTCAGAAAGTGTGAGACTAATGCTTGGATGTAATCAGCTTTTAAAGTACAAAACACTGTCCTAGTCTTCCTGCCACCTACATTAATTAAAAAAAAAATACTACCTAAAACAAACCAATTTAATTACATAACAAATCTCAATATAGCCATATAAAATTGTGATATATTACTTATGGTTCATTCAGGTCATGAATGCAATCACTTTTGACAGAAAAAACATACTTGCCCTATCCTCTGCCATTGTCATGTAGTCATAATGCTGCCATTTTGTACTCATCAATGTCACTCCAAAAATCTCCAATTCATCACATATGCCTGTTGATATCCTTAGCACTGCAAAACTTCAGCAGTAAATTATTGCATTTATACCCATGTATGCACAATAAGTAAATTATACCCTTGTAATAATCATTTTCTATCATTAGTAATCATTTCTACTGCTGCTGTCATGAAATCCATCTTTTAACTGACACAAATCCATGAATCAGTCATTGCTATCATAGCATGCACATCGTATATGCAAATGTGTTAAATACAACCTTTATTCCATTAATGAAACATATTTGAAGTATTTCTTATTAAATTACAGTATTTTTTAAATATTTCCTTAATTTCGTAAGTCTATGGCATCCTATGGCATTTGACACCTGTTAGCTTTTGGCAAATTAATATGGTGACGCTCAACTTATTGATATAAATTCAGGGATATTTACGTGTTATGTGCAAATTAGGCTAATTTACGTTTATCTGAATGAACAATAGTAGTGCACAAATGTATCCCGAGATGTATCAGTGAATTTTAGGGTTGTTTTGCTGATCATAGATGCATGGCCAAAACAGCAGGAATGCTCATCAGACTGATACAGATGTACTGCCCTCTCCTCAGCTATCCGAAGCTTGCTGCAGTAAATAACCAAAATCAGAATGCAGTTAAAAAAATGGAGTCATCTGAATGTTGCAGCAATCTGAATTGTAATCCCTGCTCATCCAATCTTATGCATCACATCCCATGAATGTCAAACAAATCATAAGTGCCTAATGCTTAAAATAACACACATAATGACATTTACCCCCCCCCCCCAAAAAAAAAGAAAATTTAAAAGAAAAATTCTGCTGTACTACATGACACATACTGGTGTTATGGTACAAAAAATAACCTTCAGCAAAGAACATTAGCAATAGCAATGGCAATTATTAATCATATATTTTTATTTTAATCAAGCATAGAAGAGAAAGTTAACTGGTTTCCTTAAAGAGCAAAAATGTGTGTGAAGTAGTTTTGGTTAAATCAAACTTGCCGGTAATAGCAATACCTGTTGTAATGCCCCTTCTAGTAAATACGGTTTAGTTAGGGAGATGTTACACCCCACAGGGGAAGTTCTAACCCTGACTGATACATCCCTGACCATACTCTCCTCATTGTAGCTCTGGCACGTTGATTGCTGGCCTCACCTATAAAGGCACAGGGCTGTGCTCCAAGCTTGTTCAACAAGGAAACACTTGTTACATTCAACCTTAACAATGATTCTTATCAAGAAAAGATTTGGGTGTGCACTCACCATAGTATATGGAAAAAAAGAGATATTTGGCAGGAGTCAAGTGACCACTTGAAAACTTAATAAAACCCCCTGAATTAATAAATACATTAGCTACTATATGCATAGTATGGAATTATACTGGCCGATATAAAGCCTATATGAATATGAGGCACATAGATCACTTAGCCTACATGGTTGATGGAATAACTCTAAAATAGTGACATATATGGATAATTATACATGTTCACCCATTGTGCTTCCATTTGCTAAAGGAATAGATGATGTTAAGAACATCATTAAAGGCAATTGGCACATTTTTGAGACAGATACTAGGCTTTCAGAATTTCTAGATAGGGGTCCTAGATTTGTATATAGTAACATGAGGAATCTGAAACAAAGATTGTGCTCTCAGAGAGTAAGGATACCACCTCCCATGAGCATTGATGGTACATCCAAGTGTAATAATTGTAATTATTGTCAATATATTATTAATTCAGTGGGTTTTATTAAGTTTTTATTTTTAATATTTATTTTTATTAGTAGCTATGTTTGGCTTAGTATTTGTTTTTATACAAATTTGATAACATTGTTTCATATATATGGATGAATAATTTGAAATTGGATATGTCACCTTAAAATATAATTAGTATTGAATACCATGTGATGCATTTTTAGAGTTTAAGTAGGTTCTTTCTGATATTTTGTAACTGAGGAAGCGGTCTTTTGGAACCGTGAAAGCGCATATGTATTTATGTGAAAATAAATTGTATTTTTTAAACCATTGAGAACTCGATTCTTTCTACAATATTTGTCTATGCCAGCTATTTGGACTTAGTTTTCATTGGCATATATACATGATGTGTGGATTTGTTGTGCATTTTCTCATTTGTCATTCCCCAGCCCTTTTTTTCTCAGTTTTTCTTATTTTGATTATGCATTTCTTTCTCCTTTATTTTCCTTGTTTACAAATTCAAATCCCCATGGAGTGGGTTGGGCATGTACCTCCCAGACCTGGGAATGCTCACCCTTTCCCCATGCAGAAACATTTTCGCAGGGCTGTGGTGCACATGGCATCCTGGTGAGCCTCACCAAAAGAGGGCTTCAGAGCTTGGTAGAGGACATACTGGTGGAACTAGTGGACAGTAGAATTCATACAGTCGAAGCTTCTCTTCAGCATGTTGAAGTCAAGCTCTCCCAGTGGGTGCCAACCACATCACCAACACAGGCCCTTACCCACTCAGCACTGGGTCTTCTACTGCACCACCATTTGACAGTGGACATGTTTGAGGCTCTGTGGACTCCTGCTGGCACTTCCTCAGCCCTTCTTCCATTATCTTTTTTTTTACACTTACGTATTTCCAACCCACACTATCTTCTCATATAAAAAAAAAATAAATGAAAAAATTAGATGGTCTATTCTCTGACAAAAACAAAGTGCCCATCCTCTCCCTCCTCCTCCAGAAAAACCCTCTTGATGTTTTCCTTTTTGCTTCTCTCTTTATCTGTCTCCCCTTTTTTCACTCTTCCCTATCTCCCTCTTTCTATTCTATTCTATTCTATATTAATGAAAACATCAGGATGTCCACAAAAGGATATCCCTATATAAAACATTGTAAACTCCTTTTTTTAAAAAAAAAAAAAAAAAAGAAAAGTCTTAATCACTGTACACTGCAGCATTCCTTACGTGTTTTAGCTGTGACTTTGCTTAGCCATTCTTGCCTGCAATATTCTGAAAAAAGTAACACAAGCTCTCATGCTTTTACAAAGTAATTTGCAACTTCCAAATGCTAAACTTTATCCAATTTACTATTTTGTGGAAAGTGGGCGTGTTTTTAACCAAGACTTCGCTTTTCCTTATTCACTGCAAATGACTTTCGCTGACCTTATCTGCATATCCATGTAGTACTACTGTTCACAAATAACCTTAAGTCATTTGTGAATCCCAGGACTATGAATATTGGCAAAAATCTTAGAAAAGTTTGCCACAGAACATGGATTACTTCCTGTGCTTTCTGCTAACTATTGTGCAATGGAATACATCATTGTTAAACTGGGCATGATTATAAAGATAAGGAAGGATTATTGGATTAACATCACCTATCCATTACAAACTATTATAACCAAGGTAATGTTACACTTTTATGATCTCTGTGTAAGATGACACATATCAATATATGTTGAATAAACCTTTCCTGCTTGCAAATAATGTAACATGAACAAAATAATAGAAGGCATATTCCACTGGAGTATTACATCTCCAATCAGGTCATCCTTTCAAATATGCTCATCTTAAACTGTGTACTGTCATTGGGTGGCAAGGCACATGCCGGCCTTAAAGATAGTGAAATAGTTGTGGGAGCCCTCTTCATGTGTAAATGTTTGCACTGAGCGGAAGTTTGCACACCCTATCTGTTATGCCAGTCCTACCAACCCTGTAGTCTCATTCACACTAGTTAATATGACCAGACTTGAAACACTGTTGGTCTAGTTCCACAATCTAGAGAGCATTAGATCAACTTCTACCACCACAGAAGTAGTGTTACACCAGTGTGAGATAGAATACATTTGAAGGGATAACACTGTCATTGTGTTTGTGGTAAAAGGGAGTGAATAACTTGTAGGATCCCTCTTCTCTAGTAAATGTTTCTTTTGAGGGGGAATTGTTTAAACCCAATGGGTGATTAAGGCAGTTCTATCTATGAATAGATTCTCCCACACCCACACAGTTTAGGTAATTATTACTAGATTCAAACCCCTATCTATCAAAGTCCACAATCTAGATTGTATTAGATTGACTGCCAATGTCTCAGGTGCAATCTTATTGCAAGTATCAGACAGCACATGGTTGTTGTGTACAATGCATATGTTGGGTGAAAGGGCAATGTATTGGGACAGAAACTCAAACAGCAATGTGTTGGTCACTAATCCTTGCAAACTGTAGCAATAACTCTAACATCATTTCAATCGTAGACATTGTTGTGCTGTAACTGGTATGTATGTGTGTCATATTAAGGTGTAGTGACCATTTATATCATGGCTGAAACATACTGTTGTCAAGCAGTACAGTGGCACCCCTACATTCCTGACTATTCATCTCAAGATCATGATGTAGGGTGTGGATCATTGTACAGACCATGTGATGTGTGTACACTGTGCAAGGTAACTGCAAACTATACAAGCCAATCATGGAAGATTATAGTCAATAGTGCTACTTACCAAATATGTGCCCACTGGTGCAACTTCATGAGCACACATTTAGAAGGACAATGGGTTTCAGTGCAAAACTCACTTACATTATGTATTAAGAAGACAGCATCACAGTGAACTCATAGATTGACTACAATAAGCAAATGACCCTTATACAAAGACTGCAAGCCACTAACATTACCATTTTCTTTCAAAATCACTTACAGAAGTGCACTAATAAGTTCAAAAGTAGGTACTAGGCTATTGGCCCTAGGGCCTATGTCAAGTTAATCTGCACAACCAGTGGCAGAGTATTAGTACAGGCATAATAATGCCCTGTAGTTTTGAATTTAGAAAGTGAAATGCTTGTGTTCTCTGGTGCTCCATGCTAAGCCTAACATAAATAAGGACTACAGGTATGTACACATTTCTGATTCTTATTTCAGAACTTGTGAGTGATGTGGTAATATATTTGGTGCCATTGTTTTAACATCAGGCATGAACATTACAGTAAAGTGTTCATAACATTAGATGATACAGGAACATATCTCTTCACTAACCACAAGTATGGAGACTATAAAGATATTTCACTCATACTATTTTGTTCTTCATACAGACTGTGTTGTTCTAGCAAATCATTGATGACTGGCATCTGTACGTAGTAACATATATGTATGTGTCACACTTGTATATCCTTCAGAAAATACATTATATTGCCACATCTGTTATTACCACAATTTCCTAACTCTACAGGGAAAATAACTGTAATTTCTGCCTACTTTTTGATCATTTGCCCACCCATTACTTTTGTGTTTGCCACGATCTCTTGTGCTTACAGTTGGAAAAGTATAAGCAGGTGTGTGATATTGATATACTGCATAAAGGAAGAGCTGGGATACTGGAGATGGAACAGCATACCTGTACAGTAGTCCTTAAGTGAAAATGTTATTTGAAAGAAAGCATGTGTTTGGCATTAAGCTGGAATTAAACCCCTGACAATCCACCTAAACTTTCCCTAGGTAGGACAATTGTATGATTACAATACAAGGCAAGTCACAGTTTAGGTAGTCAAACAAACATATTTGAAGGAGTAATGAAAATGGTATGGAACATGGGAGTATGTATGTGGACATCATCATCATGACAGTTGAAACATTCCATATGGTGTACAGTAAACTCTGAAACCTGTGAGACATCTGAGAATAACTCTCTACTTGAGTGCTGTCAGTCTTGCTTTCTGTTGTGCAGCAGAGCTAAGCAAAGCTGAGTGCAAAGAACATATTAATGCAGTCTAAGATAAAGTCTTCCCTTTGTGTCACTGGACCTGAACTGTCATTTACTATGGGTGTGCAATGCAAAGCTTTATGCAAATGATTTTATCTATTTGTTTTATTTTATTTTACATTTATTTACTGCGAAAGTCTGACTGGATGCAAGTCCCTTTTCAGCAGAGGCCTCGGGAGAAAAGCTCCATAAGACACATTTAAGTAGACATCAATTGTCTATACACATTAATACAAACAGTGTAAAGTACAAGCAAAATACAGTAGAAATCATTGGTATTTCCAAAATAAATACATGCAAAATAACACTATAAAAGATTTTACATGAAGTAAAAGGATACAACTGAAAGTCTAATACAATAGCTTTTGAAAAGAATGCAGATGTGTGAACCTTGATCTATAGCTAGAGTAGTTGAGGTTATACCTCCTTAGTTAAGGGACAAACCTGATCAATAAAGGATAAAGAAATAAAATAAATTAATAAAATAATTAATAAAATAAATAAGTGCTGAGTGTCTCTGCTGGTGGTTATTTGTGTTGCATCAGGAATTATGGTCCATATGTCAATTTAAAAAAAAAAAGAAAGAAAAAAAGAAAAAAACAAGAAACAGAGTTGGGGAGAGGCATCACAGAAAATATCATAAATGACATGGAATTTTAAAATACCACATTCCAGCCATATTGCCAAATAAGATGCATCACATCCATATATGAATGTGAACCCATACGTTTGTGTTGAAGTACTCAGTAGTCTCTTCATTATTTTAGACATTAGGACAAGAGTCATGCGACTATTGCAGATACACTTTGTGCATACCAACTCCTGAAATGTCCAAATTAAATGATTGCAGGTTATAAAAACTTCATCATAATCCACTTTTACATAATACACATTAAGTGCTGCTGCAATTCAAACCCTCACTCAGTTAGGTTGAGAGACACAAAGGCTAATGCAGTGTTGCAAGCATACCTCTCACCTGTCCAGATTTTTGCAGAATGTCCACATTTTTGCCTTATACTTTTGACCTGTTCCTCGTAAAATTTTGGTTTTCTGACAAATCATTGGCAAATCACTGAGGACTGAAGTCAGAAAATAATGACAGACATTTGACATTCAGTCTTAATACCCTTTAGAAAAGTCAAGCTAATGCAAAACTTGTTATTCTATTTACTTTATAAGTTTGTAAGGCCAATATTTTAAAATTGTTTCTATTTTGGAACCTTTGTCCTCCCATTATTTACAGCTTTGTCTAGATTTCTTGCTCTAAGAGGTTGAGAGGTATGGCTGCAAGAACTTTTTAATAGGCATGTATGCTTGTTATATAGGATATGATAACTTGTTTGAGACTATAACAGATAATAATGGGAGTTATGCCCTTAGTATTAATAAAGTAATGCTAATATGTCAGCTGTTATGAAATGGCTATCATTTATACCTGTGCCTTACTTACCTTGTGCTAATCTGAGGCATTGTAGTCTCTCCCAAAGCACCTCCCTATTCAGTCCTATATCTTCAGAAGCTATACAGAGCAGAAAAAAACAAAACATAACAAACAAAAAAAAAAACTAATAAACACTTTTCTGTGCTGGCAAATATGCTATTTTATAGGCTAGTAACTCCCCAGTATACTTCATAGGTTCATTGGTTAATACTAGGCTATCTGCCCTAGGGCATTTATAAGCCTAGCCAGAGTGTTGTTGGCTTTCGCAACCCATTTTAAATTAATTTTGCTATGCCATTTTTTGAGGTTAGTATACTGTGCCTCTGTCTAACAGTGACACAGAAGTGATACCTAGGGTAAACCTATGATCTCCCATCCACTCATCAAGATTCCTCTTGAAGAAAGTCAATGAGGGACTCTGCCTAACCTGGACTGGGATTTTATTCCAGAGTGAAGGGATCCTCTGGGTTATGAATCTGTCCCTCCAACATGCCCTATTTATTTCAGTGTTAAGGTTCAAGACTATCGAGTGCGTAGCTCGATGGGATTTGGATTTTCTGAGGTGCAGCATGTCCATTAATTCCGGGTTGGACATGGCTTTATATGTCAGGCACAGATCACCTCTGAGCAGGCGGTATGCCACTGAGTAGAGCTGGAGTTTCTTTAACCGGGCAGCATATGGCATCCGTTTGAGCCCTTTGATCCTCTTGGTGAGGTACTTTTGGGGTCTTTCCAGTTGCTGCAGGTGTCTGGTAAGGTACATCCCAAAAGGGGCATTGTACTCAATTATGGGCCTGATGAGGGATGAGTAAAGAGTCACGATGACCTCCCCTGATCAAGATGTGAATCCCTTCATGATTAGGTGGGCTATATAAAATGTTATTCTAACCACTTTGGCCACGTGGTTGTCAAATGAGATATTGCTATCAACTTGGGTCCCCAGGTCCCTAATTACTTCTTCTGTACTTAATGGATTACCACCTATGTGGTAATTTGTGGGCACTTTGTTTTTGCCAAAGGGGATGACTATACACTTTTTGGCGTTTAGCTTGAGGCCATGGCTCTGACACCAGTTGTCTGTTTCTATGAGGCCCTTTTTGAGGATGCTTGTGTCAGCTGGAGAGTCGATTATGGCGCCCAGTTTGCAGTCATCTGTGAACTTGGTCAGCCACAGTCCTTCCGCATTGGCCTGTACCTCCAAGAAATATATACCGAACAAGAGAGGTCCCAGAACTGAGCCTTGTGGGACGCCACTTGTAACTGGTTTGGAGTCTGACATGGCTCCAGCAATTCTAACCATGTGGGTTCTGTCCTTGAGCCAGTTTGCAACCCATCTAGTGACATAGGGGTTTATATTTAAGCTGGTGAGCTTATCTATAATGCCCGAGTGGGGTATTGTATCGAAGGCTTTTGCGAGGTCCAGGTAGCCTGTGTGGACCACCTTCCCCTCGTCAATGGCCTTGGTGACTGTTTCAAAGAAATTGACCAGGTTTAAGAGGCAGGATCTGCCCTTAACAAAGCTGAACTGGATAGGATCCAGTGTCTGTAGGTCCCCAATATCTTTATTTATGAGGTCCATGATGATCCTTTCCATAGCTTTGCAGACCAAGCTAGTCAGGCTTATGGGGCAATAGTTTCCAGGATCCGTTGAGGCACCACCTTTGTGGAGAGGGACCACTGTTGCTGTACGCCACTCTTTGGGTACATATCCTGTAGTAAGGCTGAGATTGAACAGTAGTTTTATGTTTGGGTTTAGCTCTTCTTGGAGTTCATGTAGGATGCAGCTGGGGACACAGTCTGGTCTCAGTGATGCTGTGTTTTTGCTTTGGAGGGCGGCTCTTACCCGAGCATCTGATATGTCAAGGGGGCAGCACTCTGCTGGGATAGATATTTGCCCTTTTGGTGGGGAGGGAGGAGAAGTTTGCACTGAACCTGTCAGCTAGGATGTTGGCAATGTCTGTGGGTTCGGTGTATTTTTTGTCATTTTGGACTAATTCTGAGCATATCTGGGAATTCCCACCCAGGTTCCTAACATAACTAAAGAAAGCCTTGTGATTATCCTTAGTGTCCTGTGCAATTTTTCTCTCGAAGCTGGCCTTAGACGATTTTATGAGTGCCTATAGTTTTTTGCTAATACTGATCAGAGATGCCTTCCCTTTTTGGGATTTTGCTCTATCATGTAGTAGCTTCCTCCTTCTATTGTATAGTTTGTTTATTGCTGGGGTCCATCAGACAGGACGTCTGCCTTTGGAGGATTGGGTCTTGGTTTTATTTGGGATTGCATTATCCATGCATTCCTAAAGGTGTTCATAGAATGCGTTTATAAAGGATTCTGCTGTCTGGGCCATATTTCCCACAGGCCTGGGGGCTTTGAAGGATTCCACCTCGGTTTTGAGGAGTGTGAAATTTGCTTTAGAGAAGTTTTTCACTGTGGTTTTCTGGGCAGGGGGTGAGGTCGGGATGTGAATATCCAGTGAGATTAGTTTATGGTCTGATCTTACCAGTGAGGGATACACTTCTGGTCTGGAGCATAGAGTCCCCATGTTGGTGATGATCAGGCCCAGTATGTTTTCTCTCTTGTGGGAGTGATAATAAGTTATTCCATAGCATTTGAGTTTATAAATTCTAGGAACCTTTGGGCTAGGGTGTTGGAGCTAGTGTAATGCTCCCAGTCTATGTTTGGGTAGTTGAAGTCACCCAATATAATGGTGTTTGGAGAGACCTTCATATTTTCCAGTGTTCTCAGGAAGGTCGAGTGGGGTTCCTGGGATTGGGAGGGTGGTCTGTAGCAGGCTATAAACTGGAAGGAAGTTTTACCCACTGTTTACCCACTTGCACAAACAAAGCAGTTCATTATATTTAAAATATTCCTCCCTTCAGTGAAGGCGGTCTGGTTTGTGAGTTTTCTTGTCACTGCAATGGTCATGACATTGTCCATCAGTATATGGAATGCCAGTCCCACTTGTACAATATTGCACAAGTCATTCCAAGCCCCAGCCTTGTACTTGGACTTGGTATCAGTTCCAGATCATGGTCAAATGGGGTCCAAGGCAGAGCAATAGATCAGGGCCCTCCCAAAGGCCTCCTGCTGGCACCTCCCCCCACCCAGGCATTCCAGTGTCCCATTACTTGACTACTACTCCCCAGTTACCATAAATACTGTTCAAAGCTGTTAGTGTGCATACTATTTTTCTTCTATACTTCTGTGATGATTAGAGATATTTAAAACGTATTTCAAATTTTATAGCACAGATACTGATAGCCATTTCATAAACAAAGCAATACAGGCTCACAATGAAAACAAACTTAGCAGGAACAGTATGCTTCTCTGCCGTTGAAACTCACATTCATTAAAACCTCATTGAAACCTACATACAAAGAAAATGTGTCTGGCCAGTGGCAGATTAAGTTTACATTTGGGCTCTTGTCAAAGTATAGGCCCCTTCCACACATTTTCAGGGCCATACACATGTGCATGTATTTTTGATACAACATCCTGATTGCTTTAAATTATATTTCTTCTGTACTGTAGCACTGCACCACTTGTTAGAGTGCATTTTAATTTTGTAGTTTTGAACATTTTACCAGTAAGCAATGAAACAAAAAATATAAACCAATAATGACAAAGCTAACCATTACAGAACATTTCAACCGCAAAAGGCCACTCAGACTTCTGTCATTACAATCCATCAATATCAGTCAATATATAAAATCTCTGCAGAAGTAAAAGCCATCTGAATAATTCCACATTAAAGAGATCTTTAACTAATGAAAAGGTCGCTGCTGGCAAACAACTTTACAGTTCAGTGTTTCATGTACAAATTCAGTGCCTGCTGCCCTTAAAAAATAAATTGCACATGTTACATTAAAAAAGTTGGTAAGCAAATAATATTGCAATAGGGAATGGCTGTCAAACTGGCAACAGGTTCATAGTTACTGGGCATCTCATTCAAAGTAGGACACACTCAGGAGTGCACACCCTCATTCCTCCTTAATGGGCAATGCAATATCATGCATCTACGTGGTGTGTGATTAGAACCCACACCCATCTACATCAAGTGGCAAGTATGTTACCTGTTGTGTTGCTAACACTGTTTTTACATTTTATAGCACAAACACTAATGATGGCCATTTGTTAAACAAAACAGTTACACACTGAAAACAAATTTAGCATGAGCAACAGTAAAATTATTTTCCCTTGAAACTCAACATTCCTTAAAAATTCATATAAACTTAACAGTCCCTGGAAATGCATAGATACTCAACAATCCTTGAAAATATACTGTAACTCAACAATCCTTCACAATGCACTGGAACTCAACATTCTTTGACGAAGCACTTAGTCATGGCAATTTGGTAGTTGGTGTAGAGGGTTCAGTTCTAGACACCTGTAGTCAAAGTACAGTGTTTGAGCCTGGTTAAGTTAACCAACCTGCTATCCCTAACTGGGGCATTACCTACACACACCTCTAATCTTTTGTCTGTGATTATGCGTTTCTTTCATCCAGAGAGACAATTTTCCATAACCCATAAAATCACTTCTCTGTCTTGAATGGTAAAAATCTCACTCATTCCAGTGTTTAAACATGTGTCATGCATGCACAAATGGATGCACTCTGCATGCATCCTCAAAGAAGAAATGTAAGTTTTATGGCAGCCCCTCAGGCCAGTGCCCCCCCAAGCCACCGGCCCTTAGGCCACTGCTTAGGCTGCCTAGTGTTGGATCCGGCTCTGCCCAGTATAGTCTCTCTGCAACAACCTTCAGCCTTAGAACATTATGAGAAGTCCTGCAAAGAATTTGGACTCACCCTGACACCATCTCTAGGGTCTAAATGGAGCGCCATTCTCACCATCACCTGCCATGTTTTCTCAAGGATATCAATAAAGATGACAGGGAACTGGTGCCCAGTGGAGATCTTCTGTCCCCCAGCTTGTGCACAATGACAGACAGCCTAACCAACTGCATTTACATGGCACAAAGTATAGAAATGGAAGAGAATAAAATGGGCGAATCCTTTCTTCAATGTGCAAATTAGGAGTGAAATATGGAAGTAAGAATAGGTCGTGTGTGCTGGTCAGTGTATTTCTATATGTTGAACGGTGACTTCATCAACTGTTGGTTAATAATGATATCTCTTCAACATTTCAGATGATATATTGTGAATTGCAGGCATTTTCTCTGGGATGTTGGATGGAAATCATGAGTAGAACATTGGCACAAATGGATATGACATTGCATTTTCAATCTGTTTATTGTCATTCATTGCTGTTCTTAATAAAATTTAGTTTAGGTATTGCATAATTCCTTGGAAACACATACATTTTACAAACTGCGAGTGAAAACACCTGAGAGTCATACCCGTAACAAAAAGGAATATGAAATTCTTTATTCTGTGTATTAATTGGTAATGCCACAGGAAAACTGATGTTCATAGGGTGTTATTTGAAATATACTGTATTGAAAATGACTACAGATAGACTTAATTCTGGCAACGCTGTAATTGTTGCACATTGTGATGTTTCTCTGTTGGATTAATATTTCAAGGCATATATGTATTCCTGTTGAAAAGTTTGCATTGCATTGATTTGTGTAATGTATGTCATGCTAAATGACAGTTGACAAAGCCAAGTATATTTGTGAGCCAGATGATACCATTACCTCATGTGTAACAGTGCATAAAATGACACTGTTTTACAGTCATCATTTCCCAACTGTGCTTCATGCCACCTCTAGTGAAAAGAAATTATTTTATAATGCTAACATTGTGTGATGACCTGTTGGAGTCATTCAATACCTGATGAATTTCTGCTATAACAGATATTAAGGAAGGTACCAAGAAGAATTTAGAAAGCATATTTTATTCCTGCCCAACATACATCAGTATACTATACACTTGGGATAATGACACGACTTATGTCACTGAGACCATGTTCAGACATATTGAAACATGTTGCTGACCTGTTAATATTTCAGTTAATACCTAATGTTGCTAATTATAATGCCTCATAGTTTTGACAAACAAATACTGGTAGCATCATACATATTACAACAGTTATCTTTAAACTTACCAGATGTATTTCAGCTTTAAGTGCAGCAAACAAGCATGACAAAAGTATACTATTACTCCTACATTAAAACTATCAGTAATACGGATTCAAACTCTGCACTTCCTGTCCTGTTTTCCATATTTTACTTCATTTGCATGTTGAGGGAAGTGAGAGAGTTACATCTATTCTGCAGTAAGTATTGTCCAGACTGCTCATTAAAGCACACCACCACTACTGGCCTCATTTGCATGACTTTCTTCTAAGTCTTAGGGGATGCAAAATAAAATGTTTAGTTTTTATTTGGGAAGTAAATTGTCACACAAATCAATATGTTGATTTAACAACGATGTGGCATTATGCAAGTAAAATGTTGACAGTATGAATCCATATTTCACAAACATTTAAGTTTTGAACCAGCACTTATGCCATGGCACATGAAAATGTGTCTTTCTCAAAAACATCATGCATTCACCATACAGAACTTTACATGAGATGATGTTTGACTCAGCATATAACAATGCAATTTATACCTGTTGTAATGAGAAGTGATGCTTTCTAGGAAACATAGACATATTTTTACGACTGTATTGATGAACTATTAGTATTAATAATTCATTAGGTTCCTAATTGTACTGCTCCATAATTTAGACCAAGTAGCATTTGTAAAATATATGTATACATAAGTGTGCTTGTACTATAATCATTATTAAGTTAACTGCAGGTAACACAGATCACAGTTATCATCTTTATCAAGCATTATGCACACTTCTGTTGTAACACTGACATTTGAAATTGCAAGTATAGTTCAGTTTCATGTATACCTAGAAATATTTTATTGTGCCCAATAAAATTAAAAATATCCAAAGTATGGATTCAAACCCCACACTGCACGTGTTGGTCTTCAGAAGTTACTACATGAATTGAAATGTTGAGTCACTGTGAAAGTGGCGTGACAGATATATTTTCTGCCATAAGTACTTCCAGACTGAGTAAACTGTATCATTGACAGAACTTGCAGTACTGATGGCTAAGTTTTTACACATATGAAATAATTTTTTAGGTTACCTTGGGAAGTGAACTGTAGTTCAGTGATATACCACTGATAGCCATGTACAAGCAATACAAAGTGTAACGCAAAGGGTAAAGTAAAAACAATATTTAAAACAACATGAATCAGTGCTATACGTTGTCAACTTGGTGGTCTTGTACTTTAAAATTTTGAAATTAAGGATCCCTGCTTTCACAGAGAAATCAACCTTTCCAGATTTGAACCATGAAACTATGGCATAGCACTGGCATAATTAACAATGTGTGCAACATCATCACTGACATACTGAGGTAGAGTTAGTAGTAGACCACATAAACTCAGGTTTTTACTTCTGAAATGTCACATTTCTAAAACAATCTACCCAGGCTATCACACTTGTCATTAGTCCTTTCACAGTAAAGGTTTTACTGAATGTGATCATGCAGGAGTTATGATAGTGAAGCATGTGAAAGAACAAACAAATGACTGCAAAACAGGAGCATGATTTTCCTTTGTTTTGTGTGCATCATTCAATTTTTATCCTTTTCTGACAGAACTGAATTATACTCTGAAATGGCTTGGACTTTGTATGTGTATATTGTATCTACTTGATCTGATTTACAGGCACTTCATACTTGGAGGCAAATTATCTTGTAATAATATTTCACTATGGGGGCATAAAGATTATCTCATATGTCATATACATGAAACCTTTGTCTTGACAGAACCACAGTAAGTATACTTTCCATTTACAGGTGGGACAAAGACTTAATTAGATGTGCAAACCTGCAAGACATTATGTATTCACAGTTCTGAATACTCAGTCTTCTACTGCTATGGCATGTGTATGGCATCATGTAGGTCCTAACACCATGTTTATCTGCCAAGCACTTTATGTTGACTGAATTATTCAGGAATGATAATGAGCTCAAACTTGATTTACATATTCAGTGTGCCTAGAGGGGTTCATCTATACCATATAAGCAGAACCTAGGGCTATAAAACTCCCATCATACTAGGGGAAGCTGGATTCAAGTGTTGCAAAACAAAAACTACTGTTGTCTGTTATACTGGCTGCATTTATATTCTTTTGGGAGAACTGTCATACAATTTCTGTCCCAGTATATTATGTTCTCTCCAAGTGATGTTTATAGTATTATTTTAGTATATTTTTCTTAGCATAATGTGTGCTGTCTACACATTACACATTTGTGATTCTAATGAAGGTATAAAAGTTGCTATTGCAAATATAATTGACTTCAGTTTCATTGGTTTCTGGAAACATTTTCTGAGGATGTTGATCCATGTATGACTTAAACTAAAATTTTAAGAAGCTGTTCATTAGTAATGTTATTCTATATCCCTGACATCATTTCTTTTCAATTCTGAAGTTGTGTTATTGCCATTTGGAGGAAGGCGTACATGATTTTACAGGTATTGCTTAGATATTTGTATTCACATATTCCAATATTAACATTTTTAATGGTAAAGCCTGCAAAATGTATTTTTCTGCCCAGTGTTATATCAGTTTCTCACCACACAGCCTTTGTTGTATTTTGTAATTATTATTTTGTAAACACATAACTTCATAGTGGAATTTAGAACTAATATAACGATCTTCAGAATAGATGTCTTCAACAGGTCAATTTGTGATGACCAGTTGTTCATGAATCGCAGTGCCAGCTATCAAAATATTTTTTCCAGTGTTGATAAAACTTGTGCATCAATAATGCAGCAAAAAACATATAAATACTCAGATGATTATATGAAAGGTAAAGTGCATACTATTCCACCTGGTTCCTATGGTAATTCTTTGATTGAGGGACACAATCATACTATGACAAGTGATCAGGAAATGACATCACCTAATTCATATATATGACTTAATAATGAGCCAGCCCTTTGAAAGAAGTGGCAGTGAGGAGATTAGAACATTTACTGAGCAAGAGTTACAGAAAGAAGTCCATGACACAGCAGGTAATCGGCAAAGTTTTTCTCAGACAGAGCATTAAGACCAATATGAAATTTTACAAAAAATAGACACTTCTTTTTCTCTAACTAATTAGGATTGTTACATATCAGTTAAGTTAGTGTTCAAAGATTTTATAGACTTTAAAACTTATAATTATTCATCAAGAGACATTAACACTAGTCATGTGAACATTTTAGCCAGAGGTCTTACTTTTGTACCAACAAAAAGATCTAATTTAGTGGATGTTTTAATGGACTTAAAATTATATACACATAAACTCAGTTTGTCATTGTGGTTTGCTGCTAATATTTTAAGAGAATACAATGATGCCCTGCATAGACCTAGCTTATTCAATCCCCCCTTGAATCATAACTTACAAACATTTTAGAGAATTTGTGAACTGGATATAAGAGACATTTTGAATCAACCAAGTGTGCACAAATTTTATAATATGTCTAGTTGTGAAATCAAGTTGCTCAAGGAAATTTGTCATGATAAAAATATTAGGGATATGAAACCAGACAGGGTTGTGGGGGCTGATGAAAATGAATAGTGAAGATTATACTGGGTATATGAATGCTTTATTAATTGATATTTCTTATGTTGTAGTCTGATCAAAATGAATAGTGAAGATTATACTGGGCATATGAATGCTTTATTAATTGATAATCCTTATGTTGAAGTGACTCACAATGAAATTAACATTAACAATCACAAAAAAGTTTGATTGACAAACCAGTTATAGCTGGTATTTTGGCATTCAAAAGAGTCATAAGTGCCCTGAGAATCCACCATTTAAAACAATTGTCGATGGCACTAGGTCCAAGACATTTTATATAGCTAAGTTTTTAGATAAATCTTTGAAAGTTGGTATGGAAAATTATTACATAATTTCAAGGATTCCTGTCATTTTTAAGTAAGTAAAATGAGGTTAAATTCCTTGCTTATGTGATCTTTATAACCATTGATGTGCAAATGTATATTCTGTAATACCACATGATGTGGGCATTCAGTGTTTCGAAGAATATATTTTTGAACATGGTTTACATCCTGACAAAATCCATGCAATTACTGTTTTAATGGAAGTATTGTTAAAGAAGGTACATTTTTTAGACAGAAAAATGGGATTGCTATGGAGCGGCCTACACCCTGGGTTTTGTTAATTTTGTCATGGCCCACTGGGAACATCAGTATGTATTGTTAGTGAATTTAATAATTCCTGAATGTTATATGCAATGTTTTTAGATGACATGTTAATTTTATGGACAGATACCCCAATAGGCTAGAAGAATTTATTAAATACATTAATAATACAGTAACAGTCCCAAAAGTAAGTCCCAACAGGTTAGATGAGTAGGTAAATACAAAAATATCCCTCCAAACCTATAGGTTTTTAAAAAATGGAGGGAAATATGTGGAACATGATTGGTTTCCTTTTATGTCTTTGATGTATATATATATATATATATATATATATATATATATATATATATATATATATATATATATATATATATATATATATACATACAATGTTTATGCACTGTTTTTATGCATCTGAGGAAATAACTGATGTTATGAAAGTGCTTGCACTATGTTATTAAAAGTTTTTTACATTCAGATTGGAGTTGTCTGGCTATTATCACTTGCTACAACTGCCTTATACTTGGTTTGGAGGGATATTTTTGTACAATAATAATACAGTTGAAGTGTTGAAATTTACACACAATTTTAGTAAAGAAAAAATAGTGTATCTGGATATAGAGATGAGAAAAATTTTGAAAATCAAAGGTATTGGTCAAGCATCCACAGAAAGCTTACATTTTCTAAAAAATAGTTTTTACATTTTAACAGCTGTCATCCTAGGTATCAAAAAAAGGTACCTGTCAAAAGACAATTGGTTATATTAGCTAGAATGATTTCCAATATAGAGGTTTTCTATAATGAATATGATATTCTAGTGGATATGTTTTATAAAAGTGACTGTCAAACTATTGTTTTTTTCCTGAGAGAGAGATGAAGTAGTATAAAAAAGAAGGCATGGAGTTTATCTCCCAGTACTGGGTTCTAATAATATGAATATTAATTTGGTACTATTAAATGTAGAATCTATATATGAGAGTAATAAATTGCTTATTACTACATACTGTATGCACTTAATAATAAAGCCATTGTGAATGTTTTAAATAAAAAATGGGGTCTATTTTTAACAGATAGCAATTTATTAGAAAAAAAATAGTGAAAAACATTGTGTTATTTATAAAAAGGACAGATCCTTCAATAATTATTTGGAATAGAATAAGGATAAGATTGATAGAAATATGAAATGGGCCAAAGGCATGTTTAGATGTGGTTCCTGCTACCATGTTCTAATATTATTGTGTGTGACAATTTTCAGGTAAGAGATGAATTATTTAGAATTATACAATGACCCCCCAATTAATATTCCAAACCGTGCATGCTGATTGGCCAGTGTGCCCGTTGTAAATCCCACAATATACCAACCGAAAAAGGTCTGGTCGCCTGGACTTTTTTCCGTAGGTATAAAGTATCCAAAACCTGAAAGATCGAATTTATGAACATCTGCTGGATAGTCAGAAGGGTAAAAGTACCAATACCTTATTTAAACATATTGAAGCTTTTTTTTTTAGTAATTGACCAGGTAAACAGCCATCCTCTTGGTTTTATATTAGCTGAGCATATGGAAAAATGTGAATTAAAATGCCAACTTAGATTAGATGCTATTAGTTTTCCTGGGTTGAATGAATCCTGCTCTATAAATTCAATCTTACAATTGAAGTATTATGATGCTTTATTGTGATTTTAATTAAGTAATTGAGTAGTTATTATCACTTGTTGATTTTATCACATGACTTTTAAATGCACACTATATAACTGTTTTTAATTCAGATTTTTTTGTTCTGATGAAGTTCCATAAAATAGGAGTGAAAGCGCCTAACTTTTGTTAATAAAAGTTTTTTCTTGGTTATGTGCCATTGTCATTCACGCATTATAGCAAGTGGTTACAGATTTAATAAGTTTGTTTGATATTTACCGTTGGTTCTTATCTTGTTCATTATGTTCTTGCTGTTTTGTTGTTGTAATTCAGGCTTTCCAAGATTAATATTTGGGTAAAGCAAGATGGACTGTAACCTGTGACTGTTTATATTTATCAAAAATACTATTTTGAAAGTATCGTAATTGTTATTTTTTTAATCTTGGCAAGAACAAGCCAAATATTTTAGGTGGGCATTGGGGGCTATTTGCAGAGAAAATGATTGGCCATACTGTTTTGCTCCTGTAATTCTGGCTTTGCAGGACTAGTGCACATTTTGTTAATGTTGACTCAGCTGTAAAGTAGTCCCACATTTTTGGAAATTATCCATACCCCGTTGCAGTTCGCTATAACCCATCTGGTTGCCTCAAGCAGTCCCCTTCAGCTTGGTTTAAAGTCACCAGCTGCCACTGTTATATACTGCTCCAATATACTACTGACATAAAAGGAAGGGAACAGAGGAAAGAAGGTCTTATTGTGACCCAGGCAACAGCGGTTTGAACACCAGTTCCAGCACCACAGTACTGCAGGATTCAGCCAGGGAAGGAGATGAGTGAAGGGGCATGGCCTCCTCACCTTTTGGGGAAAGAGAACTATTGCTGGTGCTCTAGATCAAATAGGGAACTGGGATTTGTCAGGTGAAGCTTAGGGAAACCACTTCACTTGTTGAGGGAAGGGGGGCAGTGCTGCTTGCTGATTGTGTTCCTTGCATGAGTGAGGGAGCAACATTGCTTGCTGGATATGTTCTTTGCATAATTAAGGAAGCAGTATTGCCTACTGGTTATGTTCTTTGTGGGAGCGAGGGGGCAGTACTGCTTGCTGGTTGTGTTCTTTGTGAGATCGAGGGGGCAGTATCGCTTGCTGGTTGGGTTCTTTGTGAGAGTGAATGGGAAGTGCGGCTTGGTGTTATGTTTTTTTTTTCATGAGTGATGGGGCAGTACTGCTTGCTGGTTATGTTCCTTGAATAACTGAGGGAGCAGTATTGCCTGCTGGTTATGTTCTTTGTGGGAGTGAGGGGGCAGTGCTGCTTGCTAGTTATGTTATTTTCATGAGTAAGGGGGCAATATTGATTGCTGATTATGTTCTTTGTGGGAATGAGGGGGCCGTGCTGCTTGCTGGTCATGTTCATTCTAGGAGTGAGCAAACAATTCTGCTTGTCAGTTATATTCTTTGTAGTAGTTAGGCCAAGCAACTCTTTCAGCCCATTGCAAGTCTCATTCTTCTCTACAAACTCAGCATCCAAGGGGAAAATGTTAGAGCACAACCAAAACCACTTGAATCATCCCTAATTGTTTTCTGACTGATGGCACACAATGAGAGCAAAGACTGCAAAATATATGTATACATACATATACATATTTCTATATATCTGTATATCTATATATATATCTATATCTATATATTGGTAAATATAGATAGATATACATATATACATGTATATAAGAAGAACTTTGAATGGACTTAATACAGTTAGAGGAGAACTTTGACTGGACTTGATACAGTTAGAGGACAAGCCCAGAAACACATTAAAGTGCAAGCATGAGTCATTGAGCTTGTGCTAGAAAGACCCTTCCTTGTGATGTGCCCATTTGCAATTCTTAACAAAAAACACGTCGAAACTAGTGGTCATAAAACTTTGTTGATGAGCTCAGTTGCAATAATTTTCAAAAATGAACTCAGGTTGTGTTCCAGTGCAACAAGCCATTATTTATCACAGGCAAGCAATCCTCAGTAACAAAAAATCAGAAAAAAGACATTATCCCTGACTAAGTATGACCTTATTGTTGGATAATTTGCATGTTTCTTGAACTGCAGATAGTATGGGGATGTGCAGATCATTGAGCTGCAAGTCATGGTAGTAACATTCTTGTCATGTAGACAGTTGCATCCACACCAGTCACTCTCTGACATATACAATTACACTGACTTGCAAACACACACACACACACACACACACACACACACAAACACACACACACACACACACACACACACAAACACACCACAGTCTCTGTACCCATTCCTTTCCTATCTGCTTTCCAATAGTTCACCCCACCGCCATAAAGGTTGTTGTGCCATTACATCACATACATATTAGCACCTAGCGTTCTAGTGTATCCCCCTGACCTCCAATTCCTTTACTGCAATTGATGCTGGTATGGCACTTTCCTCCATTGTGAGTTTACTCTGGTGTCCAGTAGTCTCCTCCACCTGATCTCCATTATACTGTTGATCTCATTACTCCACTTAACTTTATTCGCAGAGTCCAGTGGTTCCCACACTCCCCAATCCCCATACAACTATTGCAAACCTTTATGTTAAACAGTGACCCCTGGTCTCTAGTTACTCTCCACCGCTCTTGATTCCAGTACTATTGGTGGTGCCATTATGGCACTTTAAAAGCAATCCCTGGTTTTTGCACATCACCTCACCTCCTAGTCCCTACACTACTGGTGGTGCAATTACAGCACTTTAAAATTAACCACTGGTGTAGAGTGCCTCCCCCCACCTCTCGATCCCCATAGTACTGGTTGTGCCATTACTGCAGGTTAATGAGCACTCCCTGGTGTCTAGTTTACCCCACACTTCCAGATCTTTGTTTGCTGTCAGTGGCATTATAGTACTATAAATGCAATCCCTGATGTCTAGTTGTTCCCCCACTATATTCATGTTAGGAGACAGAACACAGTGTTTTGCCAGTGTTCAGTATCATGATGAGGTGTGGATGGCTGTGATCTTCAGGGCTTCATTAGTATTCAGCATGGCCACTGAGCCAGCCATTCATGGAACTGCAGTTCTTTGTGGTAGAGAACTATAGAGCACCATGCAGAGATGGTTGCTGAATCTGGGAAAGGTACTGTGATGTATAGACAGTGTACATGTTGTGGTGCCTCATTGAATTTGGCCCATTGTTTAGTTTAATGACTGCATCTTGAGTGCAGGAAAAATAAAAACAGGGGACAAATTACATATTAAAACAATCTGATTGACTAACAAGCCTGTTCTTTAATCTCAAATCATCCCATAAAAAAGAAACAAACAAACAAATGCATAATAAATAAATGCATAATGGATAAATACATGCATATATAAAGAGATGTGTGTATTTTTTTAAAATGTTTTATAGTTTTGTTTTCTTTTTCATAAGCAGCAAAGTAGCCTTTGCAGTTCCAGTTAAAACCTATGGTCAGTATTGTATTTAGGTTACCTACTTTCTGTTAATGAACTAAAGCTGAAAGATTATATCTTGTTTTAGAACACAGGACTATATATACTTTCATATCATGTTTCATAGGCCTTTCTTGGTCAAGAAAAATAATTGCCTTTTTATTAGCAGGTTATATTGATTTTCTTTGTATCCATGTTTGACTTCTATCATATTTTTTTATGTTTTGATTACAGACTGTATTTGTATTTTAAAACTGAGCAGCTCACTTTATACTTATTTTACAATAAAAATTATAAATAAAATTAGCTTCAAGCCAAAGCAAACATTTACTCACAGATGTTTGAGAAACATGACAGCCATCGAAGTTGTTTTATTTAATGATGTATACCAGTGGTATCTTACCTGACAGCAATCTTACTGCATCATTTGCAACTGTGACAGCACTATCTCTGCTGACTTTAATCTCAACTAGTTAAAGGCTATTTCATCTCTGTGTGCCTGTAACTCACTGACAGCAGAAGACACAGTCAGATATTTCACATAAATTCTCTGATATTTTATGAGAAATGCACATTTCTATTTTGAGTTAAGCCATAAGATAGTGGAGTATACAGTATAGAAGTTCTGCACATCAACTGTCAGCGTTAGTCCTGCTATTGTAATTTGATCAGCAAAAAAAAAAAAAAAAACTAAAGTCATATTTTGTATAAACACATGGTATATGGATAGATAGATAGAAATGTATTCCTGTCTATCTATCTGTCTATCTAGCTTGCTAGCTAGCTATCTTTATTGGATACCTGAAAGAAGAAATGCAGACATTTCCACAGGAGTAAATAATACAGGCAAAGCACAGCCCATGCAAGGCCTTGAGGCAAATTCCGAGAACAATTAGTAACCTCTTTTCTGATGATATAAGTGGGTAACCCAGGTAATAAGGGGTAGGGGGCTCTTGATAATAGATAGGACCTAGACCGTTCAGAACTTTAAATGTCAAAACAATGTTGAACAGCTCCTCAAGCTGAGGAACTCCAGCCAAAAACTTGGATGTACATTTAAAGGAAGAGATCCACACAAGACAGAGAATTACAGACCTATAAGCATTCTTAGCACAGTATCCAAAAGACTAAAATGAATTGTGCATAACCAGTTAACAACCTTTCTGTCCAACTTCCTCATCGGTAATCAGCACAACAGATTCAGAACTGGATACAGTGCAAAAAAGCATTTATTAAGATTTTTTTCAAGTGGCTTCTATCTGACAGAATGACGAAAAGCTGCACTTCTCTTCAATTTCTCAAAATTATTTGAAATTGTCAATTACCACAGTCTCATTTGCAAAAATAAGAAATTTGCTATGCCATCACAGTACCGTCCTGGTTCAGATTATAACTCCAAGATACAATTTAGTCTGCTAGCATGAAACATTCTTCACCCCTTTGAGAACTGATATCAGAGTATCCTGAGTCTCAGTCCTACTTTTTCGTACCTTCAATAACATCATGTACCCACAGACTAGCAATATCACTTTGATTAATAATGCAGTCAGTTCAACTCTGGTCCATAGGCAAGAACCATCCAAAAACCAAAATTAGAAGTTTAATTGACTTCCAGCATAGTAAAATGCTGGATTATCCAACACAATGTAATTCTAAATGGAAAAACAAAAGCAATTCACACCAAAACAAATAAAGATATTGCATCAACTGGAAATACTTGGGCATTACCATTGATAGCAAGTTATCCTGTGAATAGCAGATTAGCATGACAGTGAAAGAAATAAACAAATATGTAAGACTCCTCTTCTGCATAGACCCATGTTTCTCACCTGTGACTGTGACAAAACATATAGAAAGTTTATTATTATTATTAATTCCACTATACAGCCTGATCAATCTAACCACCTCAACCTACCACAAAACTGCAAAATTTGTTGCTAGTAATCCAAACTGCTCCTAACACATGAACTACTTAATACCTTTAAATGGATAACCATAGAATAGGAGCTGAAATTCATACAAGTCATCTTTAACCACTAATTAGAAAACTCCTGCCTAGATCTCCAAAGCTTGTTCACCTCATGTATCTTTACTAGCAAGCTACGATCATGTGACCAATACCAACTAAGGCATAAAAAACTAATTAGAGATATGGTGATAAAACTCAAAGCACATACCCATCCTTCAAGTGTAATCAGTCAGATGTGATGATAAAACTCAAAGCACATACCATCCTCCATGTGAAATCAGTCAGATATGGTGATAAAACTCAAAGCACATACTCCCCCTCCACATGGAATCAGTCAGATATGCACATACCCATCTTCCATGTGGAATCAGTCAGATATGGTGATAAAACTCAAAGCATATACCCATCCTTCAAGTGGAGTCAATCAGACATGGTGATAAAACTTAAAGCACATACACATCCTCCACATGGAATTAATGGCCCTCCCACATCACATTAATACAGAATCTTTCATTATTTAAAGCATAGTACAGTGCTTTGCTCCATATCCAGGTTAAATGTAATTCTTGCAGCAATATCACATTACTGCATCTCATTTATAGAATAAGCTAAATTACTTATCTCCACATCAACTGTTGTATATACAAACCTGTATACTGATTTATGGCTGTGTCAATTTGTTTTATATATCTTCACATGTATCCTTGTATTTTACTACTTCAGTACGTATACATTTGTTGTAACAACCCTGTTGAAATTCCTTGTTTTGTTTACCTGTTTTTTTCTGTTCATTTCAAATGTCGTTGATCAATATTATTTTGTGAACATGTTTGTACAGTGTCTTTTAATTGTCTGAAGTTATGCAGAACTTCCCTAATTTTGCCTAATATTTTTGCTCTGTCCCTCATAAAATGTTTGAGTTTCTAGTAAATCACTGAAGATCACAGTCTGCAAATAGTGCCAGATGTTGTGAGTTTTATACTTTTATTGTTCCGAAAATGCACGTCGATACAAAATTAATTTTTAAACATGTAAGAGTAGTTTTTAAAAATTTCCCCTACTTTTGGGCTTTGTCCCCCATTAGTTTTGGTTTTGCCCAGTATTCTTGAGCAAAGAAGATGAAAGGTTTGACATGTATAGTTGTGACATGTTTATTTGTGATTGTTTTGGGTAATTCCTTCTGGGTCACCACTGAAAATGGGTGTGATCCCAGTAAGGACAACTCAGATAAACATATAAAGAAAGAAATAATAAAAGAAAAGAAACCATTTGCATAATAACCTTAGAAATTATTTATTTATTTTACATTTGTTTACTGGGATAGTCCGACTGGATACATGTACATTTTCAGCAGAGGCCCGGGAAGGAAAGCTCCACATAGACAAACTTACATAGATTACACAGGAGTTAGCAAACAATTATTAAAACAAAGTGATTATATACAATGGCTTAGTAGTGTTCCCTAGTAGGGACTCACAATTCTCATGGACAGACACAATTAAAAGTAAGAGACATCAGATTGGAAGCAGAGCTTGGTGATGTAGTTACAAGTTATGATAATTACAGAATATGCTTTCAGTTTATAACTTAATCAGGGTCGGTACAAGGCATAGCCAATTCACTTTGAGATACGGTTTGAGGGTTTTTTTTTTTTTTTGAAGAGACTTTTGGAGGATTGTAGGGTTATATAGTTTGGCAATGAATTCCAGGTGTTGCCAATGAAGTTGGCAAACGAGGATTCACCAGCAGAGTTATTAGGTTTGTGAGTTTGGACCAGTAGTTTATCAGCTGACTGTAGGGATCTCAGGTTGCTATATGGTTTAATAGTATTTTTAAGTGATGGGGTATCCTCAGGGTGGTACAGAATGTTGTGTGCTATTAAGACTTGATTGAATTGAATTGAATTAAGCTGGGCAGTTTTAGCCCCTCTAGTTGTTTAAGTTTCTGGCAGTGGTGGGTTCTATAGGTGGAGCCAGTGGCAAATCTGGCAATATGATTGTAGCTATGGGGCAGCTTACCTAGTTCAAATTTGTTGAGGTTTGAGAGTACAGGTGAGGCATATAAAAGAGTAGAGAGTAGGTGTGATCAGGTGATTGCAGTCCTAGCCAGTGGGGTTAAATATGTCTTGTTTCTATACAGTGATCCAAGCTTCTTATTGATGGTCTGTATGGTTTTGTTGACCTGTAGGTCAAATTTGAGATTATTGTCTATGATAACCCCTAGCAGTTTGGTGTGATGATCTGGGAAATAGTGATACCATTGTTAGATGTGACAGAGAATGAAAGTGTGGTAGATCTCCTAGTGGGGGAGATCAGTAGAAGTTTAGTTTTATTGGGATTCAGAAGTAGGCGTTGGTTGATGAGCCAGTTCTCGATAGTGTTAAATATATTTTGGGTTAAGGTTTGCAGTTCAGATGGGGAGGTGGCTGAGCAGATCAGAGTGGAATCATCTGCATATTGAATGCAGTTAGCTTTAGGGATAGCAGTGTGAAGGATGCTGATAAAAATAGAGAAGAGTAGTGGACCTAGTATAGACCCTTGAGGGACACCAAGTGTGAGAGGTAGCTGGCTGGAGAGTTTGCCTTGCCGTAGTACCACCTGCTGTGTACCAGTGAGGTAGGATTGGAACCACTGGATAGCAAGCTTGTTGAGGGAAATAGATTTTAGTGAAAGAATGAGATGTTCATGGTTCACCATGTCAAAGACTTTGGATAGGTCATGAAAGAGGGCGGAGGTTAGCCTATTGTCATTCCTGTTTTGGTTTATGGCAGTAGTAAAGGAAAGGAGGGCTGAGGTGGTGCTATGGTTTGGCCTGAAGCCATGCTGGGAGTTAGATAGTAAGTTATTCTGTATAAGGTATTGCATTAGTTGCTTGTGTATACATTTCTCCATTATTTTGGCTAGTGGGGAAAGAATGACAATGGGTCTATAGTTGGCTATGTCTGAGGAGCTACCACCTTTATGGAGTAGGATGATGTGAAATATTTTCCAGAGGGAGTTGATAGCATTTTCAGATAAGGTTCTGTTGATGAGGATAGATATGGGATATGCAATGGTATCTGCAGCTATTTGTAGGTACTCTGCAAGGAGGAGGTCAGCAGCGAGGGTGGTAGGTTTTAGTTTTTTTTAGAAATGTTTTGATAAAAGAAGTGGATATTGGTTGGAAGCTAAATTCGGGGTGATTATTGGGTAGATTAGGTGTGTGGTTTAAGTTAGTTGATTTGCTAGGGATTAGATTGTTTCAGTGAAAAGATTATTAAAGGCGCTAGCTATGGTCTCTGGGGAACTATGGGTGTAGTTAGCTGGGGTTGGGGTGGTGGAATGACCTGGACGAAGTAGTTGATTTAAGCCTGCCCAGAACTTTTGAGGGTTGTTATGGTGTTTTTGTAGGAGATTTTGGTAGAAGCTTTTTTTATCCAGTAAAATAGATTTTTTTGTATCATTCCTGAGTTGACGATATTTTAGATGGTCAAGTGGGGCTTTAGTTGTTCTCCAGCTAGCCCAGGCTCTATTTCTAGTTTTGATTTTGGCTTTGGTATAATTTGTGAGCCATGGTGCTGTATTTGATCTAGTTTTTATTGTACATGCTGGAGCATGGGAATCAAGGATACTTAGGAATTTAGTGATAAAGTGATCTATGGCCTCCTCTAATGTTAGATTTTTTTAGTTTTAACCAGTCAACTGCTTTTAATTCATTTTGCAATATAGCAGCATCAAAACTGTTTTATATTCGGGCTGGTTTGAGTTTCCTGCCTTATGTTTTATGATATAAGTTAGACAATGGTCGATAAGGTCATCGGGGAGAGTACCAGCTGTGTACAGTTGGGGTTGGTTTTTAACTAGGATCCAGTCTGGGATACTTTCCCTGTTGGTTGGTTTGTTTATCCTAGTGGGAGAGGTTATGGCCTGTTTAAACCCAGATAAGTTTATATGGCTGGGGGGGGTCAGAGAAGCAGGGGTGCCAGTCGGTGTTAAAGTCACCAAAAACTACGATTTCTTGGGGATAGGTAGTGGATAACCAGTAAAGGATATATTCTAGGCCTCTAGGGTATTTAGGTTGTTGCCTGGTGGAATGTATGCAGAGACAATGTTCAAGTGCTTGTTTTGGTTAAATGGAATATTAAAGACTAACAATTGTATGTATGTTGTATCAACAGATGCTTTACTGAGAGTGAAGGTAATCAAGGCCTCATAATAGAAAAGCTGTCTCTCTCAGAGAGTATATGAGTCAGCCTGGTAAATAAATGCACACTGACACTCAAGGCTAGGCTTCATTAGCAAAGAGAGATAGCTGTAGATTTCTCATATAGAGGAATCTCATTCCATAACCTTATCACAGCTAGGGGTCAGAGTTGGGTACCACAGGCACAGCTGGGAGAAAAAAGCAAGAAATCTTTGTAACTCTGAAAAAAATCACATAGCATTCTTATACTGAGAAAATTAAAAAAAAAAAAAAAAAAAAAAAAAAACAATATGGATAGAAAAATCGTCTGGGCTGTGTATAGTATGCTCACCATCTCAAACAGTACAGCTAAACAACTATTTCTGATAAAGATCTGCCAGGAAAAAATATTGCTTATTGCTAAAATATTCTTATTGAAGAAATTTGATTGGCATGCAATGTAATGGCAAGCAAAGAGAGTTTTGCAACCACCAGTCATTTAGTAGCATCCATTGAAAACTCTGGACAATACTATACTTCATGAAGCACCACTTATCAGAAATGTATATACACACACACACACACACACACACACACACACACACACACACACACACACACACACACACACACACACACACACACTCTTGGGCTACTTAATTGAAAGTATTAGCGAGCAGTATATTATAGGCAGCAACCATAGAATGTATGTCATTGGCACTATTCCCTTTAAGAAGCTAGTCCAGCAAAGACATTAAAAAGCCATTAGATGTCTTACACATATACTTGTTACAAACCAGTTTAGTATCCCATAGCCAAGCCTGTAGAAGCCTAAGTCTTAACTGGAGTGGGTGATGGTCAGAACACAGGGATGTTTCTACTATCATGTTCAAGGTATACCAGTAGGATGGAAGTGAACATCTTTGAAGATGGGTAGTAATTTTCAGAACATATGTGAATTCAGAACTAAAATATTACGTAGTCACATGGTGAGCTCACTGGTTTCATTGCTAACCCATGCACTAAAGTCAACTACTATTAATAAATTTGGGTCTTTATGTACCAGGTTAATGTGGAAGTCAGCAAACTCTTTCAGAAATTCCTCAGGCAACAAGGTGGATGGCAAACTATGAGGAATTTGCAATTTTTTTCTTGCCAAAATGGAATACTTTCAGGTGTTGGCACAATTGTTATCTGTCCTATATGGCTCAAATATCAATAAAAAACACATAGCTACATGACTACAATTCCTGTCATGTCTTGAGTTATGACTCTCACAGATAACAGGAGGAAACGATGTGCTAAGATGGCATCCACACTTATTATAAAACAATATCTGCATGCTAAATGCCAGGCCATCTAAATAAAGCAAGTCTAAGGTAGTGCAGGGCTTGTTCCTTGCTCCAGACTGGCCAGGCATTAAGCATAATAGCATTAGACACATATCTTATCCAAAAACTGAAGAATGACATCCTGTGCCAGAGGCACATCATCCAGACAGGAGGACCCCCCCCCCCCATCATCATTGTACTTCACTGTCTAGTGAGGTCTGGTTACCCTACCCCCAAGTCATCTTCAAGATCAGAGGACATGAAAAGTGAGAGTCTTTCCTGATCAATACATGGCACTTTGACATCACAAGCCTGCAGGATTTTAATGATGTCATGGTATTGACAACGGGAAGGACAATGGATGCCCAGTAACCATAGCAACCTTTAAACAGAGGAATGGCATGCTATTTGATAGGTACAGAAATGACTGTGAAGCAAACACTTGACAGGATGTGATAGAAGTACTCAGATACATCAGTTAACAAACAGCCTGATTTAAAAGCAGTTAATAAGGCCTAATATAGCCCTTACCATTTAAGGTACTAGTGCCTAAAACATATAAATAAGTTGGACAAACAGTTCACATACTCAGTACCATCCTCATACTCAATACCATCCTCAAACTCAGTGCTATCCTCATACTCAGTATCATGCTCATGCTCACTGCTGTCCTCATACTCAGTACCATCCTCATACTCAGTACCATCTTCATACTCAGTGCTATCCTCATACTCAGTACAATTCTCATACTCAGCACCATCCTCTACTTAAATACAGAAAAAACAATAATCAAAGCTAGCACAATGGCAGTAAAGCAGCCCAAATAACTAATACTAAATTAAACCTGTAAAAAATACAAAAACAGCAACAATGACGACAACAACAAAAAATACAGTGGCTTGCCTAGGATGATAGTGAACACCAACAGCTACATGTTTGCTGCCAGGTTAAATTAACCTTCAAAATTAAAAATGTGTCAGGGATAAAAGTCTGATTGAAATGAGTAGTCTTAGAAATAAATGCTTCCAGCAGTAAAAATGAAAAAAAAAATCAACCATCCAAGCATATAATAAGTATAGTAGGGAATATTACTGCCAAACAAAATTGTAGCATGGACTATAAAACACCAAGACAAGTTATTAAAACTATCAAATTAGAAGCAATACAGGAATCTATTCCAAAAATATCAGTCAATTAAGTAAATATCAAGAGGATATTAACAGAGTCAAAGATTTCCTCATTCAGGCCACATGTCCTTTTTGCTAGAATGCCCTGACAGTCAATCTATGAGTAATTTTTGTGGATACTCATCCAGTCATCTTGCTTATCTTTAAATAAATTGTGAGTTGTACTGATTAACAGGAAGAGGAAGTTTATTTTGGAGGTTTGAGAGGCAGTGAGTTTTAAACCTGTCCCTCCACCATGTTTAATTTTATATTTTGGTAAAGATTTATATTTTCATAGGCTCATGGTTAAGTACTAGGCTATCTGCCCTTTTGGGCCATTTTAAGCCTACCAAATGTCCCTTTTTGTGCTGAATTAACTTATCCCATTTGGTTAGAGATTGGCCTTACCCATTATATGGTTAATAATTGTACATCATCTCCAAAAAGAATACATGGGATCATACCACAGATTATTTAAGGGGACTCATTTTCTGTCCAGTATTAGTACACGGGGGGGGGGGGGGCAATCATAGGATAAACTTTCTGTTTCCCATCCAGAGGTACAAGTTGTGCTTGAATATGGACAGCATACCTCTCATGCAAGAAATCTGGACAAAGCCTGACATAACGAGGGGGGAATGACAAAAACCCCAAAATAGGGACAGATTTTAAATAGTGCTACCAAACTAAGAACCACTCAGGTAGTACAAGAACAAACAGTATAGAAACCAGCCAATGGAGACCAACTGTTAAAAATTAATTTTGGCAAAAACAAGAATTTGAGCAATTTTGTTGAGTACAAGAAAAGACTACCTCAGAATTAAAACACAAGACATCTAATAACATTTAAATAACTTTCTTCCACATCACATGTGTAAAAATCCACCAATCACATTAAAACAATAATTAACACACACTAAAATTCCAAACTTTTAGAAAAAAATGGTCATACAATATATGAATGTCACCTTAAAACACTACCCAGGGATACCCCATAATTTAAACCTGGGTGTGTCCATGCATTTAACTTAATTTGCCATCTCAGTTCAGAAAATGTATTTATTTATTTATTTATTTAACATTTGTTAACCGGGAAAGTCCGAAAATTCGTTTAAGTCTTCGCAAGGTCAACCTCTGTTATTTTTTATAATTATATCAAGACCAAAGAACAAAAACCTATGGAAAGGGAAGTTAGAAAGATGTCTATAAAGAGCATTAGAGTCTTTTTTATTTCTTATCTCTAACAAATGTTCATAAAGTCTCTCTTTAAATTTCCTTTCGATTTTTCCCACGTAAAAACTGTTACAATTTTGACACCGAGCAAGATATACTATCCCTAAAGAATGGCAGTTGCAATGGAATTTTGATCTTATTTTGATTCTATTAATCTCCACTCTGCCTTGCTCTAATATGTTTTTGCATTGGGAACAAAAAACACATTTTATAAACATTCCCTTCTTTTTTCTTGTGTACATATTACTTAACTCATAGTCATGCCTTTCTATTTATTGCTTCAAAGATTTTCCCTTTTTGAAAACTAACTTTGGTCCAGCACGTAAGGTGTCAGTCACATTATCAAAACAGGAAAAGAAATTTCCAGTTTGACTTTAAAATATCAAATATTCCTGGAATGTCAGTGGTAAACTTAGTGATGAACCTATCTACAAATTTAACATTATATTTCTGTCATCATTAACTGAAATACAAGTCCCTTCAGATTTCAAGATAGGAACATAAATACCCCAATCTCTTTTGTTTTTTACTTATTTTAGATGGTATTTACCAACCTGGTAGGATATCCCCTAACTGCAAACATAGATGTAAAAATGTCACATTCTGTGAGGAAAGTGTCATCTTTAGATATCATCCATGCCAAGTGTATGAATTGGCCTTTAACTATGCATTTCTTTTGGAACTCAGGATGGCAGCTCTCATAGTGTAACATGCTTTTGGAATATGTAACTTTCCTAAAAATGTTACTAGTGATTCCCTGCCCACTACTGTCTTTGGCAATGTCCACATCCAAGTAATGAATGTGTGAAGAGTTGTAGGTGTGTGTAAATTTCAAAAAACTTGAAGTAGTATTCAAGTATTGCAAAAACAATTCTAGTTTGGCTAACCCTGCCTCCCACACAATAAATATGTAATCTAGGTAGCAGACATATAAAGACCAAGGGGGAGGGTGGAAATTGTTAAAAATGTACTCTTTCACCCATTGTAACACAAATATGCTAGCAAAAATAGGGGACAAGATGCACCCATAGCTACCCCCTTTTTTGTACATAGTACTGCATGTCTAATAACACAAAATTTTTGGAAAGCACAATTTCCATAAGGGTTTGTAAAGTCTGTATCTCATGGCTTTCAAGGTCGTGGAAACCACCAGGAAATTGTAAAAAGACTGAAAGCCTTCAACATGGGGTATAACATTAAAAAGATTAATCACATCTACAGTAAGAAAAATCAAATTTTAGGAAAACTTTCTTTCTTAAGCTTATTTAAAAAGTCCTATGAGTATTGACAGAGGTGTTCAAAAGGCTTTAAACAGTTTTGTAGCTTGCCATCTATAAACTTGGTCAGGTCTTAGATTTTCTAGCATTCACAGTTGGCCTCATGGGAGGATCCATGAGGTCCTTGTGGACTTTTGGAATGCCAAAGATCGAAGGAATAGATGGGTATTTTCCATACAAGACATGAAATTCCCCGCATTAATCGAACTTTTGGTTAACATGCCCCCCAATAAATAATCAATCCACTTGTAAACTTAAAACTTCTTCATAATAATCACCATCTAAAACATGTAAGCACATGCAATTCAAATAATCTGTCCTGGTCATAAAAATCACTTTATCCCCCCCCCCCCCTTAATCTGGTTTCATCACCAGGACAATTTTATCATTACTGAGCTTTTTCACCAGTGAACATTCACTATGACTGAGACTGATAATAGCATCAGGTGTTTTAGAATATAATAACCCCCTAAAATCAAACATATTTTTTCAAATAGAGTCAAAACTGCAGAAAGGAGTGTGTTAAACAAACTTTTACACATCAAATTGTTCAGAATAAGTTCACTGTCTTTGCCTTTGAAAAATGTTTTAAATTCAACTTTCTCGGGTACAATTGAAAGTCTATAGCAAGCTCCTCAATGGTGGAATGAATAGTCATCACAAAAGTAAAACTTTTGCTTAATAAATTAAAAAGATCAGTGCTGTGTTCTTTATTACAGTAATTATAAAGAAAAAAGTCACCTTGTGAGTTAGAACCCAGTCATACACTTGGCACGGGTGATATCCGAGAATGACACATTCTTCACAGAATGTGACATTTTGACATCTATGTTTGCAGCTAGGGGATATCTTACCCATTTGGTAAAGACCATCTACGAAAAAGTAAAAAACAAAAGAGATCGGGGTATTTATTTTCCTATCATGAAATCTGAACAGACTTGTATTTCAGTTAATAATGACAGAGAAGACAGTACTACATTTGTATATAGGTTTGTCACTAAGTTCACCTCTAATATTCCAGGAATATTTGATATTTTGAAGTCAAACTGGAATATATTTTCCCAGTTTTGATAATGTGACAGATACCTTAGGTGCTGGATCAATGTTAGTTTTCAAAAAGGGAAATTCAATAAGACCACTCATATGTACATGAGCAAAAAAGAAGGGAACATTTAAGTGTGTTTTTTGTTCCCAATGTTAAAACATATTAGAACAAGACAGAGGAGAGATTAACAAAATCAAAATAAGGTCAAAATTCCATTGCAACTGTAATACTTCAGGGATAGTATATCTTGCTCAGTGTCAAAATTGTAACAGCTTTTACATGGGAAACACCAAAAGGAAATTTAAAGAGAAAATTTACCATCATTTGTTAGAGATAAGAAATAACAAAGACTCTAATGCTCTTTATAGACATCTTTCTGACTTCCCTTCCCATAGGTTTTTGTTCTTTGGTCTTGATATGATTATAAAAAATAACAGAGGTTGACTTTGGGAAGACTTATTAGAATTTTCTGAACTGAGATGGCAAATTAAGTTAAATGCATGGACACACCCAGGGTCTCCCTGGGTAGTGTTGCAAGGTCACGTTCATATATTGTATAACCATTTATTTCTAAAAGTTTGGATTTTTAGTTTACTGTTTCAGAATCATTGGTGAAATTTTACACGTGATTTGGTAGAGAGCTATTTAAATGTTATTAGATGTCTTGTGTTTTAATTCTGAGGAAATCTTTTGTAATACTTGATGAAAGCACTCAATTTCCTGTTTTTGTCACAATAAATTTTAACAGTTGGTCTGAGTTGATCTCTGTTGGCTGGTTTCTGCATGGTATGTTTTTAAATATTGCTGTTATAAATTTAGAGCAAAACAATCAGTGAAGGACACCATAGAGGGGGTCTAAAAGCAGCAAATTTAATGTAAATCAGATGAGTGCTTTAGGTAAAAACCTTTTTCAAATCCAACAAAATCTGTGACAAAACTGCTTAAATATAAAAGCCTAGCCAATCATAATGTAACCAATGTTTATGTCTCTATATTGGTCAAACTGATAGATGTTTTAAAGAAAGAATACTACAGCATTCACATGATACCGTCCCATCAGTCTGATGAGCCTTATCTGCAAGGCCATGGCGCGTATTATCATGGAACTTACTAACAAAGACATTGGCAACCTTCAAACACTGGACCCCACCCAGTTTGGGTTCGTGAAGGGCTGATCTTGTCTCATGAACCTAATTGACTTGTTTGAATCAGTCTCCAGAGCCATGGACAAGGGAAAGGTGGTCCACACAGCCTATCTAGACCTTGCCAAGGCCTTTGACACATCCCCCACTCTAGAATCATAGATAAACTTACTAAGATGGGCATTAATCGCTACCTCACCCAATGGGGTGCTAACTGGCTTACTGACAGAACCCACACTGTAAATGTAGCCAACTCCAAATCCAGCTCCAGACAAGTGACAAGTGGAGTACCTCAGGGTTCAGTCCTGGGACCGCTCTTGTTTGGCATCTACTTCTCTGAAGTACAGGCCAACACTAAGGGACTCTGGCTAACAAAGTTTGCAGATGACTTCAAACTGGGAGCCATTATTGAATCTCCAAATTATGTGGATACTCTACAAAAGGGCCTTACAGAAACAGATGCTTGGTGCAAGAGCCATGGGCTCAAGCTCAATGCCAAGAAATGTATAGTTATCCCCTTTGGGAAAAAACATGTATCCATGAATTACCATATAGGTGGCAGTACACTAAACACCAAAAGTGTGATAAGAGACTTAGGGACACAGGTGGACAGTGGTCTCACCTTTGATAACCACATTGCCACAACAGTCAGGAAATCCTTCTATGTGGCACACCTCATCACTAAGGGCTTTTCATCCAGAAAAAAGGAGGTCATTGTCCCACTGTACTCATCCCTCATTAGACCCATTATAGAATACAATGCCCTGTTTGGTATGTACCTCTCAAGACATCTGCAACAACTGGAAAGGCTGCAGAAATACCTCACTAAAAGAATCACAGGCCTAAAGCAGATGCCCTACACTGACCGCCTTAAAAAACTCCAGCTATACTCCGTTGCATATCATCTACTCAGAGGCGATCTCTGCTTAACATACAAGGCCATGTCAAACCCAGAGTTGTTGGACATGCTACACTTAAAGAAATCCCAATCCCTCAGAGCCACACGCTCCAGGGATCTAAACCTTGTCATCACATTAAACAAAACATGCTGGAGGGATAAGTTCCTGACTCAGAGACTCCCCAGACTCTGGAAGAGATTGCCCATACATGTCAAGCAGAGTGCCTCTTTGGCCCTCTTCAAAAGGAACCTTGACGATTGGATGGGAGAAAGGAAATTCACCCTGGGGATCACGTCAGTCGCCCTGCTAGACAGGGGTCCAGGAAAGTAAATAGTGTGGGAAGAAATAGTCAGGGAATTGTTATGGCTAGGCTTGTATAGGCCCTAGGGCTGATAGCCTACTACCAACCTATGAACCCATGAACCTATATTTTATCTAAGAATGTTAACAATGCTTTGGCTAAGCATGTTAACCATTTTCCTACACATGTATTTTCTTTTACAGCTTTACAGGTTTTAGACATTGACCTAAGAGGTGGCAATATATTTAATGGAACAGAGTATGCTGAGCTCTGGTGGATTGCTGAAATGCAGGCAGACAAACCACCAGGGTTAAATGCTCAGGTACCTTTAAAACCTGTTTTAAAAAAAACGACAGTTGAAAGTGTAATTATGATTGGTTAGTCTTTTATATTTAAGCAGTTTTGTCATTGATTTTGTTAGATTTGAAAAAGGTTTTTACTGAAAGCCCTTATCTGATTTACATTAAATTTGGTGCTTTTATTCCCCTCTGTGGTGTCCTTCACTGACTGTTTTGCTCTAAATTGTGTTCTTGCAGTTTTGGACTTCGATAATATTTTATTTTTTTGTCTTTTATCGCTCTTATAAATTTAGAAAGTTGAATAATAGGATTTGTTGTGGCATGCATTTTTCTGAAGAATATGAAATATGAATCTCAAATGTATGCCATTATTTAGTGACTTCAATCCACAGATCATCCCAGTCATTTGCCAGTAAACCACAGATTTTATGGGAAATAGACCAAAAATATTAGGCAAGAATCTGGATATTCTGTGAAATTATGGATAGTTGAGAGATATGATGGACAGGAATGAACTTTATTTTGTATGGATGTGGAGTGTGTTCCAGAGGTACAGTATCCTCCGCAAGATATACCTGTCCCTCTAATTAATTCTGCTGATGTTGAGGAAGAGGTTTAAATCCCTAGACTGAGCATATATTTATGATGCCATTTGACTCGTTGATCTGCAGCAAATCCATCAATATTGGGTGAGAGGATGCCTTGTATGCCAGACATAGGTCATCTTTTAGCAGTCTGTATGAAACCAAATATACTGACAGGGTTTTAAGTTGGCCCATGCAGGGCATGTTGTTTAAGCCTTGTATCCTTTTAGCAAGGTAGCTCTGTGGGCATTCTTGTTGTTGCATGTGTCTGAACAGATACATGCCAAAGGGGGCATTATATTCAATGACTGTCTTAATGAAGGCTGAGTAAAGGGGGGCAATGACATCCCTATATCAAGACACAATACATTTCTTTATAAGCTCTGCAATACAGAAAGACTTTCTTACAACAATGGATACATGTTAGTTAAAAATTATATCACTGTAGACATAAGTTCTCAAATTTAAGTCCCTGGTTCTAGTACTGGAAGAGATATTGGACCTAAAGAAATACAGAGGTCCAAGACAATCAAATCGCTAATGGCAAGATATGTGAGATAGAGATCTCCCTCAAAAGTCTGTAAAACATGGATAAAAGGATGGACCTTTTAGCCTGTCTTTTAGCTCAGGAATGTTTAGGCAGTAATCTTTAGGTTAGGAACATTTATTTATTTTTTCTAAATGTGTGATATGTTTAGTAAGATACAGCCCACAGGAGGAATACGTTTACTGAAAAACTGGCATGACCAAGGATGAATATAAGGGAGTGATTACCTTTTTAGACCTTGTTGATGTTGTTTGTCTTTTCAGTTAGGGGTCACCACAGCGGAACTCCGGTCCTCTAATGATTGGCAGTAGATTTTTTTATGGTGCCGAGTTGCCAGCCCGACGCCCAACCTTCAGTGAAGGCACGCCTATTCATGCATGCCTTTCGGAGGCCACTCAACTATGGGAGGACATGCAGACTCCATGCAGAAGGCACTCCAGCCATGAATCGAACAGGAGAACCTCTTGCTGTGAGGCAACAATGCTACCGCTGTACCACCGATTATATTCCTTTCATAATTATCTGTTGTAAATAAAAGGAATGCCTGGCAGCCATTATGACATTGCAGTCAAAAGAGAGGGTGTTATGTTTTGTAGTGCTGTATTATCTATACAGTATGAGAGGAGGAGCTGTCTACCAAAAGTGATGATACTACACATTTTACCATTTATTTTGAGCCTATTTTTAGTATAACAAGAGCTTATTATGGAAGCTCATTTTGAGGGTTTAGGTGGCAGAGGGTGACTTTGTAACAACTCCCAGGTAACAGTTAAGTGTAAACTTTATTTAAGAATTTAAAAATCAGACAAGACCTGAAACATATAGCAAGTGAAAAACTCTATACACACCCATCCACAATTGTACCTTTTAAGCAGTAAATGACTTGCAGAACCATTGTCAAGAAGGTAAACAAAAAATGAAGTAATTTAGAGTTATTCAGATTAGATATAGTAAAGATCATAAGTGTATAGGTTTCCAAAAGAACCCTGCACTGGTACTGTCATTCTAAACAGATAGAAAGAAATATAATGAGCTACAGATGTCTTGGCCAAAGGCAGAGTCCACTGCTGAATCACAAAAATAAGCCGAGAAGCATGAAGCAGCTTTAAAAAGTAAGATCTTCAGTATAGACAGGCAGATAGACAGACAAACTGACAGCATACCTCTCAACCTCTTAGTGCAAGAAATCTGGACAAACCCCAGAAAAATGGGGGACAAAGACGCCACAATAGGAATATTTTAAATATTGCTCTTATAACCATGGAAAGTTGCTAAAGTAACAGGATTTGTTTTAGCATGCATTTTCTGAAGGATTTGAAGTCTATAACTCAAATGTATGTCATTATTTACTGACTTAAATCCTCAGATCATCCCAACTATTTGCCAAAAAATCACAACTTTTAAAAGGAACAGACCAAAAATGTGAGCCAAAAATCTGGACAGTTGAGAGGTATGACTGACAGACAAATAAACCAGAATGTCTAGGATTAATTTTGAGCCACATCACAAGTCTACATGTGATGGACAACAACCAAAGAGAAACTGACAGAAGTGATAAAATACTGTAGTTCTGATGGCAGCAACATAGTTCCAGGAAAAGTAACAACAAAAAGTCTGAAGCTTTATCAATTCACCCCTAGCAGATACCAGTACTAAATGCGAAATGATTTATGCTTCAGTGTGTGTGAGTTGCGATAGGTAGAACCCAATGAAGTAGTGTAAAATGTTTCTTGGTATCAACCAATATTAAAGAGAGCAGGTGATATTATCAGAAATGAAAACACACAGGCAAATGCAGCACTATGCTTATGCTATGCACATAAAATGCAGAAACAGTAGCAGTGTACCTTGGCAACTAGATGTCAGTTTGATCTCTTGATCATTCTATTACCTAAAACCTAAAGCATACATTGTTTTTCATCTATCACAGTGTCGTTTGCTTTGTTTTACTTCCCTTATCTATATTTCCCGTCGTATTTGCTGAAAAGTGAATGCTAAATATGTCCCATTACTTTCTTGTTAATCTAATCCTTGCTTCCTATAGTCACTTAACTGTAACCTATACAAGCTCATGTAATTGACTCTTTAAATGTTTATTTTGAGTTTTTTGCCCCACCTGACTAGAAAATACCATTCCACTTGTAAGGTATGCAGCAACTAAAACCACACTTAGCTTACTAGGTGAGCTCATAAACCACACTTAGCTTACTAGGTGAGCTCATAAACCACACTTAGCTTACTAGGTGAGCTCATAAACCACACGTAGCTTACTAGGTGAGCTCATAAACCACACTTAGCTTACTAGGTGAGCTCATAAACCACACGTAGCTTACTAGGTGAGCTCATAAACCACACTTAGCTTACTAGGTGAGCTCATAAACCACACTTAGCTTACTAGGTGAGCTCATAAACCACACGTAGCTTACTAGGTGAGCTCATAAACCACACTTAGCTTACTAGGTGAGCTCATAAACCACACTTAGCTTACTAGGTGAGCTCATAAACCACACTTAGCTTACTAGGTGAGCTCATAAACCACACTTAGCTTACTAGGTGAGCTCATAAACCACACTTAGCTTACTAGGTGAGCTCGTTAGTCACAGTTTCGATCATCTGTTTTCTTGATTGAAGTAAACAGATTTTTAAAAAAAATCCTAATAGGTTTTGGAAACCACCATTGATCATACTCCCGGCCAAATGCCACTCTTCCCCATTTTCTTGCTTTAAGTATGTCTGCATTATCTCGCGCTTCAGACTTTGCAGCTTAATTTTAAACATCACTTTTAATGATTTTGAAATGTCATTATTTCACAGTCTATGTGCCAGAGCCCTGTGCTAACCTTTTCGAAAGTTACTCCTACATGATGTATGAGTATCTCAGTAAACCAAAACCAGGATCATCTTCCATTGACAAAGACTGCTTCTTCAGGCTGATAAGCCACTCTTATGTTAGCCCTAATCATCCACCTGATCAAAGAAGGAAAAGTTATCTGCTGCATAGAAACAAACTCTTCTGCCACCTCTCTATAAAGTATGTGCGATAGTATCCTGACTAGTCTCTACAATGTTTCTCAGTTGCTCTCATTTCACTTTTAAAAATCATTCAGAAAGGCGTAGATGCGCATGCATTTTCCTGTATGCAAAAGTAATAACAAAAAAAATGCACCTATTTATTCAGAGGTGGAATGCAACAATGGTGAACTAACTAGTAGTGTGTAAAAGAAAACATAAGTAATATTTTAAAGATAAACATTAAAGAAGCAGCAGTGTACGTGTCTTGTCAGTAAACATACAGCAAACTTGTAAAACATAAAAAAAGCCAGATGGGAATCTTGCAGTTATTTTCCTTCAAAACTATTACAGCTTCTGGTTTTGGTACATTCAGTATTTTAAATCCTGCAAGCAGTAGGAAACAACTGTTTTTGGACTCCATTGATGATTGGATGGGAGATAGGAAATTCACCCCGGGGATCACTTCTGTGGCTCTGCTCGACAGGGGCACAGGAAAATAATTTTCTTGGGTGACGAAAGCCAGGGTACCTTTTTGGCTAGGCTTATATAGGCCCCAGGGCCAAGAGCCCAGTACCTACCTATGAACCTATGAAATGGGGTTGGGGGATTTATGTAGATGAGTTATACTGAAAAAAAGAATACCTCTCTTGGACACTTGGTAAGTTCGGAGATTTCCCCATATTCAAAGTGCATCTTATGAGACCATTACTCTCCACTTTGCTTTGAAGTATATACTTTGGACTGCAGCTCAAGGATAGAATTTCAAACCTGGAAGTAAAAATTAGATAGTGAATAAAAGCTTTAGCTTCTTCAGGTGGTGATTGGAAAAGATACGTTAAGATTCAGAGCTCTTCTGTAAGCCATGTAATTGTTAAAACCCATTTGTTTTGCATTTCACGCTATACAGCTGATTGTATCTTTAATTTTAAAAGTCGATTGCTTACTTTTATTTATTTCAAAGAAAGAATTATATTATTCAGTTTCAAAAACTTGTGACTGGTGGCTTTATTTAGCAGCATATGGTTATGTCTGTAGACTTGGTGGCATTTCAGCTGTTGATATCTGCATTCTGAACTATTAAAGCTGTTGTTACCATACAATTCTTTAATGATTTGTTTATTTCAATGATAAGCAATAATTCTGACCTTGTTGTGAGACAGTCTGGACAGTAGTGGCAGAGTGCTTCTGTGTTACTGTAAATGCAAGAAAGGAGATTTTGGTAGTAGGGCACCATGAAAAACTCCTCCTCCTTGAAAACGTGTGTATGTGTGTGTGTGTGTGTGTGTGTGTGTGTGTGTGTGTGTGTGTGCACGAGCATGTGTGTTGTCATGCACGTATGTATATGTAAGTGCAATATAATACAGGGCAAGTTTCATTTCCTATTGACAAGATAGCAATGGATAGACATTGGGTTGGGATGAAGATGGGTATGACTAGGAGAGCTGACGATTTTAACTCTGCAGTGTACTGATGCAAAGCTTATTTAGCTGTGACAGTGTGACAGACAATGACTACTCAATTAACTATGCATATTTCAGCAAGCACTTAGGTTAAGAATCACCTTTAATATGTGGAAACACAAAAAAAAACGATGAGCACTTTTGGCTAGATTAGCCTTCATCAGATCGTGAATATATGTTCATCTAAAACCACTTAAAAATAAAAAAATCCAGTCATGATAATTTCTAAAACAATCTAACCAATAAAAACATTTCCTACTAGTTTAAACATTCATTACTGGATTATCCAATCGTAAACATCATTAAAAACAATGTACCAATGACTCATATAGGGTGGGGTTAAGACAGCAACAATAATATATTCAGCTGTCATGACATATGCAAATCAGATCTTCCAAAGGAAGCTCATTATTGGTCATTCTTAATAAAAAGCTACCAATTGTAAATTGTTAACCATTTGAAATGATCAGTCACTCGGTTCCATGGATGATGATTATTAATTTGTTGAACACCAGACTCCCTATTACAAAGAACATTGTTGGAATAAAACTACAGAAATACAGAAATAAAACCTTCAAACAGGTTGTGTACTATCTTAGTAAAATCAGAACCCTACTAAACATAAAACAATAGCTTCCGCGATGAAGCACAAAGCTAAAATATATTCGTTGCAAAACGTAATTGAAGACAAAATCATAACTTCAATCAGTGGTTATGATTAATCTAAAGAAGACTATAATCTATTAGATAAATTCCAAGTAACTAACCCTTCAAAATATTTATAGCAACAAAACTAGCAATATCAGTAGCAATTAAATACAGAGTGCAAAGTTAGTCACCAGGAAAGAACGTCTTCTCATAATAAATTAGCTATCACTATTTAACAAGCGGGAATAACATTAAATCAAGGGTAAGAAATGCCTTCATAACAAAAATCAGATCAAGCAGTGATAACGCTATTCAAGGAATATTGAGCATATTAAAAACACAGCCATATACAAATTCTATTAGGTATACTCCAAGTAACTAACCTCTAATCAAGCACTACGTTCAAGAAAGGAACCAACAAAACTAACGATACTAGCGACAATTGCCACTAATATTGTTCGGTGGGTTCAAAATACGGAATTAGTCCCAGAAAGAGAAATTGACTAAGGACAGTTTACCAAGCATAAATGGGAATGGCATAAGATATAAATCATGCCTTAACAATAAGACACAGATCAAATCATAAATAGCTATTTCAGGGAGATTAAGCATAACTGAATACACGGCCATATATAGAATAAACGAATCAATAGAGGCATAGTACCAACAGGGGCACATAAACAACTCTTGACATTGCTAAACAGATTTAAAATAATAAAATCAGTCCCAGGAAAATAATTTATTTTATAATTAATTCACTGAAGACTATTTACCGAGCACAAACAGGGGTGACGTTAAATCAAATATAAGACATGCCTTCACAGTAAAAAGCAGATCAAACCATGATACAGCTTTGCAAGGGAAATCAGGCATAATAGATACACAACCACATATGATTTCGACTGAATAAAGAAAAAAATGTACCAACAAAGGCATATGAACACCTCTTGATATTAACATCTACTCAGTCTCCTTGCTTTTAATATAAGTTTAAAGTGGAACCATATTGTTGATACCCAGAGGGCAATGAGGTCTAAGGTTCACAATCCATTCAACTTCCTTAAAATTATGATTAGGGAAAGTAGCAATGTCAACTGATAATGCATTATTGGGATCACCATTTCTTATGTCCCGTAAATGTCGTAGAATACGATCTTTCAGATGCTGGTTAGTTTTGCCTACATAGAAGGCTTTGCAGATGGAACAGGTGACTAAATAGATTATATTCTGTGAGCTGCAATTAGCATACACATCGAAAGTATGTTGTTGGTTGAAAACTGGATGGAGGAAGGTATTACTGCCATCAGTAGAAGTGCATGCTTTGCATCGATGGCATTTAAAAGTACCTTTCCTATTCAAAATGACTTGTTTAGCAAAACCATCTTTCTGACAAATAAGTTGTTTCAAATTCTTCCTGTTTTTAAAGCAAAATTTGGGATGATCCCCTACAATACCTTTGATCTTATCATCTGCTGTTAAGACTGGCCAGAACTTCCTAATAGTCTCACAAACACGTTTACTATAATTACTGAAAGAAATCAGACATTTCACTTGTGAGTTGTCAGTTCTGGTATTAGGTGGTAAAGAGGAATCTGCTGGTCGATTAAAATATGGCCGGCCTTGTTTGGCCCTAATGGTGTTAATATTATTGATCAGTTAAAGGTACCTCTTGATTTCAAGTTGTGATGCAATTCAATGAACTCTTTTTGAAAATCATGTTCAAAACTAACCAGCATCTGAAATATTGTATTCTACGACATTTAAGGGACATAAGAAATGGTGATGCCAATAATGCATTATCAGTGCACATTGCTACTTTCCCTAATCATAATTTTAAGTTTCACGTAATAGAATGTATATATCAGACGACAAGGAAAGGACATGTTATGAATCGCACTGAAATTAAGTACGTTCAATGGATTGTGAACCTTGGAGCTCATTGCCCTCCGGGTATCAACAATATGGTTTCACTTAAACCTATATTAAAAGCAAGGAGACTGAGTAGATGTTAATATCAAGAGGTGTTCATATGCCCTTGTTGGCACATTTTTTCATTATTCAGTTGAATTCATATGTGGCTGTGTATCTAGTATGCCAGATTTCCCTTGCAAATCTGTATCATGGTTTGATCTGCTTTTTACTGTGAAGGCATGTCTTATATTTGTATTGTATTGTTTATATATATTAGTGGCAATTGTCGCTAGTATCGTTAGTTTTGTTGGTTCCTTTCTTGAACATAGTGCTTGATTAGAGGTTAGTTACTTGGAGTATACCTAATAGAATTTGTATATGGCTGTGTTTTTAATATGCTCAGTCTTCCTGGAATAGCTTTATTCATAGGTTCATAGGTAGGTACTAGGCTATCGACCCTAGGGCCCATACAAGCCTAGCCAAAAAATGTACCCTGGCTTTCGCCACCCAAGAAAATTATTTTCCTGTGCCCCTGTCAAGCAGAGCCACAGAAGTGATCCCCGGGTTGACTTTCCCATTTCCCATCCAATCATCAAGATTTTTCTTGAAGAGGGCTAATGAGGAGCTCTGTTTGACATAGATAGGCAGTCTGTTCCAGAGTATGGGAAGTCTCTGGGACAGGAATCTATCCCTCCAGCATGTTCTGTTTATTGTGGTGACAAGGTTTAGGTCCCTAGAGCGTGTAGCTCGGAGGGATTGGGATTTCTTTAAGTGGAGCATGTCCAGCAGCTCTGGGTTTGACATAGCTTTGTATGTTAGGCAGAGATCACCCCTGAGTAGGTGATATGCGATGAAGTAAAGCTGTAGTATTTTGAGATGGTCTGCATAGGACATCTGTTTGAGGCCAGTAATCCTCTTTGTGAGGTATGTCTGTGGTCTTTCCAGTTGTTGTAGATATATTGTGAGGTACATACCAAAAGGGGCATTGTACTCTATAATGGGTCTAATGAGTGATGAGTAGAGGGGAACAATGACCTCTTTTTTTCTGGATGAGAATCCTTTTGTGATGAGATGAGCCACATAGAAGGATTTCCTGACCACTGTGGTGATGTGATTATCAATGGAGAGACTACTGTCCACCTGTGTCCCAAGGTCTCTTATCACATTTTCGGCATTAAGTAGACTACCAGCTATGTGGTAGTTCATGGGTACAGAGTTTTTACCAAAGGGGATGACAATACACTTTTTGGCATTGAGCTTCAGGCCATGGCTTTGACACCAGGTATGTGTCTCAGTGAGGCCCTTTTGTAGTTTGTCCACATCGTTAGGAGTTTTGATTATGGCTCCTAGTTTGCAGTCATCTGCAAACTTTGTTAACCAAAGACCTTCTGTGTTGGCGTGCCCTTCAGAGAAGTAGATACCAAACAGGAGAGGACCCAGGACTGAACCCTGTGGTACTCCACTTGTCACTGGTCTGATGTTGGATTTGGAATATGCTACATTCACAGTGTGGGGTCTGTCCGTGAGCCAGTTGGCAACCCATCTTGTGACATAGGGATTTATACCTAGTTTAGTGAGTTTATCTATAATTCCAGAGTGGGGGATGGTATCGAAAGCCTTGGCGAGATCTAGATAAGCTGTGTGAACCATTTTACCCTCATCTATGGCTTTGGTGACTGCTTCAAAGAAGTCAATCAGGTTTAGGAGATATGATCTGCCTTTTACAAATCCAAACTAGGTAGGGTCCAGAGTTTGGAGATTACCAATGTCTTTGTTTATGAGTTCCACGATGATACGTTCCATGGCCTTGCAGACCAGGCTCGTCAGGCTAATGGGGCAGTAGTTCCCGGGGTCTGTCATGGCTCCCCCTTTGTTGAGTGGGATAACCGTCACAGTGCGCCATTCAGTGGGTACAAAGCCTGAGGTGAAGCTATGATTGAACATGGTACTTAGGTAGGGTGCCAGTTCATTCTGTAGTTCATGTAGAACTCAGCCTGGGATATTGTCAGGTCCCATGCATGCTGTGTTCTTGGTTTTGGAGAGTGTGTTTTTTACCTGTGCAGCCATGATTATAGGAACTTTGCATTCTTCCAGTATAGAGATGGGCCCTCTAGGGGGTGAGAGGGGGGGGGTTAAGTTAGCACTGAACCTATCTGCTAGGATGTTGGCAATATCAGTTGGTTCTGTATATTTAGTGCCATTGTGCTGTAACTCAGAGCAGATCTGAGTGTTCCCATTTAGATTCTTGACATAGCTATAGAATGCTTTGTAGTTGTCTTTAGAGTCAGTGGCAATTTTGTTTTCGTAACTAGCTTTGGAGGATTTTATGAGGGATCTCAGCTTCTTACTGAGGTTGACCAGGGAGTTCCTCCAGTCATGGGATTTTACTCTTTTTTGCAACAGTTTCTTTCTTCTATTGTAGAGTTTGTTTATGGCAGAGGACCACCAGATTGGCTTCCTTTTTTTGGAGGGTAGCATCTTGGTTCTATTAGGGATAGCATGATCCATGCACTCGTGTAAGTGCTTATAAAGTGCATTTGAGTAGGATTCGGCAGTCATACCTCTATTGTCAGTCTGCATGGGTATCATGAAGTTTGTCACTTCTATCTTAAGAAGTGTGAAGTTGGCTTTGGAGAAGTTTTTTATGATGGTTTCCCTAATTGGGGCTGGGATGTGGATGTCTAGGCTGATTAGCTTGTGGTCGGATCTGACCAACGAGGAATTGACCTCTGGTGTGGCTCAATCTGATTTTTGTTATGAAGGCATTTCTTACCCTTGATTTAATGTCATTCCAGCTTGTTAAATAGTGATAGCTAATTTATTATGAGAAGACGTCATTTCCTGGTGACTAACTTTGCACTCTGTATTTAATTGCTACTGATATTGCTAGTTTTGTTGCTATAAATATTTTGAAAGATTAGTTACTTGGAATTTATCTGATGGATTTTAGTCTTCTTTAGATTAATCATAACCACTGACTGAAGTTATGATTTTGTCATCAATTATGTTTTGCAACAAATGTCTTTTAGCTTTGTGCTTAATCGCAGAAGTTATTGTTTTATGTTTAGTAGGGTTCTGATTTTACTAAGATAGTACACAACTTGTTTGAAGGTTTTATTTCTGCATTTCTGTAGTTTTTATTTTTTTCAACAATGTTCTTTATACTAGGGAGTCTGGTGTTCAACAAATCAGTAATCATCATCCAAGGAACTGAGTGATTGGTCATTTGCACTGGTTAACAATTTACAATTGGTAGTTTTTTATTAAGAAAGACCAATAACGAGTTTCCTTTGGAAGACCTAATTTGCATATCTCATGACAGCTGAATATATTATTGTTGCTGTCTTAACCCCACCCTATATGAGTCATTGGTACATTGTTTTTAACGACGTTTATGAATGGATAATCCAGTAATGAATTTTTCAACTAGTAGGAAATGTTTTTATTGGTTAGATTGTTTTAGAAACGATCATGATTGGATTTTATTTATTTTTAAGTGGTTTTAGATGAACGTATATTCACGATCTGATGAAGGCTAATGTAGCCAAAAGTGCTCATCATTTTTTTTTTTTGTGTTTCCATGTATTAAAGGTGATTCTTAACGTAAGTGCTTGCCTTGCTGAAGTTTTTATAGTTAACAGTAGTCAAGCCGTGGTGCCTTGCTAAAGATTTTACTTTGCTTTGTCTTTTGTTCCTAGGCAGCTTTAGCAGTGCTAACAGAGTTTTTTCTATTTATTCCTTAAGAGTGTGTAATAAAATTTTATCACAGCTGTTTTCTGGAAAATATAACAAGTTTGAGTTATAACTAAAATATTACATTTAATAAAAGGGAAATAAATGTACTTGATATGAGTTATCTTTCAGGTCTTAAGTTAGATAATTCAGAAAATTAGGGAATTCAAATAGTAATTCCTGTTCCAAAAAGTACTCATCATCTGACCAGGTGATAAAAATAGATTGTTGTACAAATTCAGTGAGGCTCACTTGTTCATCCTTTTAGGACTTGTGACAATATGTGGTCTATCATTTACAGTAACTTCCAAACTATTCAAATTTACAATATTTATACAGTCCTGCTGGTGGAACAGAACAACAACTAGGAAATATTCTACAATGTGTTGTCTGAAAGTTTTGTAAATCCTACCCTTCAGCTGCCTTATATACAGGAGTGTCAGAATGTCAGAGAAATATGGAAATCAGCATGCTTAAGGCAAGCTCAATATAAGAAATCACTTGCATCTAAAACCTTAAATAACAAAAAGGACTTCTTTAATTATGCAAGGAAAAGTAAGTGGGAAAAATAATGCTATTCTCTTACAATTGTAATGTAAAGAAAAAAATAATGGGAGGAATGCAATAAAGCCTACACGGAGTGATTTTCCATGTAGGCATAGTAGCACGGCCTCAACACGAAAACTGGCGGCAGTGCAATCCACTAAACAGAACAGAGTGTGCACAAGTGTGCGGATAAGGAAGGGTTGGCAGAATGCAATTCACCTCATAAGGAAATGAATTTCATGCAAATGAGGTCGAATGAGGGTGCTGGAGTGATCCAGCAAGCAGATAGGTAGTCGTGCAGACCCTGTGTAAAAAAATAGTGTTTAAAAAAAGCAAAAATTGAACAGGGGCTGTAAAAGCCCATTTAGAAAATCAGGGAATGCATATTAGGGACAGATATGTGCAAAACGATGCCCTGTATGCGCAAAAAATAATGCAAAATAATGAAAAATAAGTTTTTTCAATAGCAATATCATGTTTGCATGTGACACAGTGGCACACAAACATGCCATTATGCAAAAATAAATAAATAAAAAATATTAAAAACTGTAAGATCCAAAAACCAGACGTGTAAAATTAATGCATTATAGGGCCCTGCAAGCAGTATGTGCAATTGTAGATTTCAATGGTTGCTAAGGAGGCAGGCCCTTGTATAGTGAAGTATCCAGGTTATGTGCACAGATCTGTATGCAAATGAGCTGGGGTTACTGAATAGCAAAAATGGGCAACTGTTTCTGCATATAAAATTGGTGTAGCCTCTGAACCATGTTAGTGCCCACAGAAGAGGTAGCTGACATCAAAAGACAGTGTGTCACATTATATTTAAGCGGATTGGAGCTCAGCAGTGCCCATTTGTGTGGCGCGCCACCCAGCTAAGAAGGGGTATGTGTCCACTGCTGCTAATCTTTGTTTAGTTGCAGGTCACATGTTTTAGCTGGTTAAGCTATGCTGAGCATGCCTGTCCATGGGGGTGTTTCTAGACTGCTAAGCAGTGTTTATACTAGCAATATGTGTTTGCGCTTCGCACTGCAGTGCTTAGCAGGGAAGATATTTAGAAAAAAAAAATGTAATAGCCTGGGAAAGTCAATCTTGTATAAATTACTGTTAAGCCATGTTCTACAGACACTGTGCCATTCAAACTCTTCAATGATATACCTGCAGATGGAATGCATCATAGTTAGCCAATCAAACAGGCTGCATCTGCAGCACACTACTATAAACTATGCATGCACCCTACAATCTGATTTTTCCCACATACTCTGCACCACTGGAGTACAGACTTAGTAATTTTAACTGACAGAATGCTAGGGGCTGCTGGTGCTCTTTTACATCTGTATGTGCTAGAGGCTGAGGTCAATGCTGATGCTGACAGGCCTTGACTGAGAAAGAGAAGAGTGTTCAGGACCAGGTTAACATTCCAGGAGCTACATGAGCTGGAGATAGTAGAGTGCTACAGGGTGGACAGGGACATACTACAAGAGCTCACCGAGCTTTGTCAGCCTAAACGTAGACCCAGAGCCAACAAAGGTTAACCCATCCCAGTGCAGACAATGGTGTGTGTAGCCCTTAGAATACTAGCTACAGGTACTTTTCAAAGACTAACTGGGAAAATGATGGGGATCTTGCAGGCATCTGCATGCAGGATACTCCACCAGTTCATGGCTGCCATACAAACACATGCCAATGAGCACATTTATTTACCCTGCACCCCTGAGGGGTAGCAGTATGCATCTCTTCCACTGTGTAGCACACTACCCTGAGGTAATGGGTGCCATAGACTGCATTCATGTGCACATGAAAGCACCACCCAGTAAGGAGGGTAGAGGCTACGTCAACTGCAAGGGGTATCACTCCATCAA
>NC_056732.1:1173759703-1173849703 GCF_019279795.1 Protopterus annectens
ACGTGGTGGATGGGCAGCAGTGTTCTTTTGAGCACCCCAGTCAATCTGCCTGTGTGGGACCCTGCCAGATCTCTGGCTATAGTTAGTGTCTACAGTCACTGATGCCATAGTCACCATACTCTCTTGTTTGATGCCACCAGACTCTTACTGTCCAATATCTGTGGTCGCAGGGGACTGGGTATGTGTGGGCATACTGATTTTGTGTGGGGACATTGGAGGAGGAAGTGGGATAACAACCCATGGGACAGATTCAGCCCTCAACAAACCCATCTGTATGTCACTATGGCCACCATCATCATCAGGGTTCAATGAGACACTGACATCAGATCGTGAGAGGGACACACTCTAACACCCATGGTCACCTGTGAGGCGGAGGACAACACACCTAGATTAATACCTGCACTATTATGTCTGCTGATCCACACAAACACATACTGCTGAGGTGCCACAACTGCATTATACATACCACATCTTATTTCTGATCTTATGCACAACACACAAGCAGACTACAACATACACAGATAAGACAGACCCTTAATAACATGCAGTGCAGCTACATCAGGTTAATGTTGCCAGTTCTATACACCTGTGAGATAAGAGATATGTCAGTGCATGTGATGGACCTCCGCCTACAACAAAGTGCACCCATCTTCAACATACTATTGCCCCGTGTATAGTAGACTGCATAGACCTTCACAAAAATAAATACAAATATGTCACAGCTTCTGCAAATACACTACTGTGATTACTGATTCAATGCACTGCAATGAACCCCTCCAAAACTGAACATATAAGTATTGTACTCTGGCTAAGCATAACAGTTGTGTCTACAGCAAACTGGTAGCCCGTAACATTCTTAGGGTATATGGGAGCCATACCAAAATAGTTTCACACTCACCGGCTACAGGATGTTGGACTCAAGCCACACCAGATATACCTATGGAAATGTAAGGGAGCGGTTTTGTCAGTAAACGCAAATGTGGCATTGCTACAGGATAATATGATCGTATATCAGCATGTGCAGTAGGAACTGTAATACTGCCCACATTGCTGACATACTGAGTATGTGTGCACAAGTGTATGCTATAAACAAACCTCCCACAATACAGATTGACCTGACATCCATGTACTGGTATGCAGAGGCTGCTACAATGACTGCTCCAGCATTGCAAACCTTGAACCAGAACAACCAATACTCAGCAGAAAGACCTGGATACTCCTCTGCTGTGGATGCTGTGCTACCTACCTCCATGATGTATGGGGTGATGGATGCTTGTGAGCTGGTGGTTGATCCCAGATTTACCAGAAACTCCTCTATGGCCAAGAGTGGTTGTTCTGCTGCAGGCTCTCCACTGGTGGCAGCACAGTTCCTGGCCACAGCAGCGGCCCTTTGCTGTGCAGCATTTATCATGTTGGTAGCCCAGTGTCAGAGGTGCTCATAGCTTCTTTCCTGTAGCCCTACTTGGTTTACTGAAGCAACAACGTCAGCTCACTGTGCAGCACATTGCTCCCAATTCTGGTGACTCCTGGACAGCAGTATGTTGTGATGCAGTCTGAGGCCATCCAAGATTATGTTGTTTCTCTCAGCAGAAAAAGGAAGGTGCTTCTGTCTGTACATCATTTCTGAAAGACAAGAAGAGGGGAACACATCAAAGGACCACATACATTGCTCTCCACTATGTACACACCCTGCACATCCAAATTGGCAGCCCTATACTCCTCTAACTCCCAAATAATACCCCACCATTTATCAACACAGTATGTATGTGGCTATAACCAACATAGTGTCAATACATCTTGCATTTTTCTCCTCATTTTGCTTTTCCTGCTTCTTGCTGGTTGTTCTCTAAAGTATTCAACTGCATCTTTTCTGTTGCATTAATTACTGCTTGTTTATAGCCTGTTTAAATTGTAAGTGTTATTATAAGCCTCTTACCTTTGGTTTAAGCACTTGGGCTTTATGCCTACTCCTTAGATCTCCCTGGCCTTTCACCCCCAGATTCTGACAAATATGACTGGACAATATCCTACAGTTTCTCCTGCCAGTCCGGTGGATATGGATATCCTGACACAGTGTAGCAACTGCCTCATGTACATGGACAACCATCTACTATCACCACCTAGGAACATAATTTGTGAGAGATGCAATTACATTTGGAGCCTAGAGTCTATGCTCTCTCCCTCTCAAGCCAGTATATCTGGCATCAAAAAGATTGTCAACACAATCAATACACCTCAAACACCACCCACAACTACACAATATACACCCACATATGCGGAGGTCCTCAAAATAATCGTATCCAAACAAAGGAGATCTCTGAGGCAAAAACACATGCAATCTCCACAGCCCTCCACATCACATACCATGCGTGAAGGCTGTCAGCCTAGCTAGATAGAATTTTGTACATAATTCTGTCATTTGTAAATATTAATACAGGCCACAGGCTTGTTCTCTTAAATAGAAGAAAATTGTGTTAAATGTTGAATATCAAAAATGTAACAACAGTGCACCCTGGTGGAAGAAAGCTAATAAGTCAAACCTTGTATGACTGTTTGATCTCAAACTCAGAGCTGTGATGTCTGGACCAGCAGATTTTTTCTATTGTTTTGAGACCAGGATTAATTGCTAGATTTTACAGATATAATGTCTTTAATTGTTGTGGTTTCTTGATCAGGTGCAAGATCAAAGCTATGTTAAACTCTGAGTTTCTGTTAGCCTTGGAAACCAGAAAAGAATGATGTAATCTAAAATGAGTCAGCAGTGATGTATTATCAATTTAAAAGATTGCCTCAGAGAGAGAGATAGCATTTTGGATTTTGTCTAAAGCTGAGAACTACTCACCAGTACTCTGCTTTTGATCTATATGTAAGTTTATTTAGAAATGTGATTGCTCTTAGGAAAAGATAGACAATAATAAGTTTAGTCTAGCTGTTTTCTATATTTTTGTCAGAACTATTCCACAGTATTATTTTAAGCATTTACTTGTGATGTCTGAACTGTTGACTAGCACTGTGTAGTAAGAAGTATTGTGTTGTGTTTTTATTATTTATCATTAAATATTTGTAAACCTTTCAACTGTGGCTGTTTTGTGTAGAGATAAGTTAAGCTCTAGAGTACATTGCATGTATATATTGATACGGTACAAAGCCACTCCAAAAGTCTTGCTGCTTAGTCACACTTAATATTTGGATAATAATATTGCACAGTAATAATTGGACACCCTTTGGTAAGGGCCTTTTTAATAGCTGATATTAGTGGTTGGTGGGAGCTGGTGCTACCTTATAGACTGGCAGGAAGGGGCATAGCTGGAGAACCTGTGCCAGCCTTCCCCAGGAGTGTCTGTGTGTTTGTAGATAACTCATATCTTAAAGTGTGTGTGCATGTCAGCTACTTGGGCAGGGACACAAAGCATTGGTTGGACAGAAAGGGTGCTGGAGGTTTTAGCTTGACCACTAGGCTGAGATTTGGACCCTATAGCTTTTCCAATGGGGGGAGTCTTATTGGGGATCTGGAGAGAAAGGGAGAAACCATCCACAGACTGACTATGATCCCTGTGTGCTCTTAAGGGAAATTGTACTTTACTGTGTGTGTATTTGTTATCCTTCCCAATGTTGATGCCCCTCACTGGTGTTAGTGGTGAGGACTGAGGCTCCTTGATTACTGGGCCAGTGCACAGGAATCACACCATGCATAGTCCACACACCTGTGTCTCACAGCCACTAAGGCTTCACCATAAACCCAACATATTAGTCATAGGAGATGCCATTGTGAGACACACACATGTGCTTCTCACCAGGCTGGATACGGTGAAAGTCACAGTCACTTGTCTGTCAGGTGGCAGAATCTGCCATATCACATACTCACTGAAGTCTCTCAACTGCGTCCATGTTGGTGTGAATGACTTGAGACATACCTCCCTGGACTATATGAAGAGTGGCATGATTGAGCTTGCTGATTATGTGTCCAGGCAGGTATGTCCCTAGCCTTAAGCAGCATTCTGCCGTCACCCAGAATGATGCCTCAATACAAACAGGAAATGAATGACTTTAACAATTGGCTTAGTTTCTGGTGCCATTCCAGGGGAATCCAGTATATGCCAGCCTGGGAACATATGATCAACAGACCCCAATGAATTGCCAGAGATGGCCTGCATCTGTCTTACCTGGGCTTCAGGCTTCTGGCAAAGTTCTGCCTCCCCCATAGTACCTTTTGTTAGGAAAAATTATGAGGTTAAGAGTACCAACATAAAAATGTCAACAACACACAAATTATAGGTCATGCTGCTAAAAGCTAGGAGTCTAAACATGAATCTGCATTCATTGCAAGCAGTCTTAACCCTGGAAAATGCTAGCATCTGTGCAGTCACAGAAACATGGTTCAAAGCTGCAGAGAGCACCCCACCCGGTTATCCATCCTATCATACATTCAGACCCCAAACTGTGGGAAGTAAAGCCAAAGGAGGTGGAGTTTCAATATATATCAAATACATACATACCTCCAAGCTGGTCAAACAGTTTGATGCACAGGAGACACTGCAGGTGCAATTAACCATTGACAAGACCCCTACTGAAATCATAGCTAGCTACCAACCCTCAAACCTGACTCAAATACCCCTTCCACCTGTATGGACCTGTCCGACTCAATCTGGATTCAGCCTTTTACCCTGATGCTGGGTGACTTTAACTACCCATAGATTGGAAGAAATACTCATGCCTGAACACAAATGCCCAGAGACTCATCAATTTTTGTCAATGCAAGCACCTTGGGACAGCTAATTGATACCCCACAAGAGGAGAAAATAACTTGGACTTGGTATTAAACAACATGAGTAACCACTTTATGATTCCTACACTATCATCTTCCCTGGAAAGATCTGACAATAAAGCAGTCACTTTCAAAGTCACCATCTCACACAACACCCATCTAGCTAGGGTCAGACATAAAAACTTTTCCAAAGTTGATTACAGCCACCTGAGGGATGGTATGAACAGCTTCACAGCCCCCACCCACTCTGAAGGTACTGACACCAATATCCGAAACTACACCAAAGTACTATATAAACATTTATATAGATGCATAGAATCAGGAATACCCAACAGAACTAAATCATCCTCTGCAAGGATAAGTAAACCTGTCTGGTGGACATCTGCAATAAATAAACTCTATAATAAGAGGTAAAAATTGCTGTCCAAGACCAAGAAAGAGCAGGTGCCCAGTTGGAAGCAATGTCTCCTTAGCCTGAAAAAGCAAATAACAGCAGTGCTGAAACCCTCCAAAACAAACTTCGAGTACAAATTGGTGACATCTACTACAGACAATAAAAAGTCCTTTTTCACATCTGTCCACAACTTCAAAGGAAGTACCCAGATCTGTTCAGAAGTGGTGGTCAAGGGCAACACATATACAAATGATGTAGATATTGCAAACTTGCTGGCTGACAGATTCAGCGAAAACATCACCCCTTTGCCCCCCCCCCCCTCAGTAGATCAGGACATCCCCAATACCTGCTTCCTTCCCCTTATATCTAGGAAACAAGTCATCACTGCCCTCTTAAAGGCAAAAAATACAACATCCATGGGACCCAATAACATCCCAGGCTGCATCTTACATTAACTCAGGCATGAACTTGCAGCACCATTTGGCACTCTGGTCAACCAAAGCCTGAGTACTGGCTTTGCCCCAGCTGAGTGGAGGACAGCCACTGTCATCCCTTTACACTAAGGTGGAGTGTCCACCACTCTGGGAAATTATAGACCCATCAGCAAAACCAGCCTGATCTGCAAGACCATGTAACTAGAACACTGGACCTCATTAACAAGGACATTGGCAACCTCCAGACACTCTATCCCACACAGTGTGGCTTTGTCAAGGGGAGATCATGTCTGTTAAATGTGGTTGATTTCTTTGAGACAGTCACCAGAGCCATGGATGAGGGGAAGACAGTGCACACCTCCTACCTTGACCTGGCCAAATCCTTCAACACTATTCCCAACTTGGCCTTAATACATAAACTATCTCAACTAGGCATCAATCCATATGTTACCAGATGGGTAGCAAACTAGTGCACTGATAATACCCACCTAGTCAATATATGGGAAAGCCACCTCAAGCAGTAGACCCATAACAAGTGGTGGAACCTAGGGTCATGCCCTGGGACATCTGTTATTTGTGATATAATTTTCTGAGGTGCAGGTCAAAACCAGTGGGCTTTGGCTCACCAAGTTTGCCAAAGACTGCATGCTGGGTACTGTCACCAAATCCCCTAGTGATGTGGACATCCTCCAAGAAGGTCTCAATCAGACAAATGACTGGTGCCAGAAACATACCCTCAAGCTGAATACCACAAAATGCATCATCATCCACTTTGGGGAGAGTGATGTTCCCACAAATTATCAGAATAATAACAATGTCCTAAGCACAAAATTAATCATGAGGGATTTGGGAAAAATAGTTGACAGCAACCTGACTTCCGGCCACCATCTTGCTTCCATTGTATGGAAAGCCATCTACCTGGCCTACCTAATAAGTAAGGGTATCTCATCCAGGGACAAGGATGTCATAACATCCCTGTATTCTTCCCTAATAAGGTCATTATTGAGTACAGTGCCTCTTTCGGCATGTACCTGGCAAAGCATAGGCAGCAGCTGGAGAGACCACAGAGGTTCCTCACCAGGAGAATCCAGTGCCTCAAACATCTACCATACACAGATAGGCTAAAAGCCCTATCCCTCTACTCAGTTTCATACAGACTCCTCAGAGGTGACCTCTGTCTGGCATACAAGGTGATCATGGACCCCTACTTTGATGGGACTGCTGTATATCTGCAAGTCAAGCTCTACTGGTGTAACCCACATGTGTGCCCTCAACCTGGTATGTGTCATCAACAGGACTTGTTGGTGGGACATATTTGTGTTTGAGAAACTCCTCCATCTGTGGAATAGACTTTTCAAGTGCAACCTGGATAACTGGATGGGAAACAGAAAATACACCATCGGGATTCCACCTGTGTCCCTGTCATACTGGGGCATTGGGTGCTGACTTGTATAAACATGGGCTAAACTCTTGGCTAGGCTTATAAGGGCCTCAGGGCCAATAGCCTAGTAACCTCCTATGATCCTATAAATACCAGTTATGGCCCTGTGTGCTGTGACTACTGTGGTGTGTCGACTATGGGTGACATCCCAGTACCATGTTATACAGCCACGGTCCGACAAATAAGTGAGTGTTTCTACAAGTATATGGGGACAGTCCAGTAACATCCATGTGACACAATGACAGACAGCACTACAAATGTGCTGTAGGGTATCTTCCCTGTTGGTGTTTGACTTCTGCAGTGCACAGATGTTTGTGGAATGTGTACATGTGCCTGATGTATATGAACTCTCTGACAGAAGAATGTGGATGTCTGGCAAACAATTGGACAGTACATAATGGTTGCTCTCAGACTGTGGGGAATCTGGCTGTCAAACATCAGAACCCTCAGAAAACAGTTATCTGATGCTGTATGAATTCCCTTACTTTGTATGCTCAATATGTACATTGTGTTGCTGAGGTCTGGCCTGTATCTTCCCACTACTACTGGCTATGCCCAGAAGTCTTGCTGTAGGGGGTCTCCAGGTATCCTAGCCATAGATCTCAAGCAGTGAGATACAGATGTTGAGTACACAGTGACCTAACCAGTGTACATCAGTGTACATACTGAGGTAAATTTAGTGTGTTAATAAGCTTATTTATGAGTTTATATGTTTAAAAAAAGTAAAAAAAAACATTTTGACATTGTTAAAAAGTATTTTTGCTAAAATGTATTTATGAAAAGTAAAAATGTTGGTTTGTTAACATGTGATGTTGGCACTTTAAATTACTAATTGATTGATTAGAGTAATACGGTCTTTCTATGTATATAAAAGGTGACTGTTTAGTACTGTGTTTTATCCATTGAAGACAAAAAGCCGTGGTACCAGTGTGGTTCATTAAAAAGTCAAATTGCTCTGCAGATTGTTTCTCTGTTTCTGCATCATCTGTTGGATTTATTGTCTCATGATATTTTTGGTTCTTATCATTTTTCATTACATCTGTACAATGTTTGAAATATTCATGGGTTACGGTCACAGACTGAGTGGAGCTGAATGACAGTAAATCATGTGATATGCCAGTTGTGTCCATCATTACTTACTGTCACTATTGTCTTATACACAATCCAGTAGTATTCATACAGGAGCCGACCATTGTAGGAGTGACTCAGAGGGCCAGAACTGTGATCTACATCACAGCAGGCAGAGTTGAAAGGGAAGCCTGTAGGTGCTGGATAGGTGACTATCAGAAACGTGTCATTCCAAGATATGTTCTACAGGCCTACTGTTGTTATCCCAGTTCCCCATAACTGCAACCTCCCATCTGCATCCCATTACATGGGGACGTCTATTACATACCTGGTAGAGTGCTCTACTACTTTTTGTGCAGAAATCCTGAAATATAATGCTTGCGATATCACAGTTTGTCTTTGTAAAGCAAGTCACAGACCTGTTTACATAGGCAGCAGCTTACCTTTTGTAGGTAATACTCATGAGCAGGTGTTTGCCTTTGCACCAATCTGTGGCTCAGACTTGCTAATTGCATCCAGAACAGCGGGTTTGCACTTTCATTAGCCAATGACATGCCGAAACAGTGCTATATTTAAGGCCTTGGCCCCTTTCCTAGTCTGTGAGATGGACATTATCAAGGTGTGGAGATGACAGCATAGCAGAAGGTAGGAAAAAATACTCTCCACTATTGGGATTTATGTGTTATGTCCGCAGTATCACGTGCTGTGTTTGACCATTGTGAAAAGACTTTCTGATTATGTGGCAGTTTAGTGTTAAACAATGTGGGTTGAGGTCAGTAAGGGGGGGAGACAGATGTGAGTGTCATACATTATATGCATCAGAATATGTATGCTGCTGCAGTAACTGCTGGTCTATCAGCTGTATATGTTTGTAGGGGAAGACTGTGACACACGTCCCTGTCACTTGACCTTTGCCCCTACCACTTTATGTATGAGTGTTGTGTGAATCCCTTGTTCTAGGTGGTTGTGAGGTATTATAGGTCTGTAGCAGGTAGCTGAACATACTGCTACATATGTTGCAGGCTGCAGCTGCTGCATTTTCTCCAGGAGTCATACTGGGGAGTGTGAACACATTGGAGGACAGCAAGCTGTATATGTCAGTTAGGGAGCATTTTCAGCTCTGTTGTTACAGCATAGCCAGGATGAGGGTACCCATAACCATCTAGGTGAGGCATGTGCTTCAGGTACTTATGTTATGTAATAGTGCCATTTAAAGAGTGTTAGGTGACATTTTGGAAGCCTGTACATATTTGTGAAGTGTGTCCCAACCTACAGGCCTTTGACGTGCTAACATGGGTAGCAGTGAATGCAGTAGCAGCAACAAGTTCTGTTTAAAATTGCAGGACTCAGTCATTTACTTGTATTCACAAGCATAAACTTGAAGTGCAACAGACTGAAATTGAACCCATGAATATGGATGGCAAAATGTACAGTCTACTAGGAGTGTTACAGATTGAGCTACTGAGTCAATACTGTAGCAGGTGTATTTGCAAGATATATCTGCATGCATACAGTCTGTTACACAGGATTCGTATAAGCTTGTGTGTTCGGATGGGTATGATATGTAACACTGGACTGTCTGGCATGATTTTCTAACCTCAATTTGTACTGACTTGCCAGCATTTCAGCATATAGAGCAGGTTTTTCTAACCACCGTGCCAAAAGTAGGTGGTACAACTGTGGACATTCTGCAACAGTATGTGCAGTTGTCAGCTATACCTGATATCCTAAACCTCACGTACAGCCATCAATGTTTATTTGGCTGTGTAGTGGTTTGGTGTCTGCATCACAGTCTCAAGTACACTGTCAATTTTGCCATTATATGTACAAGTAGTGTGTCACTGGCAATCAGGATATGTTTATGGAAACACCTACTCTACTTCAGAACTGAGTGCCCTAGTGGGCTAATACACTATACTTTAATTGGCAGGGTCCAGAGTTTGAGACTTGGCAGAGATAATTCTTTTACATATGTGCCTAATAGTGTCAGAAGGTGATTAAATCAGTTTTAAGCAGTTTTAAGTGGGTTTCCATGGCGCACCTCGCCACTTAGGCTCACTTAAACCCACACTAATTCCAAAAGAATAAAGGGGTGATAGGAAAGTAGTGAAATGGGGGCAAGCAGTGGGAAAAACAATGTGAAAGGCAGGTAGGGATGTGCAGGATGGGTGTAGGAAAGGACCATAACTCTCCATTTATTGTACAGCAACAACTGTGCAGGTTGTAGAGAATTTGGAATTTGGAGCCTCACATCCCAGATAGAGGGATGAGGATGACATAACTGTGTTGATTAATTGATGTAATGATTGTTTGTGCACAGTGTACATGAGAGTTAAACGGAGAGCTATGTATGGGGCAATACTTTTTGTGGGATAGATGTCCCCTTTTTTTTAAGGTGATAGTGGAATGTTGGGGAAAGGATACAGGTACATGTGAGAAGGTAAGTTGAGTAGGAGAGGTTGCATTTGCAAACAGACAAGGCAGCATACAGGGGTGGTGTATGACACATGAGGGGGGGTAAACACCTTGGACGAGGAGGGTGTTGTGGAATTGGAGAGCCATGTGCCCCCAGATGGCAGCAGTGAGACTAAGCTCTCCACCCATGGGCAGTCAACACTACTCCTTCACTGCCCCGAAGGAGGCTGTGCTGAGGGATGGGTGCCAGGGCCACCTTGCCCCTCCTGTTTAGCCATTCTGCCCTCATTCTGGCACAGGCAAATTTTGTAGTCATGGTGCACAACCCTGAGTACCATCTCTAGTAGCTGTCACTGGGTGACAACTCTCTCTTACGTCCACTCCTGGGGGGGGGGGCAGGCCCTGTCCCCTGAGGTGGTTCCACCCATAGGTGGTGCAGGACCAGCAAAGGAGGCAGCACCAGGTTGGGTCCCAGATATGCTGGGACCCGGTGCCATGGCCAGCTGAGGTAAGATAAGTGGATCAACAGGAACCGGACTACCCAGTCAAGCTATGGTGTTGAGGTTTTTCAAAGTGTATAGGTTAGTAATGAACAGAACATTTAGTTAGTTATAAAAGCATGCCAGAACATTGCAAATAGCCCAGTAACATCACATTACATAGCATATGGAAGACAACAATAAGAGGGATAACAGTTATTATTGTAACAGCATGCCAGTAACAATTACGGCATAAGGCCAACAACATAGGAAATTCAACAAGGTATGCTAGTAATATATAACAATAATAAAACACAAAGCCCAGCATAACATTTTGAAAGCAACATATGTTAAAAGTAAACATACCAGATGTATAACAATAATAAATTATGATGAAGATAAGGGTTGGGAGGAGAGAGAAATACATTCCATTACTACCAGTATAGGCTATATTGTTTGCAACAGTACTCTTATATACTCTACAGGTCTACACTTACTTTATGTATACAAGTGCCTTATAGCTTTTGTAACACCTACACGTACACAACTACAAGGAACTATTACATGTCAGGGGGACATATATGACTAACAAGGTGTACTGTGGACTGATGTAGTGTGACTGTGCTATTGACATAAATCAAGTGGATGATAAATCTGTGTCCATGGGATTTGGCAACAGTGATCACAGTCCATGACAGCGTGACACTTGAGAGACATGTATTTTGCACAGTACATAGAGTTTACAACCATCATGCCATCCTTGGCAGGCATGGGATTAGACTATCAGCAGACATTCACAGACACACCAGGCATACAGCTGTACCAAGATTAAACATTTTTATTTATTTTATTAACTTTTATTACTATTGTACTTGTTGACTTTTATTTACTGAGGTCTTATCAACTTGCTGAGCAGTTCTGTTAACACTCTGGTACATCTGAACACACAAATTAGTAACCCATTCAAACAGCTACTACAGCCATTTATTTACCTGTAATTCATGCGGGGAGAACATCTGTTAAAAATATATAACTGTTTCTATAAATATTTAGTAGTAGTTGTCCCTGAATTTGAATTCCGGTCTGTGTGTGACGAAATGTACATCAGACCTAGCACTTATCAAACTGAGCTACTGCTGAATATTGATTAACTGATATGTGCCGAGATTCCACCTAGTAACTAAAATATGACCTGGTAATAGAGGTAGACTGTTATACAAGACTGCAGTTACACTTGAACACACATGCATGGTGTTCATGCATGACACAGACAGTAGGTGAACTGTGCATTAATACATGGGATACATGGGTAGACAATTAACTCCTAATGGGTGGGACTATGTCAGATGTGTACAGACCATATCAGAATGCTGGGTTGGCTACCTGACCCATATACATTTGCAGATGGTATATTTGCAGTCTACAGCTACAGCAATTACTTGCCTGCAGCAGCATTCCTAAGATCAGGAATGCATATTGCTGAAATGCAATGTTTAACACAAATCAATCCTGAGATCCACAGTATACCTTGGGAGTTCCTATTATTGGTTTAGATCTTAGTGCAGAACAAATATCATAATGCATTATATCTTGTAGTACAGCTCCACATCTACAGTTTAGCAAAACACTCTTTATTAGCTAACCTTCAGTCACTTAGTGGTATTATTATTGTTTTTACTTCACAGCAGATGTAATACTTGATTTCATGACCAACAGCCCAAAATACACACATATTGCACAACACAGCTTTATTGGGGTGACTTCATGCAGTGATTGGTATATACCTACAGTCTTTATTGATGAACAATTCATATAATGTAGGGGTTGCAATACAGCTGTACTTCCACAATTAATGCAGTAGAAACTTTATTTCCTTAACATTATTAATGCAGTAGAACTTTATTTCCTTAACATTATTAATGCAGTATAACTTTTTTCCTTAACATTATTAATGCAGTATAAACTTTATTTCCTTATCATTATCAGTTTTCATGCTTTCATCTTTATTGATCTGTAACTGGCATTACTCACTTATATCAGTCCAAGTCTATGATGACATTAATTGCAGTAGAATCAAAACTGAATATACCTACTGGCAGTTACTAATTTACTCTTTCTTGTTTATATGACTATAGATTGCAAGATGCACCTGTACTTACCACACTCACAGCACAACCTGGCCAGGCCCCCTGCATGGGCTTCCAGGTTGTGAGATTGCTCCTCTGCAGCTGTGGGGAGAGAAACACATCATTATGAGTACCTGTCTATCACATATTCAGAGGAGAATTTAGTAAAACAATGAAAAAAATACAAACTGGTGGGACATTCCTATCTCTAGCATCTTGGACCCAGGTGACCAAGAGATCTCACTTACGATGCGTCAGGTCATCATAATGATGATGCACCTGCTCACCTGTGTGGGAGATACCAGTTGCACTGGTGAGATTGTGTGCCAGCCTGTCCCAGGCCTCCAATTTGTACTCCAACCCCTGGTACTGGCCCTGCAGCAGCCAGACATCATGGTATTTTAGAAGGAGTCCAGCCATGACCCTGGACTCTAGAATGACCCTCCTGCCTGATTGAAACTCCAACTGGTTCTGCTGTATTCCTACCTGTTGCACTTAAATAAGGCTGTGTTCCACCCTTTACCAGCATTGGGCCATTTTTAAAAATGTGGTGCTTCGCTTAACACCACACAAACCAGCTTAGCTGAATTGAGCAATGCTTAAACAGGCATTGCTTAGTGGTGCTTTGCACTACTTAGCTATGCGCAAACCAGCTAATCACTGCTAAAACATTCCTTGTTTAAGCAGTGCTTAGCTAAGCGTAGCTGTGCTTAGCGAAGCTTAGCTAAGCACAGCAAAGCAGGATTTAATAATACATTTCATAATTGTGTAATTGCAACATATAAGGTTTAATAACATGTCTGCGCATACATACATTATTTCATCAAGGGTTTACACATCCTTCTCATAATTGTGTATTTGCACCATAAATGCTTCATACTCTGACTATGTATGCATACAAAATTTAATCAAGGTTTAACAGTACTTCGCATAAATGTGTATTTGCAAACTAAATTTAATAACCTGTCTGTGTAATCAAACAGAATTTAATCAGGATTTAAAAGATATCTCATACTGTGTATTTACAAAATAACCTGTCTGGGTATTTGAACCCTGCAAGTACTGCATATAAGATTGTCACTATAATGATTCAGCTACATGGACATGTGAAATGCTGTTATACTTTTACATATATTTCTCTACTACATTTAAGCACCAGTAAGCACCACAGTGCACCATGCAGAGCTGCTCAGCTATGCCTAAACTTGACCTTTTGTAAATAATTAAATGTATCCAGCTTATATTTTTAGATGTCTGGCACATGTCCATTTCTAAGCATCATGCCATGCAAACACATTAAAAAAATAAAATTAATTGCACTTTTTATTAGTAGATGTGACATTGTTATCCAGCACTTTGACAGTGCAGGAGGTGTGTTACTCATCTCCGGACATAGTAACACACTCTCTACACTGATGCCATAGCCACATTACATGGCTCTCCCTCAGTAGCACGCCTTCATTAGTATGCAAGGCGTGCTCTGGAGGGGTACTGCATACACAGCCATTGTACATTCCGTGTAGGCCTTCCACTATTCCTACATGGATTTTATTGAATCCCTAGGAATGTGTTTAGTGATGTTTTGTGGAAATCCTATTCTGCTTATGGTTGTCCAGCTGCATCTTTTTCAATGCAGTGTTATTTCTGAGGATTTTATTAAAGACATCCTGTGCAGCATGAACTCTAGTAGTGTGGCCGGATTAAATGAAAATCCTGGAATTTTTGTCAAGAAAACTCACTTTAGTTTATTTGCATGACTCATTGATCTTTCTGAAAACTCACTTAATAGTGGTGTTGCACATAGGGAAGAAAAACAGCTATTCTAATTCTTGTTTTTAAAGATAGAATCATAGTTGGTCCAGGACAACATTAGCATTGGTCCCAGGCAATTTTTTTCACATTATTCTAATAATTTTACCATCTAACCATCTAGAGATGGTTGATTTAAGCCAATATAGATCTGCTGTAGGACATTCATGTTTGTACACTGATTTGTACACTGGTTTGGATTTTTGTCTTCTAGTAGATGCTGTCTTTCAAGATTTAGTTACAGTGTTATTATTAAGCAAATGAGACTATGTAACCTAAATCCATTTATCATCAACTGGGTAGTAAATGGAATGAATGTTTGTTTTTGTAAGTCAGATTTAGAAATTATTGATGTAACCCTAAGAAGAAATTTTGAGACATAATAGGACTAGGTGATGGCATCATTCTGTTGTCCTTACTGGTGAATATTCTTTTAGTTTGATCTAAATTCTCCAGTGATATCAAAGCATACTTTTGATATCAAATCATTGGAGAAATTAGACGAAAGAAAAATACTTCCGCAAGAAAAATTATCCGAAGCTTCAAATGAAAACTTGTGTTCATTAATACAACAGATTTTTGAAAAAAAGTATATAGATCAAGAAACCTTGATCTGTTTGGAAAAAGAAACATCTGAGGAAGTGCAAAAATATAAACAACAAAACCAAGAGTTATTTGAAAATTATTAAAAAGAAATATGGACATGGAAAAGAAAGAGAGATTTGATATGGGGCAATATTTATGTAAAGGAGAAAGCCAAATTAATCAATGTAAAGAAGGCAGCCCCAAAGATATTTGAAGGGAAATACAGGCAAAGGCCTCCAAATATGGAAAATTTCACAATACAAAAATAATATCACAATGATGGAATGTAGAAAAGAAGATTAGTAAAGTAGAAGTTAAAAAAATAGAAGTTGAAGTTATGGAGTGCCTACAAACTGAAGGATTTGGTGTAGAAGGTCTAACACAGGTTAGATCACAGCTGGATGGCGTGAGTCCCCAAAGTAGGGAGAAACAGGAAGATCAGGAAATATCTGAAGAGAAATAGGGACATGGGAAAGAAAAAGAGATTTAATATGGTGTAATATTTATGCAAAGAGAAAGCAAACTACAAAAAGAGCAGCACCAAAGATATTTGAAGAGAAATACAGGCAAAGGAATCTGGACATGGAAAACTTTACAATACAGAAAATATGAAGACAAAGAGGAAAAACAGAAAAGAAGATTAGTAATGGAGAATTTAAAGAAATAGAGACTGAGGTTATGGAGTACCTGCAAAGTGAAGGATTCAGTGTAGAAAATCTAATTCAGAAAGCACCACAACAGGACAGAGAAATGGATATCCAAATTAAGGGGAAACCAATAGAACAAAAAGCAATTGGTCAGGTGCCATATGAAGATAATTTGGAGTTTTCGACAGGAAACCAGTATAAACATTCACTTGAAGCCAGACAGCAAGGGAAGGAACAAGAAACTGTGGAAACTCTTATGTAGTTAATTTTGAGGAGTGATAGGCCAGTGAGTTCCGATACGATAGCGTTATGGATGGCACAGGATGAAAATGAAGAGAATGTGCCACAGGAAGATGAATCTTCTATAGAATGCCCGCAGGAATTGGAAAACAGGGGATATGCCCTCAGTTTGGAAGAAAATGAGCTAAGAGAAGAGTTTCTTTATTTAATAGACATAGGCAGATATATCAAGATCAATGAAAAAAATAGACTGCAGAAGGTTATTAAAACCCAAAAAGTCAGAAGTCTGATAAATCAAATGAACACAGTAATTAGGACTGTCCATAGAGATCCATGCAATATAACAGAAGTAAACAGAATATACTACTGTGCTGCTAAATTAATAACTGATAATGTTTTACCACAAGAACACAGGGTAGTGAGGGAAAGGAAGGGGAGAAATTGAATATCGTCATGCAACTATCGAATAGAGAAAGCTATAAAGCAGCTAAGACAAGAAGTGTCACTGTTAGAAGACTATAGAAGAGGGAACAGATCAACAAAAATACTAAGAAAGATAGACGTGATAAAAGCAATGCACCATTTTACAAGTGACTAGGATCTATCATGCAGGGTTCCTATTATATAATCGAAGACACAATCCTTCAGATGCGTCTTGATCGAACTTGAAAGCACGAAACAGCAAAACAGTGAAACAGCATATAAATGATTTCTTTCCTTGGGAAAGAAATCGCTTGGCTGTCTCGATTACTTTGCCATAGTTGTCACTGTAGTGCGATCTTGCAGTTGGTATATTTAAGTAGGGGGGTGTGGGGGGCGAAGCCCCTCACTTTATGTAATGTTTTCAAGTTTTTATTTTTATTTTTATTTTTTTGTGAAAGAGCGATTTTTTTCCCCTGGGAAAAAAAATCGCTGTTCCGAGTGTTCGGGATTGTAAGCTTTCACTTACATGGGGGTCGATAAATCAGAGTTCACTTTTTTAAGTGTACACTAATTTAATATAGACCCTAAATTTAAACCTCTGCATAAAGGACATAAACTCCCTTATGAAGACATGAGTTTACTTTCACTCCTCTGATCCATTGAACCAGTAAATGTATGACATCAGAGAGGTGCTTCTTATGTTAAAATGTCTGGGGTGACTACTGAGGCAAACAGATGCCAGTTAGGAATTTCAAAAGTAAACTAGCTTTTTTATCTGATAATTAATGGCAAAATCTGATTAGATCTTGCCTAAGTGCAGGCTACCTAAGAATGGCCTACTGCTGTTTCTAAAAAGATTTTTAGGAGAGTTTCATACACTGCATCGAATTGCAGAATGTTTGTTCCTTAGTACAGTACCATAACCACTCTTTTCATCAGCTTTACCTAACAAAAAAAAAATAATAATAATGTTATAATGTTATCTGGATGCATATTTGTAAAAAAGTATTCTGGAAACTAAAGAAGGTAATTGTTGCAAATGGTGTACAGTTTTGTAACATGACCATCCACCAGAAGATTGCTGTTGATAATGCATAAGCTTATGACCTTTCTAGATAGGAATTGTGAAGCATAATTAAAAGATATTGACTTGGACAGATTGATGGGTATCACAGCATGTAGTACAACGCATAGGTTATGGGTGATTTAGAGACATAGGTTGCATGGCTTTGCAGGCATAAAATTAGCCAAGTATGCAGCAGATAAAAATGACCTGACTGTGGCACTGAAATAAAGAATCTCATGCAGATGATGGACAAATTCAGACATCTATAAAACAGGTGTACTGCAAAGCAGTGCAAACGTATTCAGAACAAATAGAATTTTTGGTCTTTAAATGAACGTCAGATGCTTGTAGTACCAATAACTATAGAAAAACAGCATGTGCTAGTTGCAGCTATCAAAGCTAGTGCCTGTGATATAAAACACTGTGACCACCTTACATACCACTACCTTACAAACCAGCAGATACTACAATGTGGAGATGGAGACAACGTGTAACCTAACTGAGCTGTGCCACCCTCAAGTAGAATCAAGAGGGATACATGGATTGCCATGTGCAAATAGGGAAATCGAAGAAGCTGAGAGTTGAGATAGAAGGGAAAATAGTGGAACAGGTTAATAGATTATAATATCTTTGAGGGATGGCTGAGGAGAAGGGAAGTCTGAATGAAGAGGTCAAAGCTAGAACCAGAGAGGCTACAGATAGCTAGCACAGAGTATCAGGTGTAGTCTATAACAGAAGAATGCCAAAAAAGCTGAAAAGTAAGTTGGACAAAACAGTGGTGTGACCAGTACTACTGTATGGTATGGAAACCTTGGCAGTAAAGGCAGAGTAGATGAAGAAGCTAGAAGTGATGTAAATGAAGTGCCTGAGACTGGCAGTTGGATGCAGACCGTGGAACAGATGAATAAATGAGGCCATAAGCCAAAGTAACTCCAATAGCAGAAAAGATCAAAGAGAATGGATTACAATGGTTTGGGCATATGCAGAAAAGCAGAAGACAGTCTGCTGAAGATGATTTGGGGCAGAGAGGAAGACGGTAAGAGGAAACAAGGGCATCCAGCAAAGAGGTGGATGGATTGTGTGAGAGAAGATTAGCAACAGGCAGGCATGAGTGTTGAAGAAGGCAAGAGTGTGCATTGAATCTGGAGAGATGGTGACAGTTAACACAATACCCTGACACCATGTAGAAAAATGGGAAAAAAAGTGATTTGATGATGTTGATGATGACTGATGATAATGAACAGATTTTGCATTATAATGCATTTTCTGAAGGATATGAAATCCAAAACTCAAATGTCTGTCATTATTTAGTGACTTCATTCCTCAATAATTTATCAGAAAACCACATATTTTATAAGAAACAGATCACAGATATGAGAAAAAACTTGGCCATTTTCCAAAATTCTGGACAGTTGAGATGTATGCCTAGCAGACACGGGTGACCCAATGCTGGAGACATTAAGTAACATAGCCCAAAGCATACATATCCTCACTTCCTCTCCTTCTGCAACTGGCTCTAAAGAAGGATAATAAAAATGGAAAAACTGATTATACATATATCTAATTTCAGCTGGTGAGGATTAATGCATAAAGCTATGCACTATGCAGAGAAATTATATTCTGACTCACTGTATGTCAGCATAGCAAACATTTGATCATAGAGAAGATATCTTCACACTGCTCGGATGACAATGTGACCTCCCAAGTACTTTTTAAGGAAGGAGCAAAGGGGATTCAAATTGGCCTAAGACCAACTGATTGAGCAGGGTAAATATGTTGGTGATACAGAGTCAATGTAAAAAAAAATGTGATCATTTGTGGTTGTTTGCATGTTTATGTGTTGTATAAATTGCACATGTGTGAGATTCCGTGACCCTGTTAAAGCATAACAATGATAACAATATGGCTAAGATACATTAGTGTGGTGGCTTTGTTGCTATAAAAAAATCCAGTCAGAAGTCTTACCACAAATTAAATCCATGCCACGCTCAACAATGGCAGAATGACTATGACTACAAGAGATATTATTCTAGGTCATCTACTTGACTGAAACAGCAGGGTGATTTAGAGAACCAGAAGAGAGATCAGCACAGGAAGAGGAAGAGCTTTATGACCTTTATGATATTAGTACAGAATTCCATCAAGTAGCTTAGACATCTACCATAGTACTAGAAGCAGAAGTTATGAATAGAAGTGCGGGGCTACTAAAACACAGCTATGTAAAATCAGTTTGTGGAAGACTGGAGGTACTAATTGGTAGGAAAACAATGCTAGACAGAAGGAAAGATATTTCACTTATTTGGGGAACAGGCAGTACTTTAATGGGAAACATTGAATGATTAGCATAATAATATAGCCTTTAATTAAATAAATCTTACATCTGCGGGGGGCAGATTCCCACTCACAGATTGATGCAGGTTGCAGAACTATAAACATTTTTCACTCCAAAAAATGTTATTTTCCATAAGATATTCAGACGTTATAAAATTATAATAATAATGAAAATAATAATAATAATAATAATAAAATTATAATAATCATATAAAGAAGTTACACAATTAGAAAATAGTTTTGAACTATATGCAATATATACAAAAACCTGAATTCTATAAAAAGAAAAAAAAAAGACAGTGTTAATACTCTGATATTAAATTGAAATATTTGATAAGAATTTCTGGATTGCACAATGTAAACTTTTTCCTTTTTCTTATTTTTTTTAATTATCTGTAGCAGAATTCTGTTGATAAATATCAGGGAGAGGAATTACTTTTGTCCAAGGATTGTTTATGAATAACCTTGTGTGAAACCTTTGTTCCTTTACATTTGATCCTCTATTAGCTGTTTTTTTTTTTAAGAAAAACATAAAAACTTCAAAAAGTAGTGTAATGAGTTCCGTTTTTTTTGGTAATATTTTTTTGCAACTGCTAAAATAATCCATAACAAAAAAAGGTTGGTATTTCACAAATCATATGGATCATTTGTTATATTAAAATGCATAAGAATTTTATAAAGTTTAGAAAATAAGTTACAAATTTTTGATTTATTATATATTATTTCAAAAAAGAGATGAATTATCATGGATTTTTTATTAAAGTGAGAAGATATAAGAGGGTCTATACTAGGTAAACAAACACTTAAAATGCTGCATACGATGTGCTCGACAGCTTTTAAGCAAACATTCATCTAATCAAAACCCCGAATATCAAAACAAAGCGTTTTGAAAAGTTATAGTTGGCCAGCCATCAGGAAGCCAGCGGTTGATGGCTACAATGTACTGTACACTATTAGAACCCCCCCCAAAAAAACAAAAACAAATCAACAAAATAAAGTGGGGGGCTTTGCCCCACACACCCCCCAATGTGGGGGGGGGGCTGTGCCCCCACAACCCACCTACTTAAATATACGAACTCTGAGATCGCACCACACTGGAAGACTGTCAGAAAATTACACAGGGTGAACGTCAAGACCGCACCACAGTAGAGGACTGCAAGAACGGCAAGACAGGGTGAACGTTCTGATGTCAGCCATTGGCTTCCACACAGCTGGCCAACTGTAACTTTTTAAACCTCCTTGTTTCGACATTCTCCAGTTTCGCTTAGATGAATGTTCGCTTAAAAGCTGTCAAGGAAGTCATACTCGACATTTTAAGCATTCATTCATCTAATAGGGAACCACATAAGAGTTAGGCACAACTCTTGTGTCTGGGTTTCAATGCTCTGTAGCAATAGCCAGTCTTGAGGATTTAGATCAAATTAAAAATTAGTTAATATACTTCCTTTATTTTCAGATCTTAAAACAATGTTGCCAACAAAGTTCTTGGATTTCCCAAGAGGCAAGTGTTTGACTATGAATTTTATTTAAAAAAATTCTAGTAATGCTAAAAGGAATAATAGATTCAAACCAAAGTTTCAAATCTATGCTACTACAAAATGTATTCTTAAAAGTCTTCAAAATATAACTTAAAAAGGGAGAGTTTTTGGGAGGAGATATATTATATTGTATGAAATTACAAAGGTAATGCTAAAAGAATTTTCCTTGGTTGGAAGAATTATTATTGTTCAAAGTTTCATTATTAAAACTGATAAGAACAGAATATAAAGTTTTCCAATTAAAATTATAACTAGGATCAATGCAATCAAATAAAATCTTAAAAACTGCTGCTTTAACATATGTATCAAAGTTCAGAAAATTAATTCCTCCCATTTCCCGTGTTCTACAATGATGATTTAAAATTATTCTAGGTTAGTTTGGGAACCAGAGAAAATGTAATAGTTGTTTATTTATTTCTTTAATATAATACTTATCTGGAAGAAGAGACAATACCTGAATTGCATATAATATTTTGGTAAGATGGATACTTTTTTATTTTTATTAACTGAAAGGGTATTATAAGCTTATTCCATTTCAGAATATAATGTTTTATAATTTTATCATAATTGACATATTTTATTTCATCAATGGTTTTTAAACAATGTAATGCTGAAATATTCCAGTGAGTAAAGTTGCTTGCCCATGCTGTGATTACTATCAACTTGAGTTTTTTTAAACTATATATTTAGATGTTGTTTGATTAAAGTGAGGACCAGAAATAGACTGAAATGGTATTATAGAAGATTCTAATTCCACAAAGGCTTGTCACGAATTAGGAAGAGTTAACAAAATATAATCAGCAAAAGCAAACAATAATTTTAGAAGTACAACTATTTAAAATATCTATGCCTTTTATGCTTGGATTTGTTGGAATAAAAATTGCAAAAATTTCAATGGCTAAGGTAGAGGAGATAGTGGATAACCTTATTTAGTGCGTTTGACCAAAGGAATTTGTTCTGAGGAAAAAGGACCAATTTTAACATAGGAAGTATTATTTTATAAATAGTCATTGAAAGTGAGATGAAACTAGAAGGGAAATGTAATAATTCTAAGATTTTTAAATAAGTAGTTCCAGTTCAATGAATCAAAGAGTTGTTTCCATATCTAAACTAATTAATGGGGCTTCTACTTTCTAATTATTTAAAAAAATCTGTAAGGGTTATTATTTGTTTAATATTATTATGCTTTTGTCATTGATTCCTAAAGCCTGTTCGGTCAAAGTTAATTATCTGGGCTACGGGTTCGTTTATTTTATCTGCTATAATGGGCATACATTTTTTATAATCACTATTTAAAAGTGAAATAGGTCTATAAGAAGAACACAGTTGGGGGGGGTTAGTTTCTTTTAATATGGGAGAGATTAATGACTACTTCCAAGAGAGTCCTTTCTTCTGCTCCGAACCTCAACTAGGAGTCTGTGAAAAAATAAAATAATCGATGGAGGAACTATGAACAATTTTTAGTAGCTCAGGCTCAGTTGACAGCAACAATAATGAACCACTTTCCCTTGCAAAATAAATCTTCCTATGCTGTGCAATGTATGAAGGTTAAACAAATCCTTCATTAAACACAAGGTTAAAGGATTCCTTCTTTCCTCTGACAGTAAGTCATGCTCAGTGTGCTTTACATAAAGTTGGAATAGGCATGCATTGTAGAGAGAGAGAATACAGTCATGGAGCCAAGTGCTGGGTTTGTGCTCTTATTTAATTGTAGCTACTACTGCTATGTAGATATTCATACCAATGAAGAAGCAAGACAAAGAGGTGACAACTACAGAATATAACCCATTATAGTTTAGGAAAATAGAGAAACTCAAAGCCAGGAAACCCTGCATGACACAAGCTAGTTATGCCATGGAAAAGTAAAGGGGCAGAGTACTAGAAAAGGCCACAATAATGAAAAACAAAATTGACAGTAAGGAGGAGGATAAAGAATTATACACTTTATGTGTAGAAATATAATTTATAGTGTCAGAAGAGATGAAAGTTACCATAATACTGATTCTAAGGGGTGCTATAGCATATATATATATATACATATATATATATATATATATATATATATATATATATATATATATATATATATATATAGATAGATAGATAAAGACAGAGTGTGAAAGGATGGAAATCCCTAAGCATGTGGTAGAGGAGATCTGCCCCATTTACTAAAGCACTGTCTATTTAAATGATTTACTCAGAATCACTCAGAAAGCAAATGGAGACTGAGGAAATTAAACACTGGACTACAGGAAGAAACTTGTTAGCAACTCATAGCTAAATGTATGACAATCTCATGCATATTTTATCAGTTCCCTCAAAACTGAATAAAACATTTAAATGGGTTCCATTGTTTGTTCAAGAGCCAGTTGTGTGAGTTCCAAAACAGAGGGAAGATGAATATAAATGATGATTGGGTGTGGGTATCACAGGATTTAGCTTTGTGTGGTTTGATCACAAGGGCGGAGTCTGAGTGATCAAACAAAGTTAGCCTGGGATAAACACTATGATAACCACACCCAGGAATGGATTATTGCTATTATGCAATGAGATTATTTAAGAAAGAAATTGCTCACCTTTCTTAAATGATCTCATTGTACAACATAATTTTAGTGATCTTTCACTTCCTGGTGTGTATGCTTATATACTTCACATGCGTATCTAACTCCATGCTCCTGCACAGCACATCAGTGCATTGCAAGTAGTTGAAATGGAAGCAAATTATGTCTGTTTGTCTCTCTCTCTCTCTCTCTCTCTCTCTCTCTCTCTCTCTCTCTCTCTCTCTCTCTCTCTGTATCTCATTTTTTGTAGGAAATATTGCCCACTTACATGTGAGCTGCCTTTTAATAAAAGCTGTGCTTCTCCATTGACTGGAAATATAAAACTATAATGCCTTGCATTGTTGAATTATACAAATTGCTAGTGATTTACCAGTAAATCAGAGCTTTTACTTGGGACAGATCACTCATATGATGAAAATTAGGAATGTTTTGTAAAGTACTGGCAGTTTATAGGTATGGTTACTGAAAGTGTGATCAATCATATTGCAGGTAATCATAAATCTGAACCATCCAGAATTTTTCAGAATGTCAGCTATGTTTGTCATATTTTTGACCTGCCCAATGTAAAAGTTTTCATTGACAAACTAAACTGGCATATTCTAGTAAGAATGCTCAAGAAGACATGAGCTGCTGGACTTCTTTCTATTGGGATATGATTAAATGGCACACTGATTGGGTATCTAATCAGCATGGATGATTTTCCATATTTTTCAAAATATGGTTTGGACAAGAATGACTATGAAAAAGATCTACTAGATTGATAAACAATTATAACACTGAATGTATCAGCATCTGATAATGCCACAAAAGCAAATAATTGCACAGCTACTTGCAGATTTGAAATACATTTTTTTTTTTGTTGGAGGCATAGCCTCTCTCAAGTTTTTAAAGATTCGGATATAGAAAGACTAAAGTACTATACTCAAATTTTACAAAGGTTATACAGTACTATGTGCATTCATATTTGTATCTGAGGTGGAAGTAAGACATTAAGGAGTCAATGCTGGAGCAAGAGTGAGTGAATTGCACCCACTGATTCAATTATAAAGAGAGGAAAGGCTGTATGTATATATATTCATGGAAAGTTCAAAGTAGCCATTAAGCCTGAATCTTATATTATCCAGTATACAATCCTTTGTATTGTGGACACATTTTCATGAAAAGAATGCTTTTGGTAAATTGATTTACCTAATATATACCTACAAATAAAGACATGCATCTGCAGCATTTCTCCCTGGGCCTCCGCTGAAAACAGGCTCTGTGGAGCCTAGTCGGAATTTCCCTGTCAACAAATGTAAAATAAAAATAAAATAAAAATAAAAAAATGGAATTTCATGATGCATCTGAAATCATTTTGAAACTCAACACTCACAAGGCTAATTCTAGCACAATCAACATGTATTTGACTAGTCTGGTGATGTGGCAAAGAACCACTGGTAAAGGATGAAAAGATATATCTGGGCCACAATGTTACCTTGTTGATATTATAGTGGTGGGAAAATGAAGTCCACCTTCAAAACTTGTAGAAGGCATTTTCCTAACAAAGATGAGCAAGTGTGAGTGATTTTTAGAGATGAAATCTCATATTGTGACATATCATCAATAAAGATGGCCTAATAAAGTCAAAAGAGAAGGCGGAAGTTGTGTTACAAGTACCACAGATTCCAAATGAGCCATAACTAAGATCATATATGGACATTGTGAACTGTATCCACACATTTGTGGCAAGTCTCACTGAAGCAGTACATTCTTTAAATACTCTTCTACATAGAAATATCAACTGACAGTAGAGCTCTGAAGAAACTTTCAAGGAAACTAAAAAACTGATACCTTTAGACAAAGACACCTTGCAGTGTGACTCTTGGCCTAGCATGTAATGCAGGCAACAAATTTGCATAAACATTTACAGAAACTAAAAGGATGATAACTTTAGACAAAGTCGTCATGCAGTGTGACCTCTCCTTTGCACTCATACTAGCATGTAATGCAGACCAACACATTTGCATAAATCTTTACAGACACTAAAATGCCAATAATTTTATACAAAGTCCTTGTGGAATGTGATGTGTCCTTAGCTGACAAGGTGGCAAACATCACTTCAGCCACCGGCATTGGTATTGTATCTCATGTCCTGCTGGATGATACAGCATTCTCAGCTGCTTTGTTTAGTAAAGTGACTTTAGTAGAGTGCAGCTATGCAGAGATTGACTGCTTATCCTTTAGGATTTATATGCCAGGTCATTCACACTAACATGGGTCAGTCATATTTGTTTGGCATAAGGATCTTTAGGACCCCTGATATGTCAGAGAGGTTTGTTAGTGAAAGGCAACTCATAATCACTCTCTCTTTGTCTGACCTGATGAGAACTGAATTAATTTGTCTGCCAATGGAGTCACCCACTAGTATACTTTTGTTAGAAGGGTGTCTAGAAGTGCTAGGTTTAGAGTGATTTATTACCTGGTGACCCTTTAGTGTTTCAGTGCCAATAGGTGATATAGGGTTTGATTTATTTTGAGCCCTAGATTTCATGGGACTTGAAGACTTAGGCAGAGACTGTTTAATAGCACCAGCAAATAACAGTTTGCTGTGTTTTTCTACGGAATGCAGTGGTGGAGTATGTAGCTCACAGGATGAGTCTCTTTCTGAGAGGAGGCTGCCAATTTGGCTAAGTACTTGTATATTTCACATATTGATACTGATGAACTAATCAATGATTCATTGTCTGTGAGTATCAGGCAGTTGTTACACTGAGTATACGGAGTTATGAGGCTGTAAACTGAGAGTGGACAAGTTGACTGATCTTCCATTTTAGTCCAAGAATACAGTGAAGAGATTTATCATTATTTGATTAAAAGAAAAAAAAAAATGTTTATCTAGTTAATATTTCAATGGAAGCAATAGATTTATGATATTATGGTAATATGGCTTAAGGATTTATTAAAAGATGTCTCATAATTATAGTGTAAAAATGGATAAAATAATATTACAGGAGTATGGTTTTAGAATGTATTAATAGGTGACTCATAATTATATTGTCAAAGGGGATACAATAATTACAAAAGTATGATTTTATGATTTATTAATAAATTTATTAATTGTATTTGTATTTGCTTGTATTTGTATTGTAAATGGAGATAAACATAATAAAGGTAAGATAAATAAAGACGGTTCCCATTTACCTAAGGTAGTACTGGGCATGAATCTTATTAGTAGGCAGTGTGCGAATATTGCTGCAGTCTCTTTGAGATTGTGAAAATGACTAGGTTTGTTTGGGGAGAATTTGAAACTGGAAGGGCCTGCATCTGTGTATTTCAGTGCTGCATAGTGCTGCATGGACTGGTGTTTAATGCTGTTTATTCAAGAAAATGAAAGAACCAACAGAAAATTATGAGTAATTCAGCCAACATCGCCTACCTCCAGCATACAGTGGCAATTTGTTCTCAGCCACAGAACAGCTACCACTGGCTATTCGAAAGTTAAACCTCACCAAAAACTATTTGTAGAATGTATAAAACAGTAGCAAGATTTAGGAAAAGTAGAAGATAACAATGGATGATACACCAGAAACCAAAAATACAGCCGGTTGACTATATAAACACAAAATAACTACTATTTTAGACAATCAGTTTAAATTTACAGTAACATTGAATAAAGCAGTGTCTAAACTATAGAAATCTCTATACAGCTGTAAGCACAACTGAAAAGAAGCATTATATTTACCTTATCCTAAGACATTTATATAGAGAATGGGCTGTTTACCAACTCTGCTTTCATTTGCTTTATTTTTGCTCTTTATTTATTTTTTAATGAAGGAAATACCCTCTCCAGACTTCAATAAAATCTGTGTAGGCTCCGTGTAGAGCCAACATGGAATGTACCCATGTACACAACCATGGTTCCTCCTTGGTAGCGTGACATGCATATTAATCATCGCTCGCTGATGAAGAAGAGTATAGTAACAGTGATATTGAATGCATGTAGGCAGAAGTGTTGAGGCTGATCAGATGTTATGTACGTGGTGAAGCTCCCTCTAATGTTCCCTGCTACAGTTGAAATGTACTGTGACTTAATAATTTGTATTTTAAATGTCTAATTTTTGTTGAATTATTTTTTTTTTATTTAATTTCCATCTGCATGGTGCAGTGCAGTGCAGAGTGCAGCAATGCAAAGTGCTACTTACACATACACAGCTGACACCTGCCAGATATCTAAAAATAGAAACTGGATGTAATTAATTATATCTGTTTTTTTTTTTCTTTTTTTTTTAATTTTTTTTTGCTATGTCTGTTTGCATGGCGTGGCGCAGAGTGCAGCAGTCCCAAGCTGCACTTACATATACATAGCAGACACCTGCCAGACATCTAAAAATAGAAATAGATGCAGTTAATTATTTATTTCTGCTTTTGTTTAAGCCCATTTGCATGGCCCGCTGCATTAGCTTAGTAGCATATGTGAAGGTACACTAATTTGTATACTATCCAAGTAGCTAAATGGGTAGAGTGACAGCCTAAAGCTTCATAGGTCCTGGATTTGAGACCCTAGTAGAATAGGTTATAAGGAAAACTACTCGACATGCTAGTTGAAGGAAATACAATACCTTCTCCAGTACTCAACTGACTTATTGCATATTGTTAAGGGAGACTAAATTCAGAAACAAGCTGGCTACTAGAGCACTTTCTGAGGCTGATGCATCCACATTTTCACTTCCTGGGGTCAGAGTATATTTCCTGTGATGTTCTCCATTCTGGCAACTCCCTCCCTGACTAGGCATTGTTCCTGTGTGTTGGTTTGGACTGTTGGATCCACCCACATGCATGTTCTCTCTGGGCCATGAAAAAAACATAGCCTCTTTGAAAGTCCAGTGAGTCCCTTTTCAGTTTCTTAAGCTTTTTACTATGTAATGTTTGCTCATAGAGTGAAATATTACAAAGTAGTTCTTCCATGAGCGCTATATATATTGCTCCTTTGTGAGTATCTCTCAGCTCAGTGAACCTTTCATTGACTTTCTTGGTAAGGGATTCCTCCTCCAGATGAGGATACTTATTCAGTAGATGCATGTAATTGAAACTAGCAGCTCAGGAAAACTGTCATCATATGAGGGCATTTTTAAAACACGCAACCCTCTAGGTAAAACTTTATGATGCAAAGCTGCTTCAAAATAAAAATGTTTCCACTGCAGGCATTTAAACTTAAAGAGTTTATCTTCCAAAACCTTGAGTGACATACGAAAGGCATTTACTAAAGATTGGTTAGCAGTAGTCTCATCTACAGTCTTCAGTTTAAAACACATATCCATGAATGGATTGTGAGCTGTTTTGAGTGCGGATGCTGTCTCCAGCATTCTAGTAACATTGTTCTTAGTGGTTTTAAAACCACTCTTCTCAGAGCCATTTAATGTATCCATATGGTTATGTCTATTTTTGGAATATCCCTAGCAGACGTACCATTTGTTTAATGTAATCTAAATTTTTGTTTAATTTAAAAACATAGCTTTTAAATTTGGAAGAGCTACACAGTGCTAAGCACCACTTAAACATGATTAATGGTGATTGTGTGTTGCTAAGCTTTGCTAAAACCTCGGTTGTGAGAGTTTTCATGATGCAAGCTCCGCTTGCCTGGTTTGTGTGATGCTAAGCACCACAGCACTTTTTTGAATGTTGCTGAATGATGTGTAAGAGTCAGAAAACAGCTTATATTAAGGGCAATAGGTGGGAATACTGCAGCATTCATTGGAGTCTATCTAACTGACAGTATGCCAGGCATTGTTGTAAAGGGTGCATGCTTTCAGGAGCAGAGATGGGGTGTGCAGGAGTCCAGGATTTTTGTTGGGTTCCTGATATGCATTTATGAACCTAGGCTACTGCAGGGCAATTACCAGGGCTCAGAATGTAAGGCTGAGTCCTGGAATAAGTTGGCCAGGAACCTTACCAGTGTTACTACTATCCCCCATACTGGTGAGCATCACTACTATGAAGACATGAAGCATAGAAAGAAGTGAACTTTGGACACCGGGGTCCAAGAGGTGAGGGCTGGGCATGCCCCAGACATATGTAAGTACTTCTTCCACTATTTTGCTAAAATGCAAGCTGAATTTGTGCAAAAATGGCATTATGGTGTGCAGTGCTTCTCTCCCAACAGCTGCAGCCGAGAGGGCTCACAAAGCCCAGCCCATGTTGGCTGCTTGGCCTGGTTGCTCTATGAGTGTGGGAAGTATGGATATATTATGCAAACTGTAGTGCAATAAATAATAAAGAATAAAAAAATGTACTGCAAAAAAGAATAAACAATACAAACCTTAATGCAATAAATGGGTAATTAAAAGTGTAGTGCAATAAATGAGCAATTACAACTGCATTGCAATAAACACTAAACAGTACCAATAACAGTATACAAAAAGGTGTACAGCAGGATTGTGGTGTCATAACATAATCGCGTTAGAGCTCTGTGCATTGTATGTGTACGGTAAAGTTGCTGCACTCAAGTGTAAAACTGTAATAACTGTAAAATGGAAAAGTAATGGCCTGAATAATGTATTGCTCAACTCATAGTATGGTTCAATGCTATCTCCGGGCCAATATCACTCACATAATACTGCTCTTTCCTCCCACTCCAGGAACAAAAGCTATATGTGTGATGTAGTCCACTTTATGGGCAGATATTGTGTGTAGACTTCACAGATAATAAACAGCAGTACCAATAAAGTGTTAAGCAGCATTGTGTTTTCCTAAGTAAATCTGTCTTAATATTTGCATTAGGGCTGTATTCATTGCATGCCTGTTCTAATGTCACTGCAGTTAAATGTAAAACTGCAGTAGCTGTAGAATGCAAAAGTAATGGCCTGAATAATGTATTGCTCAACTCATACTACAGTTTCAGGCTGTCCCCAGGCCAGTTTCAGTCATATAATGCTGTCTTTTCCTCCCACTCCAGGAACAAAATGTGTATGTGTTTGGTAGTCCACTTCATGGGGAAATATTGTGTGTAGACCTCACAGATAATAAACTGCAATACCAATAAAGTGTTAAGCAGCATTGTGTTTACCTATGTAAATCTGTCTTAATATTTGCATTAGGGCTGCATTCATTACATGTTTGTTCTAAGTTGCTGCAGTCGATTATTACATTATTTACAGATGTCCCCTGCAGTCACAGCTTTTGGGTTCTACTCCCATGCCTGCCATGTAAGGCATGATGATTGTCTAGTTTACTTTATGTACACAAACATACCTCTCAACTGTCATGACTTTTCATAAATTAATTACAGCTGCCTAATCTGCCTGTTCCATGATTACTACATACATGATTACCTGGAATACAATATATTTTCAAATCCATTTACAGAACACCTTGGTAGTTATGTAAGTCCACATTATGTGGAACTGTTCTTTGTAGCTGTGTACCTGTATTTGTTATTGCTTGATCCATACTGTGTCATGCTAACAGCTTGAGAGGTATGTACATGCTACATTAGTTTTAGAATAATTGTAGTCACTGTACTCACAACTGACACTAAACACCTGTAGAAGTATGTAGTAGTACTCTGTGTAAAAATATTACCTGTGAGGTAACTAATGGTATGTTTCTCTCTCTCTTCCCAACCCTTATCTTCTTTAATTTATTATTATGTATTATTATGATTTAATATTAACATATTTTGTTAAACTATTTTATTGGCCTTATGGTTTAATTCATACTGGCTTGCTGTTAGCATACTTACTGTTATGTTACTTAATGTTGTGTCACACATAATATATCTTAATATGTATTTCGATTAATAAATATTATATTCCATTCTGTTAATAATAACATTTGTTTGGTTATTACTAACCTTAACTTATTGTTATAACTACTTTACTACTGCGTATCAAGGTAGCCGGTTCCTGTTGATACAACTACCTTGCCTGTTCTGGTCATGGCACAGGGTCCCAGCACATCTGGAACCCAGCCTGGTGGTGACCCCTCTGCTGCCCATGCGCTACTTGTGGTGTCTGGTAGTATGGCCTCACAGGATGGGGCCAGGCCTCACTCTGGGAGCAGTTGTGGAGAGGGAGCTGTCACACATGACGAACTGCCAGGTTTGGTGTGCTAGATCATCTAGCATGGGTTTAGACAATGCCTGCATCTGATGGAAAGCATACTGGCCACTCTGATGGGTCAGGCTTGTCCCAGAGCCCAGCCTCCACCACTGCCACCCTTGAGGCAGTGACAGAGCAGTGCCAACATTCTCATGGGTGGGGATGTGAGTCATGCTGGTACCTTGTAGAGGCACATTGTACTGAGATTCCACAACACCCTCCCCATTCAAGGTGTTTACCCCCTCTTGTGTCACACACCACCCCTGTCTGCTGTCTTGTCTGTCTGCAAAAGCTTCTACACTTACCCAACTAATCTCCTCCACACATACCCATATTCCTTCCCCAAAATTCCGCTCTCAACTTTAAAAATAATGTCCCAAAAAATATTGTCCCATACATAGCTCTCCATTTCGCACACACGTCCATTGACACACATAATTTGGTCCAACTGGTTTAACAATACAATTATGTTGTCTTCACCCCTTTCTCTGTGGGTTAGGAGTCCAAAGTCATCTACAAATTCTATCAAAGTACACATTTGTTGCTGTACAAGAAATGGATAGATATGTTTTTCCTACACCCTTCCTGCTGATACCTACCTGCCTTTCACTATGCTTTCTCCCTGATTTCACCCCATTTCACCACTTTCCTGTCTCCCCATTGTTCTTTTCTTTATAGATTTAACACAACACTGCACAATGCACAAAGTTGCACAGCTTCGATAAGCTCAGCTAAATCTCTCTCTCTCTCTCTCTCTCTATATATATATATATATATATATATATATATATGTGTGTGTGTGTGTGTGTGTCTGTGTGTGTCTGTGTGTGTGTGTTAAATGATAATAAACATGTACAAAACAAACAATATGTCATAATGACATGTCATTGATCTCCAGATTTGTTACATCTACAGAGGAAATACAATACATCAAGGGTGGAATGTTTTTTTGTCAATGTGGCACACTGGGTTCATGGTTGTCCCATTATAGTGGTTGTAATAGGACACTGTTTGGCACTGTTGTTTTGACATATTATCAATGGGTAGCCCCTAGGAGACACACTACAACTGACTCCAGTGTTGGGTGTATGATCATACAGAAATATCTGTCATGGCACACACTGGAACAGCTGTATATTGCTAGTATCCTAGTTGTATCTACATGCTTAGCATGTTTGCTGCTGTGGAATATGACATGTGTGATCAAGCAGTGGATACTGCCACCCATTCTGTTCTTGCTGTAGCTCTTCATAGTGTACTTCTATGTATATGATCCTGATATGTGTTCCCATTCTGTTGTCTTTCAGGAAATATGTACCCAAGACACTGTGCACTTTTCACAGATGCAGAGAATGATATTATACTTCAAGGCCTCTGGCAACACAAAGAACTCCTACTGTTCGGGGGGAGGCAAAACAGGGAACAGCGGGAAGCATTATGAGCTGACCTTGTCCCTGATGTGAATGCCACAGGTCATCGGAGCAGGACATATGAGAAGGTTTGACATCATGCAACAGACATGATCAATGTTGCATGCAGAAAGGCATCAGATGCAGCCATGGATTGTGGCATCACCATTTGAGGGCTTGCAGTGTAACAACCACTTTCAGCCACTGAGGAATTCCTGGCAAACCTTGGCACACATGACAGCTCCTAGGCACCCATCACACCGTACATCATAGATGTGGGTGCCACACTTTTCATGGCAGAAGAGCATGCAGGTAAGCTTAGTTTGATCATCATTGCAATACTGTAGCATTCAGTGTGTCAGTCTGTACATACTCATAAGTGGGTGTCACGTCTGTGTTTTTTTGGGGGGAGGGTTTAACTGCAGTTTGACTCTCATTCTCAGATGTTGACCAATATAACAGTTGATACAGTAGCTACTGTAAATGTAAGATCTATTAGCATATTTCCTTGTAGTGCAACATGCGGTGGTACTGACATTTCCTCTCCCTCAACTTTTCTCAGGCCAGTAAGGTATCAGACAAGGCCGTGGTCCTGCAACTGGTAAGCATGACACTGTTTTGTTATAGATGTAGGTTTACAGAAATGTAATGCCTAAAGTGTCATCCCAGGCCTGCTGGCTGGGTTGGTGTACTGTTGGCATGATTGCCAACTGCACAGATATTTTCTGACTGTACAAATGTTAGAGTCATATGTTTGCATTGTAGGTGTGACCACACTGATAGATGTGACACTATTGTCAGGACATTACAGATTGCCATATGTGTCAACTGTGCAGAGTCTTCACAAATGTCAACAGTGTACCTCATTGCTGCTGATGAGATTGCTGTGTCAAGAGTTTTTTTATTTACAAGTATCTACAGCTGTTTGTGAGAAAAGTAATATCCTCTTGTACTGCTATACGAGGTGGGGGTTTCAACAGGTCTGTAATAGTGCCAACAGTGTACAGAGCTATACATGTATTGCAACATCGTACTGTAGAGCATAATAGTGTAGGTATTAATGTATTGCTTTTTCCTTTCTTATCACAGGTGACCAGGGGGGTTGGTCTTTGTTCTCTACACAAACTGATGCCAGTGTTTCTTCAGACTCTGATAACGATTCTGGCCACAGTGAGGCACATGTGGGACTTTCTGTGGCTGAATTTGTGACAGAGGTTGACATCACTCTTCTACCCTCATTGTAACCACACACAGTAAGTATGCCTACATACCCAGTCCCCAGAGGCAACAGATATTGGACAGTCGGAAGGTGGGACATTGAACAGGAAAGTGCAGCAACTATGGCTACAGTGAGTGTAGACACTGGCCATAGCCAGATAGCTGGTGAGGTTCTTCACAGGCGGATTAATAGGGGTGCTTGTAGGAGGCCTGGTCTCCTTCCACCACCTGTTGCTGATGTCACATCACTGTTCACTCAACGTATGTTTCATGCCATGATGGAGGCACAGGCATGTTCTGAAAGGAACTCCAGATGTATGCTCAGGGTTATGGATGCAGCATAGTCTGACATTGGTGACTGCCTCCACTGCATTGGTGACATCCTGCATCAGTTCACGCATGCAGTGGAAAGAAGGTGGGCTGAGACAGTGTCTGTCTTGGAATGCACAGTGTTTGTGCTGGAATGTGTGGTTGGAGTTGAGCATCAGCCTTGTGGATGTAGGTCAGCTACCCTACACACTGTGGGTCTGGAGATGAACCATCTACAAATTTCCTGTGTCCAGTACAGACATTTGTCTTACAACAGCTATTATTGTCTTGCTCTTCATCCCATGGTGTAACCTGAACATGATGTGTGTCACAGCAGATGTGTGCTTCACATGGATGAGGGGCCTGTTATATATAGTATGTACTGTCTGTGTTACATACCTGTGTCCTCAGCATGTACTATTTATACCACAGTGATGGTGTGTAGGACAGGTATGACATGTGATAGTCCTGTCATGGATATGTGGGAGTTACACAGTGGGATCTGACACCTCCCTGTATGGCAACCATGCGCATCCCCTCTGAAGCATTTAGGAGACAGACTACACATGTACAGTCTTGACATGGACTCCATAGGACATGCTGTCTGCAATGTGTATTGTAATACCATGGAACCTGTATGGCTGCTACAGTTGTAAGACATGCCTGTGTAGTGACATAGCAAGGGTGCCATTGTACACATTGATAGATGTGATGAGTGCCACATTCCATATAGCAATGACAGACTGGGTTTTACATCACAGACCTTTCTGTTTAGATTGTACAACATTGAATGCATCCCCACATCTTAACGACCAGTGACAGTCAAAGGCTACATTACACTCTGTGTCCATAAGTCAATGAGTAGAGGCTCAACTGTGTGTGGTGTGTGGATACTACTACATTTCCCAGGGATGGATGACTTTCCAAAGGATAGTATTGTGCAGTTGTTGACATTTAGTATTTGTCAGTGGTTCAGACAACATCTGAATGTGTGTCTCAAGCCATGCTGGATAACTGTTGGTTCTGTGTGGGATTCAGGGACACCTTCTGATATGCAATCACCTGGTAATGAAGTCAGTCAGAAGGCACTGACAATGACTGTGACTGCAGAGAGGGAATGGCTAAAAGGGGTATGCCATCTATGATGTCTGGGGAAATTAACTGGTGACTGGCGTCATTGCAACTTAGGTCTCATATTGCGATCTTCCTTGATTATGACTGTCAGACACTTGCCTATCCTCCATCTCTCATAACACTCTGCAGATAAGCTACACAGTATCCAGCAAGGACTGCTGGCCTAATATTGTCAGATACCTTGTCAGGCCATGGTAGGTGGAGTAAGTAATGTTCCCATCATGCATTGCATAGTGTAACACTCAATGGAGTCCACCAGTTAGAGTCAGTAGGCATGATTTAGCCTTGAGCATAACAAACAGTGTGTGGTCCAGTGTCAGTAGGTGCATGACAGTGTTACTTCTCGTATCCATGTAAACTCCTTTCATGGCATTTCATGTCACATAACTCAGACATCTGGGGACACTGCTTGGCAATACATGCTAGTTGTCCTTTGTGCAACTAAGTACTACAATTGCTTCCAGCATGTTCCAATAAAACAGTCATCCAAGGTGTCTGTACCGAGTACAGACAAACATGTTATGGAAGTGCAAGATGTATACCCTTTGTAGTTTGTAATGGAAAGACAAAATTACCCTGTGAAGACTGTGTTAAGCATGGGAGTCAACGGAATTGCCAGTGGTTGGCAACTACTACTGCTGGTGTCACCAACACCACTGTCATATAGGACACCATGCTCTAATATGTTTTCTGTCATCACATGCAAAATGTTGCTATGAAGCCCATAATGAAAAGGAGGACATGGCCTGTTTGTTATCCACATTAACTGTCCCACATCATGAAAGGCTCTGTAGGTTTCACATACCATTTTCCAGGAAGATGCCTTGATTAGCAACCTGGGCAATCAGTTGGCTTTTGCATGTGTTATGTCATCTGCTTCAGGGTTGGTGGTTTGTCACCAGGGAACTGACAAGAAGGGTATTACTAGCACTGCTGTAGCACCACAATATAATGTACAGTGTCCATTGACACAGATGTCAAGTTTTGCTGTAACTATCAGCACACTGGTGGTGAGCCATCTTAGGTGACAATTCCACAGCTGGTCATGCATGCTGCCCTTCAACAGGTTACTGATGGATATCTGCATAAAATGGCTGTGAGGCCTATTGCAGCAGACTGGCCACCTTTGGCTAATGTGTGTTCACCTGCCACATGTCCTAGCCATGTTATACTGTACAGTTATGTACCTGAAACACATGTCTGTGTTCCCACATCATGTCACACAACAAACAGTGTGCTGTCTAGTTGCTTGACAGGCATGCTATGCTTGCGAGGCCAATGTAATGTCAGCAAAGCTGAGCAAGTCCTCTGTGCATGCATGGACATCCACATCTCACATCTTCACTGCAAGGTGTGCATGCAAACATTGTATATCAGGCTGTCAACCCCAAGGGTATGGCAGCATGACCCTATCATTGTATGACCTGCTGCTGAGATATTGGGAGTGTCCCCACCATTCTACTCCTAGGACATGCAAACACAATGTGTGACAGAAGTGAATGCATTTTAAACTTTGTTGCCATGGTGTTTCCAACAACAGACATTATATATGGCAATGAGCATTATGCCAGCATGCACTGCTCACATTCTGCACCACCAACAACCACATCATACACCTGCATGCGTGCAGTTCCTCATCAAACATATTGCCAAACAGATACCTGAGAAAATCCTGCCTCTGGAGTGCACAGTACACAAAATGCTGAGTGCACCACTCTCTCACTGGTCAAACATCCAAGGCAAAACACAAAACTACACCTCTTAATCAGAGGGGATTACATTCTGAGACACATTGATGTCTGTGTCAAGTGGCTACATATAGGAAAGATCACAGATAGCTGTCTGTGGGTTGACACAATAGGCGTTACCACACATTGCCACAAATCAATGGATATCATTTAACATAATGTTGACATCATAGTTCCTGCAGGTGTGTATGACTAGGGACATATGTCACCAGCCTGTATGCAGACACATGACTTCTCTAAGCCAATCTGTGTCTCTTACAGGTATACGCATAGCTTTCAGCTGCAGTTGACCCTCACCTAGGATGATGGCTCCATACACACAGAATTTGATGGAAGTCAGTTATTGCCTTAGCATGTAATGTCATTGCCAGGGGATCTACTACATGTCTGCCTGTGATGCCTTGCTCAACAGACAACAATGCTTCACAAGTGATGGTGTCCATCTCTCACCCCAGATATTTGGAGTACCGGCCACAGCAACTGACACCCCCACAATGCATCTTAGATGCACTGTTCAGGGAAAAGTTGGCAATGAGATCACCATCTTTATACAACATCATGGTTATGCTGCTACATGGTGGGTATGGAAACAATGAACCCCACTCTGTGGAATGTGTTCCTACCTTAGGTTATGCAGACATATGTGCAGTCAAGGACATCTGGTTCATGGCAGTGGACAGCATCATGAGACTACACGTCCATCCACATCTTCACACCTCAAAATGATAGTGTACAAGGTATTGCAGGTGATGTATACATACTCATTAAGGACATATACACATCCAGTGTTTGTGAAACACCATGATTTCCCAGAGACACTGCAGGTGCCATTCATTACTGGAAGGCCACATAATCAAGCAATAGCTGGCTACAGGTGCAGTTCCATGAATCCAGATAGCCACTGTGCTTATTTGTATGTATGTGTGTCTATCAAGATATATCATTACACCATGGTATGGGGTGGTATTAAGTGACCGCCAGCTGTGTTGCTTAGCCATGTTTCATCTCACTTGCCCAAAGGTTAGTCTACATCCTTAACTACAATGCCCTGGAACAATGCCGTGACAACCCCCAAGGGAAACCAATGTACTGCATTATGTGTTTACCAATATGGGTGACCACTGCAGCCCCCCAATGCGGGGTCCTCCTTGGTGGGATCTGACCACAGATCGGTGTCATTAAAACTACCAGCACTAACCCCCTTGCAGCCAGTAGCATTACAAGTGGATGAACTTGGCTGTACATGACAGGAGGAACACAGGCTCCTCATGGCACAGCAAACCTGCCTGGTAGACAACTGTCATTATCAGGCTGTATAATAAGAGGTGAACATTGCTGTGTGACTGTTGGTGTGATGGCGCACCCCCTAAAATGGAGGCACAACCTCTTTAGCTAAAACAACTACATAGTGTTGTTGTGATGTCATGTAGACACAGTATGTGACAAAATAAGTCACCTACACAAAGCAGAACCACAACGTACAGTGTAGTTACATGTGTCACCTCAAAGGACATACCCAGATTGTTAATGAACTAATACATAAAGATGCCACATAGAATGTGTCTTTACTAATAGCTAACTTGTAGTCCCACATGTTTTTCTTCAACTTCACTCCCCTCTTGCCACCACTTCTGACACATGACATTCATACAGCCTGTCCCATAACTTCCATATCAACAGAGCGGGTCATAAATGGCCTATCTGTGGAGGATACAGTGTATCTATTGGAGATGCTAGCATCCCAGGCTGCATCCTACATGGGATCTGTTATGGATTACTAACATCATTGGGAACACCTTACATTCATACTGAAACCACTGGCTGGACCCCAGCTGACTGGACAATGGCAACTGTTATGCCCTTGCACACAAGTGGTGCATGCATTCACCACAAGAACTATAAACCTCTTTGCCTGAATATCCATATCTGTTTGGGCATAGGGGCAATCATCATGGAGCTGATCAGTGCACATATATGTGATCTGCACAAAGTTGACTGTACACAGCTTGGATGTCTGACAGGAGATCATCACTGTTAAATGTGGTGGACATTTCCAAGGCAGTCACCAAGGACCTTGGTGAGGGGGCATCAGGGCATACAACCCCCTGGATTGAGCTAAGCTGTCTGACTATAGCCCCCACTTCAAGCATCATTTACAAAGCTCCCACTTAGGCATCCACTGTACTATCATTGTAAGGGGCACTTAGTCACCCATTGATGGCACGTATACGCAACATAGGGACATACACCTCCGACAGCTGATTTGTACGTGGCAGTGTTCAACAGGCTCAGTCCTGAGTCCTCTACTGCTTGGAATCCCTTCATCCATGATATAAGTGAATACTGAATGTCTGTGGCTAACAATGTTGGCTGATGGCTGCAAACTGTGAGCACTCATGGAGTCTGTGAGTTATGTCAATATCCTACAAGAGGGCAATGATGAACAAATGTCTGTTGACATAGTAATGGCCATAGTCTCCATGCAAATATATATGTAGTATAATTTCCATGGACCTCGCCAAGGCCTTTGACATCATCCCCCACTCTGGAATCACAGATAAACTTACTAAGATGGGCATTAATCCCTATGTCACTCGATGTGTTGCCAACTGGCTTACTGACAGAATCCACACTATAAAAGTAGCTGACTCTAAATCCAGCTCCAGACAAGTGACAAGTGGAGTACCTCAGGGTTCATTCCTGGGACCACTCTTGTTTGGCATCTACTTCTCTGAAGTACAGGCCAACACTAAGGGACTCTGGCGAACAAATTTCGCAGATGACTGCAAACTGGGAGCCATTATTAAATCACCAAATGATGTGGATACTCTACAAAAGAGCCTTACAGAAACAGATGCTTGGTGCCAGATCCATGGACTCAAGCTCAATGCCAAGAAATGTATAGTTATCCCCTTTGGGAAAAAAAACATGTACCTGTGAATTAGCACATAGGTGGCAGTACACTAAACACCGAAAAAGTGATAAGAGACTTAGGGACACAGGTGGACAGTGGTTTCACCTTCGATAACCACATTGCCACAACAGTCAAGAAATCCTTCTATGTGGCACAACTCATCACTAAGTACTTTTCATCCAGAAAAAAGGAGGTCATTGTCCCACTGTACTCATCCCTTATTAGACCCATTATAGAATACAACTCCCCATTTGGTATGTACCTCTCAAGACATCTGCAACAACTGGAAAGGCCACAGAAATACCTCACTAAAAGAATCACAGGTCTAAAGCAGATGCACTATGCTGACTGCCTTAAAAAGCTCCAGCTATACTCTGTCACATATCATCTACTCAGAGGCAATCTCTGCTTTACATACAAGGCTATGTCAAACCCAGAGCTACTGGACATGCTACACTTAAAGAAATCCCAATCCCTCAAAGCCACACACTCCAGGGATCTAAACCTTTTCATCACAATAAACAAAACATACTGTAGGGATAGGTTCCTGACCCACAGACTCCCCAGACTCTGGAATAGACTGTCCATACATGTCAAGCAGTGCGCCTCTTTGGCCCTCTTCAAAAGGAACTTTGATGATTGGCTCAGAGAAAGGAAATTCACCATGGGGATCATGTCAGTCACCCTGCTAGACAGGGGTCCAGGGAAGTAAATAGTGTGGGAAGAAATAGCCAGAGAATTGTTATGGCTAGGCTTGTATAGGCCCTACGCATGGATCACAGCACTCCCAGAGTCATACTTCTAGGTGGGTGACATCATTAGCAATGGAAAAGACGCAGATAGGGATTGTATGAAGAGTGAGCAGTCTAAAATCATTACTCTGTCTACAGGCAGCTGGAAACACACACACACACACACACACACACACACACACACACACACGCACATTTGGCAGGGCTGGGATTAGAACATAGATCTAACTACCTTATCACACTACAGAATTACGCAGTTACAGAATGTGCTATCGAGATTACTGGATCACAGCACTCCCAGAGGCATACTTCTAGGTGGGTGACATTATTAGCAAGGGAAAAGACGCCGATAGGGATTGTATGGAGAGTGAGCAGTCTAAAAGCAGTACTCTGTCCCCAGGCAGCTGGAAGCACACACACACACACACACTAGGCAGGCTGGGATTAGAACATAGACCTGATTACCTTATCAAACTACAGCATTATGCAGTTACAGAACATGCTACCGAGATTACTGGATCACAGCACTCTCCCAGAGGCATACTTCTAGGTGGGTGACATAATATAGCAATGGAAAATACGCCGATAGGGATTGTATGGAGAATGAGCAGTCTAAAAGCATTACTCTGTCTACAGGCAGCTGGAAACACACACACACACTTGGTAGGGCTGGGTTTAGAACATAGACCTAGCTACCTTATCACACTATAGCATTACGCAGTTACAGAACGCGCTATCGAGATTACTGGAGCACAGCACTCCCAGAGGCATACTTCTAGGTAGGTTGCATCATCAGCAATGGAAAAGACGCCGATAGGGATTGTATGGAGTGTGAGCAGTCTAAAAGCATATTACTGTCCTAAGGCAGATGGAGACAAACACACGCCAGTAGTGTGAGCAGGACAACTGCCTATCTACGGACCACTATTACAATGCTACATAGATAGGAGACGTGCCCCAGACACTACACCTTTCAAGACAGTCAATATGACCTTCTAGGAATGCAGACATCGACATGGATGCTGGCAGTTATGGTGTACATATCTGAGAACCAGTGTGTTCAATGTAGGAATCCATCCTGAAGTGGGGTATGGCCATCTGTTGCCTGGATGACCACTATCGCTATACAGGATTACAATGGTCATGCCCATACACATAGAGGCACATAACCAACACAAGGTGTCACTGGGCATGCTCACACACTTAGTAGCACACGTCCGTTTGGAATGCACTATGTGTCCATCTACACAACGGTGTACTGGGCATGCTCACACACTTAGTAGCGAAGGGCTGTCTTGCATGCACTCTGATTCTAAACACGGAAGGGCACAGTGTGTTGATAGTCATCATTGTTAGCATGAATGCTGCACTACATATATCTGACACCGGTCTTCTACACAACATCTACTGCTGTCCATCACCTTAGCTGTACCAGTCTAAACCTGGCACACTAATACCACCCGTGGTGATGTCCTGTCAGGAGTGGCTACTTCGCACATATAGTACCATTCATAGACAAATATCCTGAGACCAGATAAACACCCTGACACCTAGAGGACAACTGCATTGTATGTGTATGCTAAACAGTGCTAGATGTGTAGTGTTCATAGTCACAGCTGCCAATCTAGATCCAACAATGGGGAATACTGACATCTGTGCAGTGAGGAACACCTGGCATAAGGCTCAGTTGTGCACAATAGCACTACCACCGTATACCTCAGATACAGACATGTGGGCCATAACACCATTACGGACTGCTCCAGGTGGTAGTGTCCCCACGTACATGAAGGCCACTCATATGTACTGACCAGTACACTGTCAAAAGCCATCACAGATGTGTCAGGTGCAGATCACAGTGTCAAATGCCGCATTCTAGTATATAGCCCTCAGACATCACCATGTCCTAGGAACAGCAGCACATATCCATGCATTAGTATGACACCATGTTACTCATGACCAGTGGACTGTACCTATCTCTACAGCAACTGTGCAGACTACCCATGTACTGATAGGGTTCCATCATGTGTTATGCAATGCAATGATACCACTGTTCATAACCAGGTCAGCTGTACACATAACAGGGGCCCTGGGTCATATACAGCTGTAACAGATAACTGTTGCTGTACACCAGTAAACACACTCATGTTCGGATATGACATACATGTACCTGCCGTGGATATGTACATGCCCCCCACACACACAACACATATGTACATAGCATAGCTTTTGCTGTCCCTCGTGCAGACAAGTGGCTACAGCAATTACACGCATACACATGGAAGGTAGGTCCATGGCTGTTGAATGCTAACAGTACATAAGGTGTGATAGCAATGTTGACTGAGTTAACATTCCCTCTGTACTGGTTACCCATGACAACTATCATATCATACAACAGTCCATGTGTCATGTATGTCATCACACATGTCCACCAATTGCAATGCATACAAACATGGCTACATGACAGGAATGTAGGACCTACACACATGTACATGTAGTGGTGTGCATTCAGCTACCATGCATGTGCAGTAGCTGGTGTTTGCAGTTCATCTCTGTCATACTACAACATGCAGTTGCAATGCAGCCCCATCAGTGACACCTGTATATGGTGAAATACTGACAATACGGTAAGATGTACATCAGATATGGATGGATGTGTTTACATAAAGTGGTGGGCCAACTTTGCAGATGGATGTTTGCTGAAGACAGCTCACAGGTGTGTCACAAGCTGTCCTACCATAACATGTGCAAACACTAAGCTATGTTTCTGTTAATTGAAGGTGAAGACATACAACCTACACAGCGGTCAGGGTGTCACTGACTGTAAATCACTTGACACCTGTAACACTTAAGTCCTCCCGTGTGCATATAGCAGCACAATTGCTTAAGGTAGCGTCAGTACACATTGTAATGCAGCCAATACTGGTGCATGTCTGTCAGATGTATCATAAGATAGCAGGTGTTTGATTCACAGTACTGCCATGTGTGTTTGCTTGTGTGTCCATGTATGCCACGTATTGTGGGGAATACATCACAATTGTTACACACCCCTATACCCTGTTGTAGAGATCTGTACATAATGCAGTGTAGAAAGCAAGACATAGGCAGGGGTGGTGTGTGTATCACACACATGTTAGCTATCTGTATGTGCATGACATAGGTGAATTCAATTGTGGACCCCACAGTGTGTGTGTGTATGTATGTATGGCTGTCTGGTGCATGGAGTGAGGATGCATGCTACCGTAGTGAACAGACAGGACCCCTAACCCCTCCAGGTGATGCAATCTACTACACTGTTGATGCCGTCGGTCTTAGGCATTACTGATTACCTGTACATGTTCATTATCTGTGTCACGTCATGTGGGTGCACAGTACTGTCATGGTGATTACCACATAGGCAGGGGTCCTAACCTCAACATTATCAAGTGTGTGTGTTATAGTGTTGTTGACCCTGTGAGTGTGGGTGTGTTACTGTGTCTGAATACCTGTGTCTCTGTGTGTCTGTGTGTAGTTGTGTGTTCTCATCCTGTAATGTGAATGTGTATTACTGCTACACAGTGAGGCCTCATGATATCAACTGGCCTCTACCCTTGACATCAGCTAGACCACTGTGTAAACCCCCCGCACCATGTAACTGTACCTGTGATGTCACCTGGTATGGATGTCACGTCCCTAGCCACTGTAGCTTAGTACACAGCTCACATGCTCCTGGATCAGTAGATGTGTAGACATCTTTGGAATGTCAGCCTTTCTAACAGTGAGGTTGAGGCTACGTATAGCATGCTGGTATTGCCATACATGCCTGTGAGTACTCCACATTTACACATGGGGAAACTGCAAACACTGGTACTTAATGGCACATGCAATTAGACCTTAAGGAGGGAAGCAGGGCATCATTACCAACATGCTGTTACTGTTGTTACCAAGACACATACTGTGAACACAAAACAATGCATTCTAAACCTGCACTGCATGGTATATCTGCTGTGTGTCAACAGTACACAACAATTGTAATATACACTTATCTCCCTATTCTGTTCACCCTGTGCATCAGACCATATGAACATGTCCCTGCACCGATGGTGTGAATGACAGGGATGAGGCACAGGCATCATCATATGCACAGGGTGATAATGTTTGCCAGGGGCCTAGGCTGCAACAGTGGATGACATCATGTGTGTGGGTTAGGGCCTGTGATCTAATTGGCCATGTGTGGTTGCTATGCATGTGAGTGTTGCGGTGCCCTACAGATGTTTCTGGTGTGTGCGTGTATGTGTGCACACAGTTTTGCCATGTGTCTGGCCTACACAGGGGTATTATTGACAGCTCCAGATTGTACAGACCAGAATTTACAGCTCACTGTGTCCGGCCACGGCCATGTGTCCTGTGCCTGCCAGGGGTTGCAAGGGTACTACCAGACAGAGGTACAGATTGGGTACTGTCCGATGACACATGTCCACTGGATCCATGCCCCTGCTGGGACTGTCCAGGGCCACATTTATGTGGCATGCTGTGCCCTGGTGTGGACAGTGCAGCACCAGCTGCACTGCTGCTGCTACCGGCACTATGGGAGCGGGCATGTGAGGTAGCTCGTTCATGTAGACCTGCACCAGATGGTGTAGCTGGCCTACGTCCATGTGGCCTATGCCTCACTCCTACCAGATGTTCCAGTACAGGCAGCTCATGCTCACGGATTGTCATGCCAAGGTCAAAGATTCCAACCATGTCACCCAATCGTCTGTCAAAAACTTCAGCTATATGCTGTTGAGCATTTGCCAATACCTGGATGCTGTCATTTAAAGAATGGATAGCAGCCCTCTGAAGCCTCTGCCCTTCACTGTTCTGCCATTCAGCACATGCCTGTGTCGCCATTACAGTCTGAAACATGCGTCTGGTGACACCAGCTGCTGCTCTCTGTCCTGCAGGTGCATGTCAGCCAGAGGTCCTCCTATGAGCAGCACTGGTCACATGCCTGTGTGGCACATCTGCAGTCAATTGACTGACACCATGGTGTGAAGACACACATTCCATAGCCACCACACATTCCTGTTCCAAGCTAACACACTCAGACTGTCCTTCCTCTATGGCCACTGGTGATTGGGTATGTGTTGGCATGAGAACTGCATGCAGGGAAGATGGGGATATAGGTAGAATGGCAACCAATGGCACAGATTCAGCCCCTGACAACCCTGCCTGTACCTCAAGAATATGTTCGTCATCACTGCTAGAGTCTGTGAGGACACTAACATCAGATGGACCGCAGGAGGGTAACGCACCTACATCACATGTGAAGGCAAACAAAGACTCTACATTACAATAGAGACACACACACAGATGCACACACAGACACACACACAGATGCACACACAGACACACACACAGACACACACACACACACAGACACACAGACACCATGCATGTGATTTGACAGAAGACATGCATGTGATACAGCAGACGGCATGCAGCTCAGACATTAATAGTGGTAGTTATCATACATCCCTGGGTTGCACACAACAGCAAGCATGTGTCTTAGCAGAAGCCATGCATTTCACACAATCATGGTAGTAAGCATGCATCCGTGTGATACACCATGTGGACCAGCACAGCTTAACAGTACACATGGCTGATGTGAGGCATATGCCCTTGACATTAACATGTAGTATGACATGTAATCTGCTGATGTGTGCATTGACATGCATACATGTTTGACACAATGGTGTCCTGACACATGTACAGTGATGTAATGGTGTCACATTGCAGTGTTGTCTGTACACCCTACAGATAGAATGCACTTTTAGCAGATGTGCATGACCATTGAAGGGTATTATGAGGCATCTATATTGCTATACAGTGTGAAGTACAGACGCAGTGCCATTGCATGGAATCATGAGGCATCTCTATTGCTATACAGTGTGGAATACACACACAGTGCATACACAATACATAAATACTGTGGATTGTGACCCACGTCGCAGAGGTGTATACAAACTAAACCATGATGTGTCATGTGTGACAGGTCACTGAAAAACATATGGATGACACCCCTGCACAACTGCTAACATTTCTTAGCTGCCTGGCAACCGTGTAAACACATGGCAGACCTGTCAATACACCATGTACCACATGACATTTATGTACCACACACATGAGGTGCACGGCTAACAGTGATGTCCAACAGCAGCAAGGGAAATGTACGGTATCTGTAGCCTGATGTGGTGTCTGTGTATGTATGTGGATGCTGTACAGGTCACTACTGTCATGCTGTGACACAGTCATGATGTTCAACACATCTTATGTGGTCAAATTAAGTGACACCCTCACAAGCTGTGCACAGGCTTTTAGGATGTCCAGTGTTCCACATCTACTATATAACCATTCAACAAAGGCTATAGTTGAACCATGTGTAGACAATGTACAACAGGGTGTACACACACACATCATATCTACTGTGTGTTGCTACATGTCTCTGGCCATCCTCCATGGCCATGTGTGAACATGTGTTGGCCAAATGTTTGTGATGGCCATCTATATCACATGTCTGTGTTGTCCCATATGACATACACCCATAGATGTCAGATAGTTCACTATCCACAGTGTTATGCAGACAAAGGGTTGTATGTTTGGTATGTGGGGTATGTTTTATGGGATAGTGAGACACTGTTGCAGCCAGACCACTACATGTCATGGACACGTCAGATGGCACATCACAATGTGTGCACTCATTGCAGGGGTATATTACACAATGGTGAATCCTGTGGGCTGCCCATACTCCAGCTCACTATGTAGTACTGTTTGCGTACCCCACATGTGTTGTTCTGATGTATAGTACATATTCCTACATTGAACAACACCTCCACCATTGTATGCACAGCTGTCCACACATCTAGCAATGACAGTTTCTTTGGTTTCATGTCGGTGTTTCATTTAGTTTGTATGTATTACACATGGGTAGCCAGTGTGATTGATTAAAGATGTGACCTGTATATCATGACTGGACCATACATTATGTGTACATGTGTTAACTGGCCACATGATGAATAGATCTGTGCATTAACATGCCTGATACTGATAACTGTCTCACCTGCAATGGCCTGCTGTCTCTGCGGCATGCCAGAGGTACCAATATAGGGGTGACACAGAAGTATGATCATTATCCATGACTGTCTGACAGCTACAGGGTGCAATGTGCATGTTAACACATTCACTAGTACAATAGGATATACTATGGAGTATGCACATGTGTGCATATACAGGGTAGCATACTATAGTATGCGGCATGTGTGTAAACATACCTTGCATATGATGTTACATTACATATTCTACAGTGACACATGCAACTAAATGGGATATAATAGTTATATGTGCAGTAGTGACTTACCAGGCAACTCCAGGCTTGGTGGTTGGGAGACACCCACCTCCACGATGGCAGATAGAGTTTGTGGATGCTGCTCTGATGGTATCCCCAGGCTGGCCAGTAGCTCCTCGGTACATGTGAGTGGGGGCTGGGTTGGTGGCCCACCACCTGTACCATCTTGCTCCCTGGTGATTGCATTCGCACACTGTTTCCCATGTCTGATCAGGTCCATGCAGTGTCTGCGTACCTGCTGGTAGGTGCGGTTGTGGCCACCCACATCATTAACCCTCCTGCGATGTTCCTGCTACAGGTCATCACGCTGCTGGGCATGCTGTGGCACATGGCTGAACAATACCTCATAGTTATCCTGGAGGTAAGGTATGAGGGCCTCATCCTCCAAGCGGCTATATGCTGGCAGTCTTGATCGAGGCATATCTGGAAGACATAATAATGGAGACAGGTCACAGTATCTCAGAGATGCACAGAGAAACAGCTGCACATACATGTGTATTACATTTAGTAAATGTGAACAGTTGTCTTTGCAAATCTTCATGACATTGACACCACTGACATGTTTTTGTCACACACATGTAACACCCGATGGGGACTGGATATTATCACCATATATGTGTGTCACCTCATTACATTGCTCATACTCCATGTGAATGCTGTGTTGATGTGGGCATGTCTGTTTGCCTGTACTTGTGTTCTTACCTATCAGCACATGCCTGCATGTGTCTACATTAATGCTGTTGACCTTGATGCTGTGTATATGTCACATATCAACACATATACTGCCTTAACGGACATGACCTGTGACAATGCAGACATGTGCACTGAAACCTTTACATGCCTGTGTTTGCCATATACATCTACACGGCACTGTATAGCAGTTCAACATCCTGCCACGTATCGCCTGTGTTGCACATGTGATACACATGGGACAATGGCTAGCTGGATGGTATTTGCAGGGATGGTTATCAACTATAGCATGTACGGACAAGGTCATGTAGCAGTGTGTATGCCCTGGGCCATGTATGAGCATAGGATGTAAGGTTTTCTAGCTGTTTCTGACAGCCATGTTCCCGCCACCAGGTGAATCAGTGCCACATAACTGATCCAGACAGTTAATGATACATCTACCATGCGGTCATCACACCATGTCTGACAGAGATGACATGTGCAGCTTTGCTGGACAGGGTTGCATAGTATGGCAGGAGTATGTAATGTGTATGACACAGGGATCTGTCCAGCATGTGGCGATCCTTGTACTAGGAAGGTGGCTGTCCATGACATATGTTTTTCAGATCAGGATATGTACGTGTAGCATGTCCAACATCACAGTGTTGGACATGTCTTCATGCAGGGTAGGCAGCATGCTGCATAGTGGAGATGAGGATTGTGAAGGCTGGTGTCACCCATCCAAGCATAGCCAATACCCTTAAAAGTGATAAGTGATTCAATATGGTCACTTGAGTGATGAGTATGGCTGCACAATGATCTCCATGCTCATGGATGGCACCCTGACATGACTAGGGTTGCCTCTTATGACTACCTAATAGGCCTGGTGACATCACTAGCTCAGGGAGGTAAACTGCACAGCACCTTCCCTTACACACAGTGTCCATTATGTTGACAGCTGTCTAGGTGGTAGTTCATGGGTACAGGGTTATTAACCTAGCGGTGACAATGCAATATGCAGCTTTCAGATTGTGCATATATGTCACACACCTCACCCACAAAGCCCATTATGTATGTTGTCCACAACACTGAGTCAGCCATTGCTCCTAGGTCATGGCCATTCACATACTTACATATGCAGATGCCTCCCATTTGTTTGTGTGGTATGGGCAACAATGAGGGGGTAGTGCAAAACATTAACCCTGTTTTACTGTAGCTGCCACTGGTGTGATATGCACATGTCACTCAGACACCTTTTGTAGTGTTGGTTCTGTCAACAGGCCACTGGCAAAACAGTCCTGTGACATACAAAGGTACATCTAGTATACTGAGTGTAGGTGGAACACAGTATGGGTGATGATGTCCTATGACCTGTCACAGGTATGATATGCAGTGTAAAATCATCCGTACTGTCATCTACATCTGTACTGCTAACAACATATACGTTGATTAATGTTCATGGACTTTCACACCATACTCAGCAAGGTAATAGTGCAGTACCTCCGATTATGAGTGGTGTCTCCACTATGTGGGTTGTGATAACTGTTGGTGTGCACCAATCAGTGTTTTCACAGACTGACATGAACCTATGTTTTACATTACGTGTATGTGTAGAGCAAACTGTTTTGCCATATGTGTATGACACAGCCAGGGATGTGGACAGGTCACATGCAGCCTGAGTATACCTTGTACCATCATAGTTATGGTTACAGGGGCTCTGTAGTGTTCATGGATATGTGATTGTGTACCTGTTGGGGGGGCAGTGAATTAATGTTATCCAACACCCTATCTGTATTGCTTATTCATGCTCAGCACTTGTTCAGAACATGTAAGCACTTCATGAGCTACTAATTACTATAGCACTCAATCCTACTCATTTCCTACAGGTAAACATTGTTTGTACTTACATTTCCAGCTTGCTTAGAGTAAAACCGCTGTTGTACACACTTACCTCACATATCTAGTGAGAAATAGTTGAATATTAAGGCATGTCCAAGTGTCAATTCCTAGTGTTATCGCCTGTCTATATGATAAATATGGGCATCATGAGGCAATATAGCAATTGTCTCATATACACAATCAATGCTCACCTCCTAACATGCAACATTACAACCTGTGGGAGATGCACATTTATAGCCATGCTGGAGATAATGTTCTCTCCAACTCAGACTGAACCTGACAATCATGTGGGGATGTTAAATGTTTGCATCACACCACACTCATCACATAGTCTCACTAGATCTCCACCACCACAGGCCACACATAGTAAGACTAAAACATTTGCAGAGCCTCGCAATACTACTCTGTGTAGGCAACAAAGGACTCCAAATCAGAAATGCAGGCAGCCCCCATCACCAAACACAACACCAATTACTTATAGCCCGCAGACTCATGTGTGCCCATCAACTACAGCCAATAGGGTGATATAACATACCCAACTCATTAGTCATAGGTGACTCTGTAAGCGGTCACACTGATGTCCCACACAGCAGGCTACACAAGGTGATAGTCACTTTCATATGGCTGTCGGGTAGCAGGATCCGCAACATAACCTATGCACTCAGGTAACTCCTCAACAGGTACAATATGACTGTCATTTTCCATGTTAGTGTGAATGCCCTGAGATGTAACTTCCTGGACTACATGTACAGAGACATGCAATAGCTCTACAATCCTGTAGCCCAGGCAGGTAACGCCATAGCCCTGAGAAGCATTCTACATTTGTCCCGACTTATAACGCAGTACAATGACTGAATTATTCACTTCAACAGCTGGCTATGCTTCTGGTGTCATTCCATGGGTATCCAGCATCTGTCTGCTTTGAATGACATGGTCGACAGAACACGATGCTTTGGCACAGATGACCTGTACCTGTCAGCCCTGGGATTACGGATAACGTCTAAGGCTATTGCTGCTCCTACAGTGCCTGTTTTAGACACGGTTCAAATAACATTCACCACCAGAACAGGAACAGGCAAGCAAAACCTCAGGGTAATGTTGCTCAATGCTTAACATCTTCATCTCAAATGCACTCACCCAAGGCAGGCCTTATAATGGACCACTTCCATATCTCTGCAGTGACTGGGACCTGCTTCTAGGCTCCTGAGAGCACTCCTGCACTAACAGGCTATTACACAGGCCACACCTTTCAGTCATGTAACCAGGACCGGAACACCCACGGCGGAGGTGTGTCCATATTTCACAAGGATGTACACACCTCCAGGCTGGTTGCTTAGCACAATGCATCAGAGGTAATGCAAGTGAAACTAACTGTGGCCATAACTACTATACAAATTGTAGCTTGCTACGGATTACACACCATACCCCATGGGTAACAACCCTCACTTCTTGGTGTGCTGGAAAGTAGGGCTCTAACAGGAACTACTGATGTGAGACTGACACTACCCCACACTTAACTGGGATACCTACTCATGTACCGACACATTAGGGCAACACTTTCTGGGATTCATAACCTCCAATCAGCTGGATCAACCTATCCACACCACCACCAGGCCCAACAATATCCTAGACCTGGACATTACCAACATGTGTGACTGGTGTTCCACACCTGGGGTTATCCCCCCGTTGGTCAGATCTGAATGTATGCTAATAACCCATGTTATCCACATCCCAGTACCACACCCTTCATGGAAAACACAGTACAATATTTCTACAAAGCCAACTTCAGGCTTCTTATGACAGCAGTAGTAAATGTCATGACACCCGTGCAGATGGGCAATATAGTTACAAATGCTGAATCATACACAACTGCACTTCATTATCACTTACACAACTGCATGGATCATGCTATCCCAAACACAGCCATGACGGTACCCACCAGATAATGGACGCCACTCTGGGGGTGACTGCCATGGACATAATGTACAACAAAAGGAGGAGACTGTTGCAAAGTAGAGTACAATTCCATGGGTGGGGTAGCTCCCTGGTCAGCCTCAGTAGAAATCTGAGATCGCTTATCACATCCTCGAAAGCTAGCTATGTAAACATTACTGCGACTCATACCAAGGACTACCACAAATTGTTATGGAGGTATGTCACTACTCTCGATGACGATACCCACATCTGCTCTGACATACAGCGGTTAGGCACGAACATTACAGAACTGACTGATATTGGCAACATCCTGGCAGATAGGTTCAGTGCTAACTTTACACCCCTCTCACACCCTAAAGGGCCCACATCTATACAGGAACAATGCAGAGTCCCTGCGGTCACAACTACGCAGTTCAAAGCTGCACACTCTAAAGCCTGGAACACAGACTCCATGTGACCATCCAACATGCCAGGCTGCGATTTACACAAACCTCAAAATGACATGGCTCCCCACTTGGGCACCAAATTCACTAATAGCCTTGTATCAGGCATTGTGGCCCCTGAATGGTACACAGCAACAGTTATCACACTCCACAAAGGTGGTGCCACAATGGACCAGAGGAACTATTGCCCTATATGCCTGACTAGACTGTTCTGCAAGGCTATGGAGCACATCATCATGGAAGTCATTCACAGAGACATTGGTGGCCTCCAAACCTTTGATACCACCCAGTTTGGATTTGTTAGGGCCAGACCCTGACTCCTACACCTGGTGGAGTCCTTTGAGACAGTTACCAAGGTAGTAGATGAGGGTAAGGAGATTCACACAGCCTACCTTGTCCTCTCACTGGCTTTCAACACCGTTCCCCATTCTGGTATTGTCAACATACACATCCACCTGCATATCAACCCCCACATCATGAGATGTTATGCAAAGTGGCTCATGGACAGGACCCACACAGTGATGGTAGCATACCCTAGTTCCTACTGTAATTCAGTTACAATTGGCGTACCCTAGTCCTTGGTCATAGAGCCCCTCATGTTTGGTATATGCTTCTCTGAGGTACAGGCTAGCACAGAAGGACTTTCCCTGAATAGGTTTGCAGACAACTGCAAACTAGGGGCCATGATTAATTCACCAGCTGATACAGACACCCTCCATAAGGGTGTCACTGGGACGGATACCTGGTGTCGATAACATGGCCTTAAGCTGCATGCCACAAGGTGCATAGACATCCCCTTTGGATTACACCAATCACCCACTGACTATAACATAGATGGTAGTCCCCTACATACATAAGACATTATAAGGGATCTTAGAACACAAGTATATAGCACCCACTCCTTTGATAACCATATTGCCAAGGTGGCGTGGATATCCTTCTATGTGGCCACCCTAATCTGTAATGGGTTTGTAGCCAGAACAAAGGCAGCCATTGTACCTCTATACTCCTGACTTATGAAACACGTTCAAGGGTACAACACATCATTTGGGGTGTACATTACGAAACAACAGCAATGGCTTTGAATACCACAACATTAACACACCAAGAGGATTACTGACCTCCGAAGGATGACGTATGCAGCACAACTACAGAAACCCCAACTGTACTCATTTACATACTGCATACTCAGAGGTGATCTCTGCTGAGCATACAAGGCCCATGTGCACAACAATATTGATGGATATGCTCCACATAAGCAACATAAGCAAAAGCCACTTAGAGCAACATGCTCTAGGATATGTACCCAAATGCAATGATGGCTAGGATGTGCTGGAGGGATACATTCCTGAACCGGACACTCACCATGCTTTGGAACATGATTCCTATGTACATCAAGCAGGGACCCTCACTAGCACTCCTCAAGAGATACTTCGATGGGTGGATGGGAGACAGACATGTATGCCAGGGATCACTGCAGCGGCTCTACTGTACACAGGTGCAGGAAACAAATGGCTCTGCTGTTCACAGGCACAGGACACTAACCTAGGGAGGTGCCGCAAGTGAAAACACTGTAGTTGGGCTTACGAATGGACGTGGCCAGACAGTATAGTACCTAACTATGAACCTATGAAGCTATTAAATGTCCTTTGTGCATGGATAATTGACTAGCTCTTCCATTTCAATTAGCTATCATACTGTTACACTGTCTGGTGACTACAAGCCATATGTCTCCTGTTATTGTGTATTGTACATGCCAATAGACATAACTAATGTTTGCATAATATAACAGTAATGCTATGTAAAATATTTGACATATCTACCTACAATACTGTACATTTCACATTTTTGCAACAATATCCCATAATGCAAAGCATAATTGCACAGCTGGACCGCCTTAGACATGTTATTCTCAGTTATACGCCCATACATATGCCTACTGTTACAGTATATCGACATATACTATCCCCTGTTATGGCATGTACTTGTTGAACAAACCTTGATAACTGACAGCGGCTGGAGTGGAATTGTTGTGTTTAAAGCCCTTATGTAGCATCCCTTGTGGTGTATGAGGTGTTTACCTTGTGGCCCACAGCAGTACACACAATTTCTACAAGCATTACTATGCTCAACAAGCCATCACTACATAATACCTTTTCCCACTGTATGCATTGTGTACACTTTCATTAATACAGAACAGGCACTACATACACTAACATACTGAGTGTTCTACATACCTTCTTAGTGATCCCAGTGTATGAAAATATCTGTCTTACTCCTTTCCTGTTTCATGGTATGTGCGTACAGTTTGAATGTATGGCAAGCCATCCTTTTATATGTAGATACCAGTAACATGTGGTATCCTGCCACCAACTGGTGTTCCAGAATAGATGATTACATGCACATCAGCTGTGCAGCTACTCCATTAGCCAATTACAAGGCAACAGTGGGGTATAATTGAATACTCCACTTGGGCATTGTCCTTTTGCCCTACCTTCGAGGAAGACGGCCTGGATGTGTTTTTTGGGATGAAATGCAACTGCTATATGAAGAGACACAGATATTTTGACTTCCTGTCCCCCGTAGATTGTGTGTGATGGCTAGAGGATGTAGTTTTACATGTGAGTGTAGCTGTTATTTCAACTGTCTGATACGAGACTATTGCAAACAAAACCTGTAACATCGGCATCTGTTCCATTGTACAACAGCAACGATTTCACATAGCGCCATTACAGTGTGTCTCTCACAAGGTATGTTAAGGCTTCTGCAGATGTCATTGAGTGAGTGGATGTTTGTGATGTTATTACAGTCTGTATTGCAATTATTTCGTGTGTGGGGGAGATGTAGGTGGGTGTACATAGCAGATAAAGGTTTGTGGGGACTGCATTTATACATATTCCATATGTGTGTTTGGGCTCCTTCCCTAATTGAAGACCTATCATTTAGTAGACTAATACTATGGTTATTGTAGGCCTAGTCATTAAGCCATTGTTAATTGTTTCCTATATAGCATGCAGGTGCTTTTGATCCTTCAATCCCTCCGGTAATACATCGATATGTACTGAAATGTTGCTACATGAAAGCTGTCTCATGTATTTCTGTCACAGATATTTGCACTCATTGCAGTTGTGTTGTTGACTGAATCTCTTTGGCTTGGGTTGCCACCTTTTCAAATGGCCATAGTGGGACATTTGCAGGACACACATTGGATTTTAGAGGCAGACACATACCCACGGTCAGTACAAAGGATAGAACATAACTTTTTTCATAAATAAAACCTTCTTCTTGTAGCAGATTAGTTACTTATTATGTTTCTTGTAACATTTAGGTCTTTTAGATACAGAAATAACTATTTTATGCAACTATTACATAAAATATGGGACATAATTATGACCTACAATCTCAGGACATTTGCCCTTTTTAATATTTATTGTCAGGACACAACTGCCCAAAGAGGGACTGTCCCTCTCAAAGTGGGACAGGTGGTAACCCTATGCCTAAGGCTGGCTATGACCACACCTACTGTAATAATCTACCGCCGAGTTAGCACGAACAGGCACACGAAGAATACACACACACACACACACACACACACAAGCACACACATTACAGTCCCACAGAAACACACACCGCACTCAGACCACACGCTTACACACACTACAGCAATCAGAAACACACTTAAACACAGTACCTACCTGGACCGCAGCACCAGCAGCAATAACTAAATGTCCCTTAACATCGTGATAATAGTACTCATGGTTCTAGTGTTCCGGGACTGTGGTCTTTTGGTCTTTAAGCCTCGTGATTACGCGTGTCGGTATGTAAAGCATTCGGTATTTGGCAGTATCCTATTTATTTGTACCTCCACGGTTGTGTACATGTTGTTAACCTATCAATATATTTTCTGATATACGTATATCCATATATATCGACATATATCTCTCTATCACCCTTTCTATCTCTATATTTTATATATATATATATATATATACAGAGAGAGAGAGAGAGAGTGAACACACCTTTCGTTGGGTACATGGCGGTGTATACTATTTCCGGAACTCCGCCCTTTTGTGTTTTAACCTGTCACAATACACACCTGCTGTTGGTACATCTCAGGTAGCTTAGTGGTAGGTGATTGTGTACATGGTTGCGTGTTCTACTCCTGGCAGTGGTCGTTTTACCTCTCAGAGCAGGCACTATAAGTACAAGGGTGAATAATGCAGATTTCACCTGTTCTGGCCATCTTTGACCGTGATCTGTGCGATATTCAGCAAAGCTTAAACCTGTTTTGCGCATATCCATGTAGTCATGTTTAAACAATGCTTACCATTACTTGCCAGTGCATAAACCTGCTAACATGTGCTTAAACGTGCTCTAATGACCTGCATCCAACATCCATTATTCGTACCATCAGAATTACGTAACGGCCCTTGCAGGTCGTGGAACCGGGAACATGCACGACACAGTCAGTGGCTTTACCACTTGGGCATCTGGGATATGTACAAGTGTTATGGTGTTTTGTATGTGGACTGTACTATGGCTGTTCCTCCATACTGCAAACAAATGTGTATCTCAGTCAGTTTACATATGGGTGATACCTATTAATGGTATGTCCAAGTGATGTTTAATGGATGTGCTCCAGCTATGGGAATCCATGTCACAGTGAGCCACACACTGTAATGTGCTACACCTTGCCACAACCAAAACTGGAGAATGCTGGGGTGATGGATACCTGTCATAGGTACTCCCCATGCTTTGGATCTACATCCCTGATTACATTATATGGAGCCCCTCATTAATACACCAGGGAATCCTTGCAGAGTGGGTGGGAAACACTGGTTACTCCTAAGGATCCTGCAATTGGCTCTGCTCCACAGAGGGACAGTTAGTTAATTGAAGGGGTGGCGATAGCAGACACATTTTGCCTAGGCTGATGAATGGCCTCTGACAATCAGGCATGTACCTACCGATGTACCTAGGAACCTATACATATGGTATCAACACATGCTGTTAGCTTTGTTTACTGTTCAGGTGTTGACTTACCTTGTTCCAATAGCTGTTGTGTGTGCAATAGTTGAGGGCTGCCTATGTAGGATTCCACAGTACACCACCTATACATAACAATTTACAGGTGGTCGTGTGTGTGTGTGTGTGCCATCCATTTTACTCTGTGTGTGCAGGTGGAGAAGTGTGTCAGTCTGTAGGGGCCTACACTGTCATTCCCTCTTTGCCAAGGCATGGGCATATTGGGCATGCCTCTGTCTGCCTACTGGGGCTGGCACAGGGTGTTTGTGGTCTGAATCCCTCTGTGACTGTGATGTCCTTGGCAATTGTGGTGGGCTGTGAGGGCCTTCACCATTATGTCCCTGCTGCAGCTGTTTCCGCAGGATCATATTATGTAGCATGGTACATACTATGAAGATGTGGGCACACGTGCCTGGAGAGTACTGCAAGGCTCCACCAGATATGTCCAAGCAACATAACCTTGATTTCAGCATCCCAAACACATGCTCTATGATGATTCTGGTTTGTGCATGTGCCTCATTATGGCGTTCTTGCATGGGTGTGTGTGCATTTCTGATGGGAGTCATCATCCATGGCTCCAGTGCATAGCCAGCATCCCCCCACAAGGTGGCCATATGGGATGTCTCCCCTGACAAATACCTGATACAGCTGTGAGGCCTGCCAGATGTGGGAGTCATGGTAGATTCCAGGGCTGCCAGCACACACATCCGTGATAATGCCCTGAGCATTGCACACAACCTGGCAGTTGATGGAGTGGTATCCCTTGCGTTTTATGTAGTGCCTACCATGCTCACTGGGTGGTAACTTCATATGTATGTGCGTGCAGTCTATTGCGCCCAGTACCTCTGGGTAGTCTGCCACATGGTGGAAGAGATGCATATTGCTGGCCAACTCCTCCTGAGTTCGGGGGAAGTATATATGCTCATTGGCATGTGGTAACATGGCATCCAGGAACTGGTGGAGTACCATGGATGCTGATGCCTGTGAGATCCCCATGATATCTCCAGTTGGCCTTTGAAAGGTACCTGTGGCTAGTATTGTCAAGCTTACACACACCTTCATGTCCACTGGGATGGGTTCCCCTCTGTTGTTTCTGGATCTGAGGCTTGGCCGGCACAGCTCAACAATTTGCTGTATGATGTTCCTGTCCACCCTGTAATGCTCTACTATCTCCAGATCATGTAGCCCCTGGTAGCTTACCCTTGGTCTGAACACTCTTCTCCTCCTCTGGAGCCTGAGGTGGTTGCCAGCATCATCCTCCACACCACCTTCAGTCTCCAACACATGGTGATGAATCACAGCTATGGCAGCTCCCAACAAGTACATTGTAAAAGTTCCCTGTCTGTTTACACCAATGGTGCAGTGTTTGGGAATACACGAGTGTGTGTGAGGTGCCTTCACACTTTATACTATTGTGCTTTGAACACTGATGATGTCATAGGGTGTGTATGTACAATCAGAGCTGCAGGGTATCTTATGTGTTTTACCACAGATACTGCTATTGTGGTGCATTTGGTGTTGAATTACATTTAGCTGCCGTGGATCACCTCTTGCCCTTGCTTTCACTTTTCTTATCGATTCCCCTCCCATTGTCGGGCATGCATCCAGCAGCTTGCTTTCTTGTTTCGCACTTTCCCAAACCAGGATTGTGTGGTGGAATGTGTTCTATAGCTGATCTACTGCAGGTTTGCTTTGCTCTGCGGTGACAGTTCTCTTTTCTTTGCAATCCAACACCTCCCCTATCCTGTTCTGCAGGTTGCTACTAGCAGCCTTGTTAGCTGCTGTCAGTGGCCCACTGTGAGTTAATAGGTGTTAATTACTCATTTATACTCCAATTACCCTACTGCAGCATTTCCTTATTGTCGTCCCGTAAACTTCCTGTTTGAGCTGTGGTGTGTGGCACATGCGGTCGCTTACCGGGTTTTGAGCATGTTGTCATCCACGTACACATGCACTTTTGGACACCATGTGTGCTCTCAGCTAAGCAAAGCAATACCTACATCCACACCCCTATCCTGCGGCTTTGCTTAGCAATGGGCAACCCAGATTTGCATTGCTCCAATGTGCTTACAGCTATGGTGGCACACCCCACTGCTGATGTCATGTATACCTCCTGACCACTCTTTGGTGTTGTAGCGCTGCACCATATGGTACATCCTTAGACAGGCGGGACATTTGCGATTCAGTATTACTTGCCTCATTTGCATGGCATTGACTACTAATTCATAGTTACCGCGCCAAACACTGTCACAGACCCTTAGCAACCCTTGCAGCTTGGTTGTGGTGTAGCATACATACTATTGACTATTATGGTGAAATCATGATTTGTGTTACATTGCAATTTATGACATCTGTATATATTTTCCTTGTGTTCCCGTTTGCGCACACATGCCCTGCGGTTGTACTTTGCGTTAGTGTAGCCATGACATTAAATGTTATTTTTTATATGTTGTGCATGTTTTTTTATGCAATTGGCTGTATATTTAGCCATTGGCATATGTTAACTTTATAATATGTAAGTTTGGTCTGCTTTCATGGCTCCGATGTTCTGTTTGGAAAATCGTAAACCATTTTTTTTTTTGGTTTACATTTCTGTATGCTTACGCTATGCCTGCACCACTTCATGAATCGCTATGTACCTTCATTTGCATGCTGCAGTACTGCGCATGGGGTGATTAGCATACATGAGCCAAGAGCTGTGCAGATCTGGCGTACGCTGGTAGTGCACATGGAATTGGATCGTACCTGAATCGTTCAGCGGCCATATTTGGCATTATACCGCCTATGCTACGCCTGCGCCTTGCGCAAGCTTCATGAATCCCGGGGACAGTCTCTTCTGCTTTCATGCACGCATTCACTCACATGCGCAGAAAGAAACATAAACACACTCATACACATATATACACAATTATACACTTTTTTCTGTTTACTTATTTTTTTTACACTCACTAAATAGAAAAAAAGCACTGCTTAGCAAGTGTAAAATAGCTCAATCGATCTCACTTTCACTCACATGCATGCATACACTTAGACATAAACACACACACACATGCACACACACACACACACACACACACACACACACACACACACACACACACTCTCTCTTTTTTAAATTTTCTTTTTTTCTTTACATTTTACATTCACTAAACAGCAGAAGCACTGCTTAGCGAGCGTAAAATAATGGCAGCCATTACGTTTTTTCTGTCAGAGCTCCACGGCAGCTTGATATGCTGCCATGAAGCAGCAGAGTAATTTTACAGTGAGCTTTACTTCTACATTAATACCCTGCTGGAGAATGTTCATTCTCCAGTCAGGGTGCTGATGTAAAGTTTGTCTTTGCCCATTCTCTAATTGGTTTAATCAACTGTGTGCTATTTCTAATTGATTGTAGTTTTGGATGGGTTTTCCGTATCATGTGACCTGTGTAAGAGCTTTTAAACTTGCTGGTACATGCTTGCATTTTTGTTCTGATGAAGTACACTTGTATTCTTTGGACAAAAGCTATTGCACAATGAATATGACTTGGCAATAAACTTTCCTTTGGTAACTTCTTGGAGGCTGCTTATTTATTGAATTACATCTTAGGTTCCTGATCTGTCTGTGCATGGTGTTTTGGCCATGTCAATTTTATTATAGGCAATATTACCTTCATTTCCTGAGACTGGAATATGTGTACTGGTGTCATGAAGAATGTTAAACATAGCACATGAGTAATTAATAGCATCAAAAATGATATTCCCCATATCGTTATCAGGCTTCATAATTCAGACTGTCCTGTCCTTAGAGAATCTAGGACTGCCTTTTCTTTTTTATTTAAATTAAGTTTTCTAGTATGTTTACTTCCTCTCGGAAGTTCTTCAATATCTTTAACACAAGCCTTCTCAAAGGCTTGAATAACTAGGTGAATTACAGGGTTATAAAGGCTCTTTCTTATAAAGGTTTCCTCATCTTTACTGGCATTATAATTCAAGTTAACATTTTTATAATGAGCTGCGAGGTTCAATTTCCTTATAAAAAGCTTAAGTTCAATCACTGAATCTGAAACATCAAAGGGTTTTGTTGGTGTAAACCTCAAACCATTTTTAAATATAGAAAAATACTCTAAAGTGTCAGAGACATGTCTGCAGTTATGGGAAAATTAATTCCATCAAGATTTACTGTGATTACCACCTTTTTACTTTTTCTTTTGTTCCTCGTCTCCTGATGGCAAATTAGAGGGGAGTTTCCCTACATAGTCGTCCTTGGGTCTTGGTCCATAGGTTGCTGTATACTGTTTAACAATCATTCTGATCTGGGTAACACTTTCGATACCTCAGGTATGCTGGGTAATTCCCCGTGTGAGCTTGTACCAGAAGGGTTCTGAACAAAATCCTCACCATAAAAATGTGTGTGTGTGTGTGTGTGTGTGTGTGTGTGTGTGTATGTGTGTATGTGTGTGTGTGTGTGTGTGTGTCTGTGTGTGTGCGTGTTTGTGTGTGTGCGTGTGTGCGTGTGCGTGTGTGTGCGTGTGTGTGTGTGTGTGTGTGTGTGTGTGTGTGTGTGTGTGTGTGTGTGTGTGTGTGTGTGTGTGTGTGTGTGTGTGTGCACGCGCGCGTGTGTCTGTCATACAGCTATCTCACATATGGTGTTGCTTTCTATATCTGCAAAGCCGCTACACTATACTACAGTAAATAACATATAACTAACTTAATACTTAACTAAACTAGAAAACTAAAATTGTTGTCCTGGCATTTATACAGTAGACATACTGTGCAGATAGGTACAATCATAGTATTATATCTACAAGCTAGATGTACTACAATCATAGTAGCACCTCTTCTGCCCTATTGTCCTTTACTGAAACCATTGCCGAAGCTATGGACAAAAATGTAATGGTTTCTTGCGTCTTTCTTGCCCTTTTTAAACCATTCAATACTGTATCACAATCCAAACTTCTCAATAAACTATCTCAACTCAACTTGACTCCCTCTACTATTAAATGGTTCACTAGCTATCTCACTAATAGACAACAATCAGTAAGATGTCAGGCTACCTATTCCCCTTAGTTATCAATAAAAACTTGGGTGCCTCAATCCTGGATTCTGGGCTCTCTACTCTTTAAAATGGTCTCATACCAACTGCATACTATCTGTACAGCATCCTCCCTGACACAATATGCAGACAACTCTACCCTTATTACCTGTTCTGACAGTTTCTCTAACCTCCTCTCGACTACTCAACATAGCTTCATATCTGTAGAAAAATGGATAACTGACAACCAACTAATTCTACATCCCAAAAAACAAAGCTACTACTCTTTTTTCCAAAAGCCCTCTCTAACCTCAAATCAACCCTCATAATTTCTTCCCTCAACAATACCATCGTACATCCTGACCCACATACTAAACTTCTTGGTGTTATTATTGATTGGCCACTTAAACTTTGATACCCATATTCAGCACTGTATCAAAAAGACCAATCAAAAACTTGGCTTACTCTACAGACATAAAAAATACCTAGCCCCTGACTATAGGCAGAAACTAACTCAGGCCTGTCTCCTTCCATGTCTAATGTATGCCTCCCCCATCTTTCCACATCTACAATCTACCCTTCTGACTAAACTCTGTCAATCATACTATAGTGTTACAAGATTTGCTAGCAATCAACCCTACAGATCTTATCACTGCCATGCACTAAAACAACTCCAGTGGCTTGACTTCCCCCTGCATCTGCTTTACTCCCAGCTGCAAATGACTCATACTCTACTCTTAAAACCCCTTTCCTGTGCTGCTCTGTCCTCACTAATATCACATTATAACCCTCCCAGAACTCTTCGTATATCTGACCATCTCCTTCTGGACACCTATAAACCAAACAAAAGCACTGGTAAACTTCTTTGCAAATATAGTATTTCCTGTGCATGGAACAAACTCCACCTTAACATACAAATCATTTCTAACATAAATCTCTTTTATTCTGAACTTAAAAATGTTCTCCTAAATGCCAACCCTTGTCACTGCAATGATCCCACTTAAATCCCACCATATCACCTTACTACCGTTCACACTTTTAACACCGACATATTGCAAATGTCCTATCTCATTTGCATCTCTTTCACTTTTTGTTGATTAAGAAAAATTCTAACTTTGGTTCTGTATTTTATGCACATTATTGTAATGCTTATGTAAACTTCACTTTTAGGCCTTTTGTAAATTTCTAATGTTATTATGTAAAGCACATTATTGTAATGTTTGCATAAAACTTCATTGTCAGATGTTTTTCTTTCTTGTAACTTTATAATAACTGTCTGCAGCTTTTATCCTTGGGTCTCCACTGAAAATGGGCCACTGGCTCAGTTGGACTAACCTGGTTAACAAATGAAAAATAAAATACAATAAATAAAATAAATCATCATAAATATCTCAGCCATGCTATTTTACTGAATGGTGCACAGGATTGTGTATTATACCACTGCCTCCTAGCAATCCTCTGCTTGGGCTGGCAGCCAGTGCTGTAGGGGAAACCTACTCTACAGCACACTATTCTAAGGTAAGTAGGTACAGTACAGTCTGCTTCCCCAAGCAGCTCTAAGTTGCCCCAGTGGGGTAAAGTAATACATGTAGACTAAAACCTATGTTCAAGGAGAAGAAACTAGACAAAAGATAATACAAAAACTGAGAAACTGGAAACGCCTGTCTATGGCCTAGTATCATCCTATGAACTTATGAACCTATGATATGAAAATCAAGATACAGTCAGTAAAAATGATTTAATCCCTTTAGTTTTATACACAGGCTGGGCATATTTTTATCAATCAGAGGAGAAGTTATGGATAGTAATTAATAAAGAGTTGAAGGATTTTATCTGGCAAGAAAAGAGGGAAAAAGTTAATTGGGATAATTTGGTCCTTCCAATAGAACACAGGTGATTTAGGATTACCTGAGTTAAAGAGATATTTTAGAGTCACACAGTTAAGGCTCTTATACATAACACAAACAGAAAGCTAAAATTCAAAGTGGAAAAGGATGAGGACAAAGCAGGGGCGAAATTTAAGAAATAAAGAGGCAGTGGGATTTTGGATGTAGATCCTTAAGGAGAATAATGACAATCATACAGACTATTATATTCATAAAGTAGCAGAAAGTGTTCTAAGAACTAAGCCAACACTGGAATGGAGAAAGGAGATTCTGTCAGTAGGGATGACTGCCAGTAAGGGTGCAGAAAATAAGCAAGGGGGGCTGGAATTTTCTGTAGGAAACTTGTCAAAGGAACTAAGGTATTGGGAGCAAATAATCAGAGAAGGAAAGGTAATAGAAGAGGGAGAGGCCTGGAAGACATTTGGACTGCAGGCTAAAAACTTCCCTATCAAAGATTGATATTGGAGTACAGACAAAGAAAAAGCAATAGGGGAATCCTAAGTTAATGATCTGTACTGGTATAGGTTTTAATTGAATCTAGAACAGAAGATACCATAAAAAATGATAATTAGTAGGGCATATAAAGTATTACAGTATAACTATAGAAATCAATCAGAGAAGGTTAGAAATAATTGGGAAGAGAGTTTGGATAAACAATTCACAGAGAAACAATGGGTGGATGTATATATATGGCTCCTAAATATTCAACAAAGTCTGGAATATTTAGAATTTTTGCTTTGAAGTTTTTACATAGGTATTTTCATACCCCAAACAGACTCCAAAACATTTTTCCTCAGGTAGACGGCAAATATCAGAGGTGTGATTGGGAAGAAAGCAGTAAATGGGAACATATACTAAGTGACCACCTGCCAGCTTATACCCACAGGAATATTACACAACTAACAAAGAAACATAAGCGCAAAGCTACCCATAATTTCTCCCAGTTCTCCAAAGAGTCTTTCATTGAAGCTCTGAAAGCAGTTAAGTAGTTCATCCTAAAAAGACTCCCCTTAAATGTTGTAGTTGAACACTTCAGTGCAGTATTCCTAAATTTTCTTAACACCTTAACCCCACATCATACAAAAAGAATTAAAAACAGCCATACACCATAGCTCACCAACCAATGCAAACTCTTTATGAATGACAGAGACAAATAATGGATTAACTGGCAAAAGAATAAAAATGACAAAAATTGTCAGTTATTCAGAGTTATGAAATCAAATTAAGAAACATGCTAATAGAGATAAAAAGTCTTAATATACTCAGCTACAAGATAGCCATAAAAACAACCCTAAAAATGTTGGCCCTCCATATCCTCTCTCATCAATCCATGCACAAAAAAAGGATCCCAGCCCATACTCAAACAATCCTCATCTTCAGACAGCTACATATTTCAATACATACTTCATAGAATGCATTGCCAAATTAATCTTATACTCACCTGGCACACCCCCTTCCATGGAGCTAACTTCCCCTAATTTAGACCCTAACATGTCTCCATCAAAAAACTCACTTAACTGTGTCTTCTCTGATAAAAACATAGACAATTTCACCTACCTTTCAACCAGCTTCTATATCTCTTTAAAAAAATTTACGTAAATTAAAACCTTGTTCCTCCTCAGCTGACAGTCTTTGCCTGGAATACCTAAATCTAGCAACAGATACAATAGCATACTCAATTAGCATTCTTATAAATAGGTCAATTACAGAATCCTGTGTCCCTAACTTATAGAAAATGGCACATATTGTCCTCTTAAATAAAGGAGGTAATTCTACTGACATTACAAATTTCTGTCCCATAGCCATCTCATCTCCCCTCCCTTCCCCTCTCTAAAATCTTTGAAATATGTATGCACAAACAATTTCTCCACTATTTCCTACCAAATAAGCTTAGCACCAATATGGAACATGGATTGCAGTCAAACCACAGTACCTCCACTTCATTACTATTGTTTATATAAACTGTCAATAAAGCCTGTAATGCTAATAAGCTTGTATCCACAGTATTTCCAGATCTATAAAAAGCCTTTGACATGGTCTCTCACATTAAACTTTTCAATAAACTTCCCGCCCTGCTTCTATCACCAACATCTTTTCAGTGGTTCTTTAGCTACCTTGCCAACAGACAAGGATCCATCTTGAGCCTCTGCTATTCAATGTTTGTATCAATAACCCACATTCATCTTCTTGTGAAGGTAACTTCATTCAATATGCAGATAACACTACCATCATCTGCTCCTCAAACAGCTTAACTCACCTCCAAGAAATCACACAACAAGCTGTCACCTCCATTAAAACCTGGATTACAAGAGCACAACTCTTACTCAAACCCCCCCCAAAAAAAACAAATTCCTTCCCTTTACCAAAAAAACTCACACTCCTAACAAAGCATTTTTCAAAATCTTTTTGACAAATGGCACTGAAATTGAATTAGTTCACCATACCAAAGTATTAAGGGCCATAATAGATGTTAATCTTAAATTTGACCTCCACATCCAACGCCATATCAAGAAAACCCATAAAAACTAGGCATGCTACATAGAAACAAACATTTTCTGAGCACACCCACAAAAACTACTCTAACCAAAACCTACATTCTGCCCTTCCTACTCTATGGCTCCCCAATTCTAACAAATTTATAATTATCCATAAAAAAACTTGAACGCTGCTACAACAAACTTTCCAAGTTTGCTACTAATTCATCCTCCTTTACCCATCACTGTAAAGCTCTGCATACCCTTAGCTGGCTGAAACTCCCGCTCCACCTCTCCTACATTCAACTTATAACAATATGTAAAATCATACACAGACCATTAGGCTGTCCAGCTCTTACCGCTTTAATCAACATATATTTCCTTAAAATAACTCTCACATTAGAAGACAAATAACTTCTCACCATAAATAAACCCAATAAATCCCCTGAAAAAAAGCCAGTACTCTGTAGCAAAAAATAAATAAATAAATAAATGAAACTCCCTTCCTGTAACCATCAGAACTATTTCTAACCTACCCACGTTTAAATGCTCCCCTTAAAAAATACTTTACAAAATCATAGACCTGTTACTGTGCCAATCCTGGCTGAACTTATTATACTTCACTCACCCCCTTCAACTTAAGTCACACTGCACAACCCTCTCCAACCTCCTACTCCACTTGTTTCTTAAGTTTTGCCCACTACCTTACCTTATCCATTTCATCTATAAAGACCTCTCCTCTACCTCTTGCCTTTTCCTCACTACTCATCTAAGCTACCTGTACAGTGTTCTTATAATCTCATTTTCTCTCCATCTTTCTCCCTTCTATAACCATAATAAGAACACCATCACTCATACTAAGACATCACTGAATTTCAAATCACTGCCTCTAATCATGTAATCTCTAATATCTCTTTTAAATATCTTATTAGATTGTCTCATATCTTATTTATTGCATACTGATGTATGTGACAAGTAATATGACTAATGAGTTTTTCCTCACATATTTTCTCCAACTCATGTTATTGTTTATCATTGGACTCTGCTATAAAACATAAGTTCTACATTTTTGTCACTACATTTTTTAACTCCTATGTTTTGTATTGTAACATGGTATTTTGTGATTTAAAATATCTGTAATTGATTTTTGAAAGATTGTGATTGTGGAGATTTTCTCCATCTCTCTGTTGAAAATGGGCACTTTCTGGCACAGTCACACTTTCCCGGTCAACAAATATCAAATAATTAAATAAATAAACATGTTTAGGGAGAGTAAGTAATGTGCTGGCACACTTTAAAAATTCCCTACAAAGTACTCTGTCAGAAATACTGGGTGAGCAAATGGGTGTAACTAAGGAAATTATTTTTTTTTTTGTTTTTGTTAGCTGGGATACAGGATCTGAATTGCCTAGACATAATAAAGCCTTGTTAAACTTAATTCTGGTGGCTGCCAAAAATACATTTACTAAAAATGGAAGTTTAATCCAACTGCTGTCATTGTAAAAAAATGATAAAAAACTGGGAGAAAGGTCTTTAGAAAAAGGTAGGAGCAAATTACCCATATAAAATATAGAAATACTGGGAACAATACATGCAGAAAAAAATTTTTTCAGAAGGAATAATGTTTAAGGGAAGGCAAGAATACACCAATTCATGCAATGTTGGATTGATTATATTGTAAAGAAGAATGTATGTGATGCATAATGTTTGTAACTGTGAACATGTTAATATGATTTTTTCTTTTATATGAATGCTAGTTTGCCTATGTCGCAAGGGATAATTCAATAAAGCTGTTAAAAAATAGGTTCAAGCAACATAACCATACAGACAGTAAATAATTGGTCTAATCTGGCAATGTGATCAGTATTACATGTACAACAATGATGAATTTTGCTTAGCTTTGTAATTTTTACAGCTTTAACTAGAAGGTGTAGATGACTAAGGTTACTAAGAGAGAATATGAAACTGGAAGTGCCTGCATCTGACAAACACAACATTGCTCAAAGCTATGCGCAGCATCACCCACCTAATGTTTAGCTCAGACAAAGTGTTACAGGGAACTTTATATGGCTCCCTGTCCTATGACATGTCTGCCAGGAGTAATTGTATGATGTGACATGTGGCTATATTGGGCACACTTACAATTTCACATGTGACATGAACATCCCAGAAACAAGCATGCTAAGCAATAGGCACATGGTAACCCCATGAACTGCATGGTGAATTGTGGGATGCACCACATCTCATAGTCAGCCTACACTACCTCTCCATCAGGTATGTGTCAGCCTATTATTTCCTAGACATGATGTTGGCATAACTGAAGCCTAGTTTAATACCAGGCTGGGCATCTGCTGGTCACAGACCATACGAGAAGGTCCTCATCATGTATAGTCTGCAGCTCCCCTGTCTACACAAGTACCTCTGTAGAAAACGCAGTATGCCTTCATTTTTCAAATATACACTGCATACATACATGGATGCATATACTTTCATCAATGTGTGTGTGTTTCATTGACTGTTTTAGCCAGAGCACCTGACTAAAAATTAGCTGGTTGAAAAGTACTAGCTTTAGTAGTAACAGATTTTGGTACTGTGGACATCAGGAAACATACCCTGTACCCACCACAGTACAATCTTACAGCTGGTATATATTAATAATATGGGATGTAGGGGGCACAGCCTCCCACATGGGGTGTATAGGGTGGCTTGTCACCCTGAAAAATCATTTTTTTTTGTATATTTTTTTTCAATAATTTGTGGCTAGATGTTTAGGTGCTTCACTGTGAGTTGATGGTTTGTGGGTCGACAAATGCACTCATCAATGAAGAGTTAAGTTCCCACATATATACATATATGGATTATATACATGTTATTAAAAGACAATGTGTTGAATGGGGAAAAAAGCTGTACATCTGATTGAAAATCAGCTAGTAGAATGTTCCAGCTTTGTTACAGTTCAAGATCATGGTACAGTGATTACTGGGGAATCTGCCCTTTCCCCATTGTGGTGTGATATCAGAGTTGGTGTATATAAGTAGCAGGGGGTGTGAGGTTGCAGAGGGGGGCCAGCTCCCCCTGCAAAAAGCAATAGTTTTATCTTGTTTTTGATAGGCTGCTGATCGACACATTTTGTTTGATCAGTTGTCTCTCAATGTGTTGAGTTTTCAATGTATTGACATATATTCACACATTTATATATTTATATATACAATCCTATGAAATGATCAAAGTGCATACTATCGACAGCTGCTCTGCAGACTGTGGTTGGCAAATCAGCTGGTCATAGGTGATGGTTCAAGATGTAATGGCAGGAATGAAAAACACCCTTTTCCTGCAATTGTATGGTTTCAGAATTGATATGCGCACACACACACACACACACACACATAAATATATATATATATATTATGTACACAAATAAAGAGAGGTGGGTATGTTGGGTATTTTATAGTCATGGGACATGTATACTGGAGACAGTGATTTGAACAGTGACAATTTGTGCTGCAATGTCTCTAGAGCAATTTTATTACAGTAATTGCATTCTCTGCCCTCTTTTCTAACTTAACAAATATAATAGGTTCATAGGTTCATAGGTTCATAGGTTGGTACTAGGCTATCAGCCCTAGGGCCTATACAAGCCTAGCCATAACAATTCCCTGGCTATTTCTTCCCACATTATTTACTTTCCTGGACCCCTGTCTAGCAGGGCGACTGACTTGATCCCTGGGGTGAATTTCCTTTCTCCCATCCAATCGTCAAGGTTCCTCTTGAAGAGGTCCAAAGAGGCACTCTGCTTGACATGTATGGGCAATCTATTCCAGAGTCTGGGGAGTCTCTGGGTCAGGAACCTATCCCTCCAACATGTTTTGTTTATTGTGATGACAAGGTTTAGATCCCTGGAGCGTGTAGCTCTGAGGGATTGGGATTTCTTTAAGTGTAGCATGTCCAACAGCTCTGGGTTTGACATGGCCTTGTATGTTAAGCAGAGATCGCCTCTGAGTAGACGATATGCAACAGAGCATAGCTGGAGTTTTTTTAAGGCAGTCAGTGTAGGGCATCTGCTTTAGGCCTGTGATTCTTTAGTGAGGTATTTCTGAGGCCTTTCCAGTTGTTGCAGATGTCTTGAGAGGTACATACCAAATGGGGCGTTGTATTCTATAATGGATCTAATGAGGGATGAGTACAGTGGGACAATGACCTCCTTTTTTCTGGATGAAAAGCCCTTCATGATGAGGTGTGCCACATAGAAGGATTTCCTGACTGTTGTGGCGATGTGGTTATCGAAGGTGAGACCACTGTCCACCTGTGTCCCTAAGTCTCTTATCACACTTTCTGTGTTTAGTGTACTGCCACCTATATGATAATTCATGGATACATGTTTTTCCCAAAGGGGATAACAATACATTTCTTGGCATTGAGCTTGAGCCCATGGCTCTGGCACCAAGCATCTGTTTCTGTAAGGCCCTTTTGTAGAGTATCCACATCATTTGGGGATTCAATAATGGCTCCCAGTTTGCAGTCATCTGCAAACTTTGTTAGCCAGAGTCCCTTAGTGTTGACCTGTACTTCAGAGAAGTAGATGCCAAACAAGAGCGGCCCCAGGACTGAACCCTGAGGTACTCCATTTGTCACTTGTCTGGAGCTGGATTTGGAGTCAGCTACTTTTACAGTGTGGGTTCTATCAGTAAGCCATTTAGCAACCCATTGGGTGACAGAGATTAATGCCCAACTTACTAAGTTTATCTATGATTCCAGAGTGGGGGATGGTGCCTGCCATTACATCTACTGTTATTTGTTGATAGCTAATTTTATTGTCATCTGATGTATACATCACATTATGGAAACAGGCATAGACCCAATTATGTCAAAATTTTGCTACATGAATTACAATTTGCATATATGTTAAAATCCCCATTTGTATGTAGAATTGCCTAGACCACAAATTTTTTGCAGTACTGTAGTTGGAGTGAGGTGAGGGTAGTGACTGCCTTAGGCTCAGGCTCCTAGCGGACATGATAGATACCTCAGTAGAGTTGCTGATCTGGTGCAAGAACAGGACAGCATTTATTTAAGGAGTCACACCTGATATTACAGCGGCTGAACTGAATGTGTTCCTTGGTGTTTTGTACAGAACTTTTATTCATTTACATTTTTTTTTATTTATCCTTAACTACAGTTAGACCTTTGTTGTGCTTTTGTAACTGGTGTAGCTGTGGTTCTAGTTTGTCATTGCCATAGCTTGATATTGTCAGCAAATAGCATTTCAAATCCGGATCTAAATGTGCATTAACAGGATAGCTAAATACTCCTGCTGTAAGTAAACTATTGATACATAATTTTACAAAGAAAAAAAATAATAGTTGATTAGCATTTTAGCACTCAGTTGTAAGCAAACTATTGAGAAAGAGAAAATAGATTTTAGAACCGTGTTTTTAAAAAAATCTTCCATACTGTTGTAATTGAATTTTTATAATATGTTAATTGTGCATATTTACTTTCGGGTGTTACTCATCTCTTATTACTTATATTAGCATCCTGACAAAATATTGTGATGTTTTCATTATAAAAGTAGTTTCATTTTTTAGTAATCAAAAGAACAAAAGTACAAATGAAGCAACAGAACCTTCCATAATTTTTAAACTTACCTCAAAATAAAAAACGTATGTGCTTCCTAATTTAACATTTCTCATTAGCGTTGAAGATATAATTTTAGTGTCATGTAACAATCCATATTGGCTGGGGTTCAGAAAGCATATCACAGTTAGCACTATGTGGGTAATGACCCAGTGCCCAGTAGTACAGAAGTAATATGGTAAAATTCAGACACGATAATGTCACATTGAGCAACATCTGACTAGCAACTTTATCATGTCACTAAATTGATCACTGCTCTGTTGTAGGTAGCCTGATAGTATTTCCCCAGCCAACCCACAGAGTGACTGACAAATATATACACTTACACACGCAGAAATACACATGTACACAAACACATGCTTGCACAGACTTACACACTTGCACGTACCTGCATGCATGCTTAGTTGCACAGATATATACATGCACAGGTACACAGACACACACAGACACACACACACACACACACACACAGACACACACACACACACACACACACACACACACACACACACACACACACACACACACACACACACACACACACACCTTTGCAGTTTTTACTTTCTGTGGAGCTATCAGCCCCAAACCTGCCATGGAAATCAATGGACAAATGCCATCAAAAGATGGCGTACACTTTCTTCACTTCATTCATCAATCTATGTGATAGTACTATCCTTTGAGTAGCTCTAACATGTAATTCCATTCCTGGTGAAAATTGCCAGGGGTATGCACATAGCTAAAATGATTTAGCTGTACCTCTGGACTGCTGTGCTTGTATATAGCCTTCACCAGTAAGGCCTGTACAATATTACAGACGGGAGCCTTCTTAATACAGTTGCATTATAATGTTATCCATCTGGCATAACATTCTTTGCAATCCTGTCGCAAACAAGATTTTACACTGTATTATGCATTTTGAATCCTGGCTATTATTTTCAGAGATGGAACTTAGATGTAAGCATGCTGAAACCTGGTAGTGCGGCTAGATCTTATCTTTCTCATACTCATGTGAGGCAAAATTCCTCCAATCCAACATTAGAGACAAGGCTTTACATTTCTATATGTAAATTCCTTTTTTTGTGTGGTGTGCAAACTGGAATCCTAAGGGTGCAAACACTTTCTTAGCAGAGTGGTTCTTCTTAGCTACCTTAGAAATGGGTTTACATCATGCTACTTTTTACCTTCCAATTTTTGCTTGGATATTGTCCCTACTATACGAATACTGAGAATATTATAATAATGACCTTTCTTTGTTAGTCAACTCCATATGGTAAGGAAAACTCATGAGAATCTTGGTTATTTATTAAAACTTTGGCCAAATTAAGAGAGACTCTGTCTACCTATCAACTACCTATCTATTTATCTCTCTCTCTCTCTCTCTACATATATATAAATATATATATATATATATATATATATATATATATATATATATATATACGTGTGTGTCTATTTTGACTCACTGAATTTACATTTCTCTGAAAGGCAATTTTGCGAGTCTGTTTTTGTGAAAGTGCATGTCACATTTTCACTTTTTTGTGTTTTTTTAGATTGGTCCACTTAGTCCACTGGACAAATTACACCTTGTTGCATCATTTTGTCTAACTTAGCTTTGACTCTGTCCTGCATGGCTATTGTAACTTTACCTGCTGGCCTGATAACTGGACTGACATCTGGGTCTAACTTCATGGAGTACACAACTGGAAGTTTGCCTAGTTTGTCTTGGAAAAGATCAGCATAGGTAAAAAAATGTGCTGGGCAAAATTCGAGTAGTGGTCTTTTAAGCTAACATGGTGGACTTCCTTATTAAATGAAAGCAGTCCCATTTTCAAACAGTGTCTGAGCTCTAATAATGACTGGACATGCCTCTTGACCACATAAAATAACAAGTCATAGCGTCTCCCACCATAGTAACTTGAAAGCACTGCTGACCTTTAGGTTTGAATTTCTTCACCTATACAAGCAACAAGCTTTGCACACCTTGCCAAACCAAGCCTTTCACTATGACACACTCTCGTAAATGTTTCTGCAGACATAATATTGCACTTGGAACCTGTGTCAGCTTTGAGCTCAGTGGGTTTACCATTTATCCAAACAGTACAAAATACTTCATTACTGGCCCTTAAATCTACTGCATTAACTGTTTCATGAAGCACTGACACACCATCAACATAAAGAGTGGGAAGCAATTCTACTCCAGAGCTTTCTAGTTGATCAACTCTTTTCTTAAAATGTTCCCTTTTAATAAAAGAATGTGGGTCTTTTGATTTACAAAATCTTTTGAAATTATTTAATTTATTACATTTGTGGCATTACTAACCAAAAGCTAAACACTTTTCCCTTTTAGATCCATGATTATCACCACAATTACAATTGGCAATGAAACTGGGTCAGAGCCCATGCTTTGAGTTTCCTGACTCACTCTTATGCATCACTGAGACTGTGTGGACACTGGAATTTGCTAGAATGTTCTAGGGGCTACCAGTAGGTGTTGCAGGAGTTACAGCTGCCATGTGCTTGGCCCTGTTTTTTTTAACCACATGGTGCATTCTATCAACATGTGCTTTGTCACAGTGCCTTTGAGAGCTGCTCTCATTTGTAAGCATATTTATGTGCTTTTCTGTGAGCTCATATATCTGTCAAATCTCAGTGCACTTATTCAAAGTTAAATCACTGTCAAGAAGCAAAATCTTTCTTACAGCAACATCTAACACACACAAGTCTGCCGTTTATCAGTTCATCCCTTAAGTCACCAAATCTGTATGTTTTAGCCTTATTTGTCAGGTCAGTTATATATGTGCAAATTTTTCACCAGGTTTTTGATCCCCTTGTGTAAAGTAAGTGCCTTTCCCTTGTAACATTTTTCTGGGAATTACATAATTCTCTAAATATGTGTTTTAAGCTGGCTCAGCCGGTACACAATATGATGGTTTCCCCCTGTCTTGTGCAGACAGCAGGCGCATACACAAATGATTGCTCCCTTTCAATGGCTTCTGACCCAGCTAAATTAAGTAGAATAAAACACCTTTGTATGGTCATCTTTATCAGAAAATGCAGCTTGCATGAAAATGTAGTACTCTTGCTCAAACACTGTCCAATTCTTTGCAATATTACTGTCAAACAAAAGTGCACTGGGTTTTCAAAATCCATCTGCCATGCTCACAAAGTATGCATGAACACACTGAAAATATGGCCTTTGTAATTAAGTATGAATAAACTGTTCTGTGAGCTTGTAACAACATTCAGATGCACAATAAACTCTTCAAAATACTGTACTTTATGGAATACGCCCTCTAATGGCTGTACTCTGCAAAACAACTTTACTGTAACACTGCATAAACATGCAAAGACTTTATACACTTCTGATAACTACAATATCTTTGCTTAAATACGACAAATACATATGCTTTGCGAAAATGAGGTTGTTTCTCCTTATTTTATTTATTTATGCAATTCGGACTTTATTTCAAACATTTTCTGTAGTAATTAGAATGTTTTTATCAATATCTTACATCTTGGGTTATGCACATATTATTTACAGCATTCTGTATGCCCCGTTTCATATTATGTGAAAAAGAAATAGTGCTGAGCAAGTTTTAATATCTGAATTTTGTTTCTGACATGTTTGCGAAGCATGCACATTTTATGGGATGTTCAACTGCTGTTTATTCCACCAGCTACAAGCAAATGCCTCTGGTCATTTTAGCCAAGCCGTCTCTAGCTTCACGCCTTTTAGATATGCCGGTTCTGACTCCATGCCATTTTAGACATCCTACTTCTGACACCATGTTGCTAGTTCATCTCTAATACAAATAATAAGAAGGTTTGGGTTTTCATTCAGATGCTTTAATACATACAAATACATCAGGTTGGATAGCGGCATCTTTAAATATGAACAAACTAGTTAACAAACAGAGCTTGCAATCATACATGCTTACATCTTAACAGCTAACTACAAATCGGCACTCAGGCTCACACGTGCTCAGTATTTATATATTTGTGCAAGCCCTTGGATAGCTTCTCAAAAGTATATACACATATATTGATCTACAGTAGCTATATATAACTAAATATACATTAAGATACATTTATTGCCTTGATGATATGAATAGTATAGTACAATCGTACAGATGTAACATATACAAGTCTTTTAATCCAGTTGTCTTGGTGTTGTTTGTTTAGTGGATGTGCAAAAAGTTCATCAAAACAGGGTCCTTGGATGTCATGTATGCTGGGCAAAGATCACCTTTCTTTATTCTTTTTGTAATGAGCCTTTGTTAATGTTCCAGTTGTTGCATGTGTCTGTTCATATATATATTGAAAGGGGCATTGTACTCTATGATGGGGCTGATGAGGTCTGAGTACAGTGGTATGATGAACTCTCTGGATGTAGATAACATGCCCATGCTTATAAATTGAAGAGCACAGAAGGATTTTCTAACTACCTTGGACACGTTGCAAAAAGGTTAGGTTACTACCTACATGAGTTCCCAGATCAATAACTAGTAAATCAACTTGTAGGGCTGTTTTATTTATGATGTAGTTATCCAGGGTGGCTGACTTCCCAAAAAGTACTATAACGCATTTTGTGGTAATGAGTTTTAATCCATGGCTTTGGCACCAACCTTTTTACCATGTTAGACATTCCTAAAGGGTGTTCTTGTCTTGGGGGGATTCAGTGACTGCTCCCATTTTGCGAACATCTGTGAACTTGGTTACCCAGAGGTCTTTGACATTGGCTTTGACATCCAACAAATAGATGCTAAGAGCAGTGGTCTAAAACAGAGCCTTGGGGAACTCTACTGGTGACTGGCCTCTTTGTGGAGGTGGCCTCACTGATTCTAACTTCCTTGCCCTATCAGAGAGCCAGCTAGCTGTCCAATGTGTTATAAAGCATTTTATATATATAGTTTTCCAAGTTTTTGACATTGCCCAAGGGGGTTATTGCATCAGATTTTTAAGCCAGTGACCTTTTCAAAGAAGTCCACCAGATTCATTAATGATGACACTTCTTTGACAAAGCCAAACTTGGATGGATCCAGTGTCTGGAGGTCTCTAATGTCCTTGTTGATAATTTCCATGATAATTCTTTCCATGGCTTTGGAAATAAGACTAGTCAAACTAATGAGCCTGTAGTTTCCAGGATCTTTTGAAGGACCTCCCTAACAAGAGGTGATGACCATCACAGTCCCCCATTCATGTGTCACCGATCCTGTTTTAAGACTATAGTTCAATAATAACTCCAGAATTCCTGATAAGTCATATTTTAGACTGTTCAGGAGGCATCTTGGGATGTTATCTGGGCCCACTGAGACCATGTTCTTGGCTTTAGCAAGCACAGTCAGTATATGCTTTGTAGTTATAGATGGAATGGTTATGTTTGAAGGTATTTTTGGGGGGATGGTTTAGGGTGAGAAAGTTATAAAGATGTAAATGAATTTGTCTGCTAACAGTTCGCTATATCATCAGGATCAGTGAATGTGGCACCATTATCCTCCAGTTCAGCACATTGCTGTGTAATGCCCTTGAGGTTTCTGATGTAGCTGAAGAAGGCATTTTGGTATCTTTCACCTGGAAGGCTATCTTAATCTCAAAGCTGAATTTACTGGACCTAATTAGCAATCTTAGTTGCCTGTATAGTCTGACAAGAAAGTATTTATCTTTATTGGAATTACCCTTCCTGATTTTTGCTATATTTTTTTCCTTTTGTTGTATATCCTATTTAATTTGGGATGTTAGGGGTGGGTTAAGTGAGGTAGGGTTAGGGAGTGGGTGAGGTGAGTGTGCAATAGTGAGAATTTGGGGTTAGGGGAGGGGTAAGTGAGTTAGGGTTAGGGTTAGGGCTCGGGTGAGGTGAGTGTGCGAAAGTGACAGACCTTAGGGTCAGGGTCTGGGCTAAGGTAAATGGATAGATAGTAGTGTATGTGCAGTGTAGTGTAGGGTTAGATGTAGCTTTTAAGTGTATGTGTGGATTACTGTCTTTCCGTGTGCTTGTGGTGTGTGTGTGTGTGTGTGTGTGTGTGTGTGTGTGCGTTTCTCGGAACAGCAAATTTTTTCCCTGAGAAAAAAATTCACTGTTTTGAGGTTTTGATATTGTTAGGGTTCGGGTTTTGCAGTTTGACGTTACGGAATTCGATAATGAGCCATTTCGTTGTTCTGATATAGACCCATTTTTGCTGGGTGAGCACTCAGTATCATGTATCTATTTAAAACAATGGATGGGAAGAGTACAAAATAGTTTATACAACAGACAATAGCAATGAAAGTGGGGAAGGAGGGACTTTGGAAATCAAATGACAATAAGGGTTGGAGGCTAGAGATACTTCCTTATAAAACCATCACAGAAAAAGGGTTGGAGGGTTGGAAAAAATGTTAAAGGAACATGCAAGCTAGCTGTAGAGGAATCCAATCAAATAAAGCCAATAATGCAGGTCTTTTAGAAGCTTTAGCTTAATGTGTTAGTGGGGGGGGGCAAATACAGAATGCAACTTTAAGGAGGTAAATGAAAAGCAGAATACAAAAGCACTGAAGCACAAACAGGAGCATAGACAATTCTCTTATTATTGAACTTCTGCTATAGTTAAAGGCACCAGATTATACCAATTATGTAAAATATTTTAGGATTTATCCTTTTTTCTGTGGGTGTGTGACCATGAAGTTAGTATATTTAGGTTCATAGGTTCATAGGCAGTTACTAGTCTATTGACCCTAGGGCCTTTATAAGCCTAGCCATGTTATACCCTTGTTCCTTTATTGATAAAGTTGTATGGGCTATATTTGCAGAGTGAGTCTATGATCAGCACCGACTGCCCTTTTCCAAGAGGGACACAGGTAACACCACCATGGTAAATTTACGGTCTCATCAACAGTTGTCTAAATTATTCTTAAATAGGGTAATTGAGGAACTCTGTTTTATGTGAACTGGGAGTTTGTTCCAGATGACAGACAATCTCTGAGAGACATATCTGTCTCTTCAGCATGTGCTGTTAATGTCACAAGCTAGATTAAGATCCTTAGAGTGAGTAAATATTGTCCCACTTGACTTGTGCATTTGCAGCATTTCCATTAGGGCAGGGTCCAAGACTGCTCTGTAGGCCACGCACAAGTCATCTCTCAACAGCCTATAACATGCAGAGTACAGTGACAGGGCCTTCAGTTTGTCCATGTAGGTCATGTGTTGAAGGCACTGAGCTTTCTAGGTAAGAAACCTCTGAGGTCTCTCCAGCTGCTTCAGGTGTCTGGTGAGGAACATACAGAAGGGAGCATTGTACTCTATTAGTGGTCTGATGAGGGATGAGTACAAGGGAGTTATATCATCCTTAGCTCTGGATGCAATGCCCTTACTTATGAAATGTTCAATGTAGAAGGCATTCCTTACCACTATGGATACATGGTGATCACAATTATGGTTGCTATCAACCTGTGTTCCCAAATCTCTCACCACAGGGTTTGAGCTAAGAAGGGTACTGTTATTATTGTAATTTGGAGGGACTTTCCCTTTGCTAAAAGGGATGATAATGGCACTTTGTTCTGTTTAGTTTACGTCCATGGCTTTGGCAACAATCATTTGTCTGTGTGAACCCTTTTTGTAGTATGTCACCATCGTTAGGGGACCCAGTGATTACACTCAGTATGCAGTCATTGCCGAACCTGGTAAGCCACAGGCCATCTATTTTCACCTGGATGTCTGAGAAATAGATTCCAAACAGTAAAGGACCCAGCACAGATCCTTGTGTTACGGCACTGGTAATTGGTCTACTGATAGAGGTGGAATCACCAACTTTGACAGTATGCATTCTGTAGGAGAGCCAGTTGGCTACCCATCTAGTGACATATGGGTTAATTCCCAGCTGGGTGAGTTTCTCAATGATGCCTGAGTGGGGAATTGTGTCAAAAGCTGTGGCTATATCAAGATAGTCTATATGTACTGTTTTGTTTTCATCCAAGGCTTTGCTGACATTCTTGAAGAATTCCACCAGGTTTCATAAGAATGCTCTAATCATAATGAAGCCAAACTGGGCCGGGGTCAAGAGTTTGAAGGTCAACTATGTCTTTGTTGATAAGGTCCTTGATGATTCTCTCCATGGCCTTGCAGATAAGGTAGGTTAGGCTTTTGGGTCTATAGTTCCCAGGGTTGGTCGATGGACCTCCTTTGTGCAAGGGAATTACTGTTGCTCTTTTCCGCTCTGTTGGGACAAAGCCAGTACTTAGACTGCGGCTGAAGAGAGTGCCAAGTGGTTCAATTAGGTCCTGTTTTGGACCATTTTCTAGGCAGACTGAGATGTAATCCAGTCCCATAGAGGCTGTGTTTTTGGAGGTGGAGAGTGCGGTTATGACCTGCTCTTTGGAGATAGTAGATAGAGGACTGGTGACAGGTATGCTTTGGGGTATGTCTGGTGGGAACGGGGAGGTGAAGTTTGCATCAAATCTGTCTGCTAGCAGGCTGGAAATATCCTCAGGGTCAGTATGAATGGTACCATGCACTACTAGTTTGGCACAAACCTAAGCCTTCCCTTATAGATTTTTGACGTAGCTAAAGAATGCCTTGTGATTATCCTTAGCTAGGGATGCTAGTCTAGCTTCATAATTGGCTTTGGAGGACTACAAGATATCTAATTTGCTTGTTTAGAATGTGGAGGGTGTCCTTCCTCTGCTGAGTCAGTTTCTTCATGTTCTTGGACATTAGTTTCTTCCTCTTATTGTATAACCTATTTATGCTTGATGTCCACTAGGGTGGCTTGTTATTTGTGAGGACCTTGTTTTGATCCTTTCAGGTACAGCTGAGTTTATGCATTTGCATAGTTGTTTATACAGGGCATTTGTGTACACCTCTGTATAGGAGTCGTTGACAGTGGTAGCAAGAGGTTTGAAACTGTTTATACTATCACTTAGGAGGCTATAGTTTGCTTTGGAGAAATTTTTCATCCTTTTTGCTCTGTAGGGGTGGGGGTCAAGTATGATCATTACTTCGAACAAGACTGATTTATGATCAGATCTTACCAGGGAGGACAACACAGAGGGGATAATGCAATAACCCCCTCTATGTTGGTGCTTACTGAGTCTAGGACATTCAAGCCCCTTCTTGCTGTGTAGACTATCTGTTCCAGAGTATTTACATTAACAAGGTCCAGGAACCTTAGGATGAACATGTTTGTGCTTATATATGACTCCCAGTCAATGGAAGGATAGTTGAAGTCAACCATTACCAAGGTGTTTGGCTGTATAGAGAATGACTCAAATAGGTGCAGGTAGGCAGAGTGGTTCTTGTGGTTCATGATGGGGGAATCTGTAGCTAACTCTTATATGGAAGGGGATTTTACCTGCACTTAGTTTGGCTTGGAGTAGCTTTAGGGAGTCATACTGTTTCACCAGTTTGAAGGTGTATTTGTCTTTAATGAAGATGGATACACCTCCACCTTTGGTTCTTTCATGCTTGTTTTGAAAACTGAATGTATGGAAGGCATTGGAGCCTTCCATGGCTAGGGTGCTCTCTGTGACCTTGAGCCATGTCTCTATGACTGCACAAACATCAGCATCTTCCAAGGTAAGGAGTGCTTCCAGTGAGTGCAGTTTCTTATTTAGATTACTAGCATTAAGCATGACCTTCAGTTTCTATCTAGTGGATAAATTTCCTGGTTTGTGAGGGTTAGGAATGGATTGGAATATAGTTGCCATTATTTTGCAAGGTAATGGCACGTGGAGCATGGATCAGTCATCCACATGTTCCACAGGCATCCTTAGTTCAGAACAACAACAAGAAGAAACTAAAGTCTAAGAACAAAAGGGAACTGACACTTGGGACAATTAAGGTGCACCCTAACACTCTAGCCACGGGTGACTTAAACTATACTTCCATTAATTAGGAAACGTATATAAGCCCAAATTCACTTGCATAAAAGTTCCTGGACATCATTGACACAAATGCCCTGGAACAAACAGTACACCACCCCACAAGGGGCTCTAATATTATAGAATTGGTCCTCACCAATATGAGAGATATATGCACTGCATCAAGTGTAGGGCCCACACTGGTTAAATCCAACCATAAATCAGTTATTTTTGAAGTAGCAATAGCATCAGAACTCCTCAAAGGAGAAGTTAAGCTAAAAAAACTTCTCCAAGGCTAACTGTACCCTCCTAAGGGGAGGTATAATTGACAAGCTCCAGTTTCTACAGATGGCATTGACAGCTATACTAAGGTATACACTGATGCCCTGTACAAACATCTACACAAAAGTATAGACGCAGCTGTGCTGGGTAGGATTAAAATAAGATCCTCAAGAAAGAACAAAACAGCATGGTAGATGTTTAGCCTTAATAAATTATACAATAAGCAAAAGAAGCTGTTGTCTAAAAATACAAAAGTGAGATCCCAGAACTGGAAGAGCACCTTCGTCAGCCTAAACAAGCAAATAAGACAACTCATAAAATCTTCAAAGAGCAATTATGAGAAAAAGTTAGCAACTATAACCAAGGATAACCATAATGTTTTCTTCAGCTACATCCGCAACCTAAAAGGTAACACTCAGATGTGTGCTGAACTAACTGTGGATGGCATCACACACACAATGACCCTGTTGAAATTGCAAACCTGCTAGCAGACAGTTTTTGTGAAAATTTCAACCCCTGTCCCTCACAAGCATATCACAAACCATGTTTTTATTATCTCCTCCTCCCTGCATCTCCAAAGAGAAAGTCATCAATGCCCTCTCCAAGGCTAAGAACACAGCCTCCAAGGGACCAGATGGAATTCTGGGTTACATTCTTAATGTTCTAATACAAGAGATAGCTACTCCATTAGACACTCTATTCAACCTCAGCCTGACTACTGGCTTTGTCTCCACTGAATGGGAAACATTAACTGTTATCCCATCCACAAGAGCAGCTTGGCAACAGACCCAAATAACTGCAGACCCATAAGTTTAACCAGCATAATCTATAAGCAATGGAACAAATCATCATTGACCTCATAAATAAGGATATAGGTGACCTACAATCCCTGGATCCCTTCCAGCTCAGTTTTGGCAAGGGCATGTCATGCCTGATAAACCTGGTGGACTTCTTCGAGAATGTGACCAGAGCCATAGACACAGCCTATCTTGACTTGGCCAAGGCCTTTGACACAATCCCACATTTGGGTATCATTGACAAACTAACCCAGTTGAATTTCAACCCCTATGTTGTCAGGTGGGTTACAAACTGGTTCACAGATTGACAACACTCAGTCAAAGTGAGAGACTTTACCTCTAACAGCAGATCTGTCACCAGTGGAGTCCCACAAGGGTCAGTGCTTGGCCCCCTCTTGTTTGGTATATATATCTCTCAGACATCCAGGCCAAAACAGAGGGACTTTGGCTAATCAAGTTTGTGGATGACTGCAAATTAGGTGCTATCACTGAATCCACTAGCAATGCCAGCATACTTCAAAATGGGCTTGCACAGATAAATGATTGATGCCAAAGCCATGGTCTTAAACTAAATATTAAAAACTACACCATCATCATTCCCTTCAGTAAAAACAGTGTCCCTGCTTATTATAAAATAAACAATAATAGCCTAAGTACCAATTCACTACTGAGAGACCTGGGAACACAAGTTGACTGTGACCTCAACTTTAACCACCATGTGTCTACTATGGTGAGGAAGGCATTGTAAGACACTCACCTGATTAGCAAAGGCATCACCTCAAGAACAAAAGAGGTTATAACTTCCCTGTGCTCATCCCTCATCAGGCCTATTATCAAATATAATGTTCCCTTTGGTATGCACCATACCAGACAGTGACTTCAGTTTGTCCATACAAGACATGTGCTGGAGACCCGGAATTTCAACTTGAGAAACCTCAGAGATTTCTAACTAAAATAATTCAGGGTATCCAGCACATGTCTTGCATGGACAGACTGAAGTCACTATCAACATACTCAATAGCATATAGACTACTTAGAGGTGATTTATATCTAGTTTACAGGGCTATCTCTGACAAAAATCTAATTGAAATGCTGAGCAACTAAGTTAAATGGAAGTAGAGTTACCCATTCCAGGGACCTCAGTCTAGCATGCGAGATAAACAGGACCTGTTGGAGAGACAGATACATCTCTCAGAGGTTGCCACTCCTCTGGAATAGGCTTACAATCCATATCAAGCAGAGCACCTCCATGACCCTGTTTAAGTACAACATGGATGACTGGATGGGAAACTGTAAATTTCTGCTGGGGATTGCCCCAGCTTCTCTCCTGGGCATGGGTAGCCCTTGCTAGAAAAACCTTGGGCATAGACAATATATCTCATCTAGTATCATATTTGGATGTAACGGCTAGGCTTATAAAGACCCAGGGTCAATAGCCTAGTAACATCATATGAACCTAAGAACTTCATGAACTCTCATGTAAAAGAGAGATTCTCAGATTTCAGCACTGGTCTGCACCAGATGTAGATGGTTCTGCCTGTGCTACATGCATTCTATGGTCTGCACCAGATGTAGATGGTTCAGCCTGTGCTACATGCATTCTATGGTCTACACCAGAGGTAGATGGTTCAGCCTGCGCTACATGCATCCTAAAATGTATAAATATTACATTAATTTCTCTCAACATAAAGACCCATACACAAAGTGTCCCGATATAGATATGTTCAAGACAATAGCTTATCCATTGGGGGAGTGAAACCTCCCTGTTATTATACCTACCCATACAGACGGCGAAGGTGTCGCTTTCTGTGACACAGACATTGCTAAGTTACTGGGTGTATGAGGTGATGAGGATGCATTCCTCTTATGGTTGTGTTTTCCTTTTTTTTTTTTTTTTATAAAGTTATCAATAGTATATATATATATATATATATTGTTCCTGCCTCAAAAAAAAAAAAAAAACTTCAAATAAAATCATTTCCCTATGACTTAAGAGGCATCACTTATGATGCCATTATATTTATCAGACCACATTTAAAAAAGTTCTTCTACAGGCTTATGCTAGCAAACTAGAGTAACCTACCTAAGGAAGAGACAATCAGATCACAAGGCATTCAAAAGTATCATCATGAAAATTGCATCTGTAAGTGTTTCACGGACGTTCACTAATTTTATCTCCATCTCTGTCAGACTTCCAGTCTTGATAGCGAAATTTAATAACTATTTCAGACTGAATTAATAACACTTGGCATGCACTGACTAGAAATATGAAAACTTTGAATGCTAGTTATCGCTACTATAGAGCTGTATGTTTTGTGTATTCTTGCAAACCATTTGTTTCACTTCCTACTCAGTCATTTACTGTAAACTATCGGCATTTTGCAGTTGTATATAGCTTCTCACTGAAATGTTTTGCATTGTTTTATAGCCTTAATTTTCTATTGCAGGGATGCTATTTCCTACTTAAATGTTTACTCTGTTTATTCATTGTATCGGTGACTGTTTACTGCTTGAGTAATGCTCAGTCTGTTGGAATACCGTCCATGTATTTCAGACTTTTAAGTTTGTGTTTGTTCTTAGTTAACTTGAGATTATGTTTTCTTCATCCAGCAACTTTTATCTATAGCTTTTTACTGTCTTAACATGTCTGACTACATACTTACAGATGTAAAGTTATGTTTGTAACACAAAGTCTTCAATTATGTGCGTAATAGTTGTCTGTAATGTATCTTTTATTGTTAATGAAATACCAAATGGAAGTCTCAGAAACCTCTACCTCCCATCTAACTTTGATGAATCCTTGGTTTGTATCTATTAGTGAAAGAAAATTAGCATTTGACATAGTGGATATCACTTTTCTCCCTGCAAGCTGTCGGTAATTTTCTTTTCTAGTCACTTTACAAATATCTCACAGGTCAATAGAAAGCTTGTGTTGCTTTACAGTATTAACCTTACTGTTACCCATTAAATTGGGTCTAACTGCTTCTTAGTGATAGTAAGGGTTCCATTCACTTCACTTCCTTCTCTCTTCTACCGCTTAGAGGTATTGCTACTTTTCTTTGATCATGAATCACTGGCATAAAATCAGTGTCAGTTTTAAATTCTACATTTCAGTTAATATTTTGCAGTATTTTTGTCAATAATCTGACTTGCTTTCTTGCTTCCCTGCTTCTGGTGCATTTTCAGACATCACTGTTAGCAACTCTTTTTACTTCAGTACAGATAAATAACTCATGCTCATATTTCTTAAAGAAATGTTCCTGACAGCCAAGATGTCAAGGTCTCTGTCAGGAAATCTGGAAGTCGATGTCTCTTGTCAGAAAATTAAGTTTTGGTAGGTACTTGTCAGGCATTTTGAATCATTCTGAGATCTAACATATTTCTGACGTATACTTTCCAAAATATTTACTATTTCACTTGGATGTCTTACTTACATTTAATTTTTTTTCAAGATAATAATTTATTTTAACTGGTATCCTGGGTGATGTGAAATGTGACCATTAGCAGACAAACAGACTAATCAAAAGAATACTTTTCATAATGCATGTTAGAAGAAATATGCAATGTCTTAAGCATTCATTTTTTTTTATAAAAGTGAAACAATGGATCTGTCCTCCAGTTAAACTTTATGTCCTCTGATGCAAAATTGCATACACGTTTTATCTTCAGTATAAATAATATTGTATTCAGCTTTGATTTTTAGACACCCCTGTTTTTCTAGTGCAAATGATTCAACAAAAAAACAACTTCCTAAACACAAATATCTTTTAACAGATGCAGAGTGTTTGATACATTTATCTGTTGCATTTAACATATTTCTGTTTCTTTACAACAACTGTTATCATAAGAGAAGCAATGCACATTTACTTACTGAAATGGATGGGACAAAAGGTAAGGGATATTGTGAGATTTTTGCTCCTTCCAAAGATGGCAACTTTGATTTCTTTTAATGACATGTAAATTAATTTTAACTGCTGGTATTGCAGTTATTTTCTTTGGTTTTGTTTTGCTTCTATTTATTTTTTCCTCTCTCTTTAAATGTGATTTTTCCACAACCATTCCTACATGAATGGTCACGTATTTGGGAGCTCTCATTGGTTCCCGTCCTCAGGAAAAGTTATTTGATTGGTTTGTATATTGCAATGGTGCTTGGTTGTAATTGCAGAATACGAGTCAGTCAAAAACTGTGTAGCACAGTCAATGATGTTCAGTATGGAATAGTGAAGTAGTTATTTGATTGGTTTGTATACTGCAATGCCAATTGACAGTATACAAACCAATCAAAAGCTGTGTAGTGGAGCCAAAGCTGTTCAATGCAGAACAGCAGAACAGTGGGTTCACTTCTGGTCAAATGTGGAGTGTTCTGCATAATCCTGAGCATTTGCTGTTCAGATTTCAATGGCATAATGTTTTCTTTTCCCAGCATGGGTTTCTTTCTCAAATACTTTACTGTTGCAATATATTTTAACTGCTTTTCTCAACTTTAATTTTTTTTAAATTTGCTTATATTTTTGTCTTTTATATAGCCATTTCCTTACTTAATTTAAAATTGAGCAGTCATAATTTGACCTGCTCTTCTTCTTTCCACAGTTTTTGAATATGGGCATATCTTCTTCTTAAAGTGGCCTACTCCTTTTTTCAGCATTTCTCAAACCACAAAGTATTCGGTCCTTTAGTAATGAATCATGAATTGTATCAGATTTGCCATCTTTGGCTTCATTCTTCAACTCATTAATATGAGCCTCTATAATCTATACATGGACTTGCATCCTTGTAACACACACACACGCGCGCGCGCGCTCGCGTGCGCGCATGTGCACGCATGCAAAAATACGAATAAGTGATAAAACCATTGTAGGCTCACAATAATT
>NC_056732.1:1173854703-1173894703 GCF_019279795.1 Protopterus annectens
GTTGAAGTAACCAACTGCTTTGTCTAATGAAAGGGTTTTGATGGGAGACCAGTTGCAATGTTGCAAAGTTCTTATGAAGTGGTCTCTACGAAAATGTTTGTTAGAGCGGGTTTGTAGAAGGGAGGGAGAGTTAATTATTTTAAGTTTTTTGCCCAAGGATAAAAGTGGGGCTGTGGTCACTCAGAGAGTTTGGTAGGGTGCCACATTAATGGGCAGTATTTGGTTGATTTGTGAGGATCCAGTCAAGTATAGATTCTCTTTTTGTGGCCTTATCAATGCATGTGGGAGTATCTATAAGTTGGGTGAAGTTATATAGGTAAATGTGATGGGTGGAGGTGGGAGAATGGATGGAGTTCCAGTCAATGTTTACATCATCTAGCACGGTAGTTACTTGAGGGAAGGAGTATGAGGCCCAGTGAAGTATGGATTCTAGGGTGGTTAGGTTGACACTTGGGGGTATATAGATACCCAGTAGGTTTAGGTGCTGATGTTGGTTAAGGGAGAGGTTTACAAATAGAGTCTCTGCATTGTTGAAGTTGGGGGAATCTTTTTGGAGGAGTTGGAGTTGTAGGTTGGTTCTGTGAAGTAGAGCTAAGCCTCCACCTCTTTTATGTAGCCGGTCTGCCCTGAGAATGTTATACCCAGGTGGGGTGATGAAATTATCTTTAATATGTGGTTTAAGCCATGTCTCTGTGATGTGAATAATATCAGGGTTATATAAGGAGATGGAGCATGAAGGTCTTCTATTTTATTCATGATACTGTGGGTATTCATATTTAGTATCAGTAAGTTGGTGGGTTTGTGCTTAGCTGGATAGTGACGGGTGCATGGCTTATTAGCAGAGGTTACTGGCCCAGGGTTGGGGTGAATGTCTCCTCCTAGTAGTAGCTGGGTAGTTATACAGGTGATAGTTGTTAGGTATTGGACAATTCGGTAGTGAAATTGTAGACTTGGTTGCTTTATAGATGGATAGAAGTGGTACATGGGAGGGGCATGGTATATGGGGGTTGGGTGTATATGCTGGGGTATATGCTTGTGTGAGTGGGGGTGATAGTAATGTTGTGGGTTAGGATGGGGGATGTGGGGTGGATACAGTGAGTGATTGTGAAGAAATAAGAGGTGCTGATGGTAGCTATGGAGAGGCAGGTGAATAGGGAGGTTAATCCCAGGAGGGTATAGTGGAGATGAGACTGGGGGTAATGAGACATAGTGGGAGTGAAGGTGTGCAGTTAGAGGAGGTATTTATATTTGGTGAGGGTGTGAGTTGTGTGAGTAGGAGATATGGGTATGGATATTGAACTGGTAGTTGGGATGGAGTGGTGGGAAGTTGAAGGGCGTGTGTAGATGGTGCTGATGGATGTAATTATTGGATAATGGGTGGATGATGGGAGGGTCTTAGTAAAGGAGGTTACCTATAAAGTCAGAGTATGTAGGGGTAGGTGGGAATTGGGGGCAGGGTAGGGGAGCGGAGTGAGCCCATAAGGTGAACAGAGAAGGATGAGCCAATCAAGGTATGTGCAATTCAAAAATAAACTAAACTCAGAAGTGACATCTATAATGTTAGTCTTTCTTTTGTTACCAATATTTTTTTTATTTTTTAAAGGAGTGTAAGTCCTAATTAATTTTACCAGTTGGATGCCCTAAGAAATACCTTGTATGAGGGCTGAGAGAGAGTTAGTCAACTATTGTTGAGTCAGATATAGACTAGGAGGGTAGTGGGGATATATCACATAGAAGAAGAAGAAGAATTGAACAGGTAAATATTTCTTTAGAGACTGGAAGGGCTAGAATTACACTTTAGTGTGGAGTGTTTTGCATACTTTAAGTGTAGAAACCAGAATGTGTATATTTGGGGGGGGGGCTCAAATGTCTAAGGCTGAAAGTGATTGTATGAGGTAATGTTGACTCAGAGACAGATTGGAAGGGTAATGGGGATATATCACATACCAAAAAAGATGGATAAATGTTTCTTTAGAGACTGGAAGGGCTAGAATTACAGTTTAGAGTGGAGTGTTTTTACAGACTTGATGGGTAGAATCAGAATGTTTCTACGTGGGGGGACTGAAATACCTGCTGCTAGCTTATGTATTTATGTTCAGTATATTAAGGATTACAGCAAAAAATACAATCTACTAATGCCTTTTGTATTATAATGAGACATACACTTAGGTTCTGAAAGGTTCTTCAATACAGTTGGATGTCCCACTGGCTTTACTTATGTTAGTGGTGTATTTGCCACAGGATAGGTGCCACGAATTCTATATGACACAGCTGGCTTGGGGCTGAGAAAAAAGAAAGTAAAAGATGGTAGAGAACAGTGAGCAGTTGTAAAGTTCTACAGATTTAACACACTCAAAAAATTAAAAATACAGTTTAGAGAACAGAAGACAATTGTGAAATACCACAACACTAATAAACAAAAAATAAACATTTTAGAGTATTAATCACAATATAATAGTACGGAAGTAGTAAAGTTCGATCTTTGTTTTATGGCAAATACTGCACTCATATATTACTGAATACACTAGATGCATGTTCCTCAACAGTTAACTGAACATTCTATCTCAAAGCACCACTCTGCATGAACTAAACAGAATGTTTAGCATTGTAATAAATAGTCTCTGCTTCCAGCCATAAGTTTAAGTTTACATCAGATGCAGCCATTCATACTCCACCAGTCATCACCCTGTCAATGAAGGATAACCTTCCCATGGGTACTGTGAACTAGATCCCAGCAGACGATAATAATGATCACTCTGCCACTCTCTGTCCTTTCTTCCTCCCAGTCAACAGTTCATTTGGCTCGACATTCTTTATGCAGTACACCCAAATCATATCCGTTTACTCTCAGTATCCTCCATAACGAGTACAGTTAAGACCTCTGCAGATGCACTTCGTAACCCACCAAGTATTGCTGTTCTCATTATTGTCCTAGTTACAAGTATTGCTGTTCTCATTATTGTCCTAGTTACAAGTATTGCTGTTCTCATTATTGTCCTAGTTACAAGTATTGCTGTTCTCATTATTGTCCTAGTTACAAGTATTGCTGTTCTCATTATTGTCCTAGTTACAAGTATTGCTGTTCTCATTATTGTCCTAGTTACATTGTTTTGAACTCTCGCTTTGGAGCCTATTAACTTTTCACTGGCAGACACCCAAGTCTGAAAACAGTGCTGCCTTTTTCCTAGTAGACACCCAAATCTGAAAGCAGTACCACTGAAAGCAACTTAATAATGTCTTGTGGAGTGTGTGTATAACTTCCTTTTTCCTTTATTGACTTTTCTTCACAATCCAGCCCAATGTCGTAGAGACCTCTCACATTGTTCATTACAACTCATACATTCTGCAACTATAACATGACATTCCTTACAAAATGTACAACTGCATGCCTTACATTGTTGTGAAATACCTAACCCCAACTGCAATTCCTTATGCTTTATCAGCAATAAATGAATATGCTAAGTCAAAGTCCATACCCAGAACCTCTCCAAGCTTCTCCTTAAACTATACACATCAGTTTGTATTATTGTCACTATCCTGGTGTCATCATACAAAATAATACTGTATTTGGTAAGTGTGACTGTCTGTGAAAATGGCATGAATTTCCTACAAGCTCTGCTAACCAGTACACAATTGTCTGACTCCATGGTTCCATTATTCTTTTATTTAATAATCCTTCTCTAAACCTGTTGTGCTGTGATGAAACTAATAAGTGTTTTCGGAAGAATATTTTACAGGACAAACTATCTATTATTTTTTAATCCCTTAAATCTCTACAAACTGGCACAGCTGAGGCAGAAAATGTAAACTATTTCTCAGTTATCCATTCCTGATAACCAAAACAGACAAATGGCCATGTCAGTAAACTAGTAAATAATTATGAAGACAAAGGGTTTAAATCTAAAAGTCATTTGAAAGTCAATATTTGTGAGGAAACAATTTCATTATAAGTCGCTGTTCTACCAGATCCTAGTAGTCAGGTCTCATTTATCAAGAAACAAGAATTACTCTGGCAGTGTTGAAGTGTAGTGTTTCTTTCTTCATATGATAGTTTGCTGTGTCACTATTGAATATTTTGCTGAAGGTTATCTTAATGGTTCTCTGAAGACCTTAACAGCAGTAGATGACTGATTGAACACTGGAGCTGCTTTGCATACTCAACTTAAAATGTGTTACAATGGACGGAAAGTATTCATTTATGCAAAAATTATCTCTTAAGAGAACAATTATCATCACTTGCATCTATTTTCCACACTTCAAGAATAATTAGATCCAGCAAGTAGGAAAAAAGTGAAACAGATTAGAAAATGCCTTCTGGCATATAATATGACCTTGAAAACTATCAAAAAGGATGGTTTAATTTAAAAGTGAAATAAAATCTTCAGTTTAAAATGTTGATGTGAATGTTAAATAGCATGATGTAAGGAATGATGAGTAAAATTGTTTAAAGCAAAAAAAAAAAACATTCAATTAGCATTTACAGATTAAATTGTAATTAATTTATTCTTCTCTGAAATGTTGAACTTAAGGTTTTTATATAATAATGACATAGAATGAAAACTGCATTTTTCTTCCCTTTAGGCTGTATTTAAAGTACTTTTCACACAGACAAGAAAAAAAAGAATGAAGGCAAATATTGACTCAAACTACAGTTTCACTAACTATCAGTATTTGAGCTTGTCATTGAGGTGAGAATATTATGAAGAGTGAGTTCTAACTGAAAACCAAGTCATTTTTAACAGCTCATAACACTACACCCTGTTCTCCTCTAGTTGCATCTTGCTACTGTCCACATGTGAAGTTTTTTTTGTACTTTGTTTCACTAAATATGTATGATTGAGCATAACTGCTGTTTTAAAAACGTCTCATGCAATGGATTACATTTTCTGTTGCACGTGATACTTTTTCTTTCTTTTTTATTTGCAAAAGTAAGACAGATCAAAATGATTGCAGAACAGATGTGACTGCTGCCTTTCTTATCAAAGATGCTTCTATGCAAAAACAAAAAAAGGAAATACAAACCTTGCTCAGACAAATCCATGGTTATTTATATAAGGAAGCTAGACTTCTAAACTTTGACCTAAGAGTACATGAATAAATAGCTGCGTTCTAAGGATTTGCAGGAATTATGAGTATTGACTTACTCTGTAGTACTTCTTAAGCTATTTTAACTCAGAAGTAATTCTAAGTAAGGACTTGTTTAGCCATTAGTGTAGATAATGAGTAATCATTGAAATAACTTCTTAGTTTTATTTTCTTTTTTCTCTCAGATCCTGCTAGAATGAGATTCTACGTCACAAATCTAATGCAGCTGGTACCACCGTGAATCATCAGTGCTATCCAAACATTTAACATTTCAGAAAGTACCTCCATTCTCAGTTAGCAGTTCTGTAGCACATAACCATTAGCATTCAATCCAGAAGAAATCACTGCCCCTTCACTATTATCTCCATCATGATTGGATCCTATATTATCTTGATCAATATGTCTGGCCTAGCTAACAGTCAAGCAAGGTATCTGTGGAATGATGAAGAAAAAGCAATGCGCCAAGGAAGGCCCACCCTCCCCCACCCCCCACCCAGCACATATTTTGCACCTAACTATACAAATTAAAATTAAATGTAAAAATACTTTTAAATATGCCTAAAATGAATTGCTTTAGAGTTCAAGTAGATCCCACAAGTAAAACTTTATCACTAATGCCCACCTTTCAGAACTTCAATCACCGAGCTGGATTCTACTTTCTTCTTTAGTAGACTTTTAAATAAGACTGTCAGTGTCTAAGCAGATGATCAGACACATGCATGGGACTGAAGGTCAAACACAACAGTCAATACCAGACTGGAATAACTACTCTGAATTAACTGCTTAAGCCTTAAGAACCTAATCCTAGGGAGAAGATATGCAGTTACAGCTTCTAATGTGCTTCAACAAAGTGCACACTTAGTTCAGAAATGTGTACCATTTATCTATTTTGAAATTAAATTACAGTTGGTGTAGCGTTCATCTGTTTTGCAATGAAATTACAGTTTCTGTGCAATTGTGCATGTATGTGTTTGTGTGTGTGTGTGTGTGTGTGTGTGTGTGTGTGTGTGTGTGTGTGTGCATTTATGTGTGTGTCTGTATGAAAGTATATGTGCAGATGTTTGTGAATGCGCATGCGTGCGCATGTGTGTGTGTGCGTGTGTGTGTGTGTGTGTGTGTGTGTGTGTGTGTGTGTGTGTGTGTGTGTGTGTGTGTTTGTGTGTGAGTACATGAAGGTTACCACATCAGACAGACAACTGAATAACTTGGTAGGGCCTTCTCTATAGGACTGAATCAACAGTGTTTAGTCATGAAAAATGTGTTTAATACTTTAATGGTTACACTGGTAAAGATCCAATTCAAGGTCTTAGCACACACACTTGCTGTTACTTCCTCTAAGCAGCAACTACCATAACTCACAATACCCTGATCTTTCTGAAATAGCTCGCCTCCTACCATTCAATCCATGTAAACTGCATAGCCCTCTCAGAGACCTAACATTACCCCTAAAACTTCTACCCAGTTGTAAACCTAACCTGAATCCTCACTTCTTAAACTTAAAATTCCCCTTCCATTCCCTAACCCTAAAATTGCTCTCTGTCACCCTGAACATAAAACTTCCTTCCGACTCAATAAACCTTAAACTCCAATCCCCCAAATCTAAATTCTCCAATCACTCCTTAAACCTAAAACTTCCCTGCCCTGCCCTAAACCTAAATTTTCCAACCACTGCCTAAAGTTAAAACTCCAGCTCTGTAAAACAAAAACTCAGTTGCTGCTCCCTAAACATAATACTCCACCCCTCTCCCTAAACCTAAATACCTTGATGATTCCCTAACCCAAAGACTCCCTTCCCCTTTCCTTATCTCCCCACTACCACCACACACAATGGAACAGGGTGCTCAGGGCTCACAAGATTGCCTCTTCAACACAATCTCAAAAGTCATTGGTTCTCCATCTTTCTGAATAAAATTGTGTCTGCATCTGTTCTACTAGATGGATTTGCAGCAGGCAAAACATATTTTTCAGTGTTGACAAATATATGACTGTCACTAGAAAAGCTGTTTAAACCATCTGTACACTGAACTTGCAGCCAGTGCTACTGCTAAAGAAAAAGGACACTTCAACGCACATTTACTACAGGAATGTTGACTCCTTTTACTTTAATACAGATGGCTGTCTTACGCAGGTGCAGCTTGTCCTGGCTTTAGTCTATAGCTCTCTTACCCACGAACAACTTTTTAAAACTTTCTCTGCTCCACTGTCCTGTTGTGTCTCTCACATTATTTTAGTAAAAATGCTGCCTTTTTAAGCCTTCCCTTACCATACATTCATTGACACTGATTGTTTTTCTTGGGCTAACACCACCGTCTGTGAGGGGTTCTAGCCAACTCCATTCACCCTGACTATACACCCTTTTTCTACCCCCAATTCCCACCCACCAGCTCCTTATCTAAATTTATACTGAACATATCCCATCCCCTTCCTTATTCCTACCTCCTTGTCTTCCTGCTAGTCTCAAAAATCCATGCTATTGCCTCATTATGCAATAGTATTCACATAAACCCTTTACAATCTTATGTCATCATCCCTCCACACTTATTTTTCTGTACTCCTTCACTTAATTTACTCTTCTCTATTGTTCTAGCTTTACAGTCAATACTTGTATTCTCCTTTTCCCCTTGCATAATATTCACTTCTTCCTCCTTAGTAAGTCCTTCTTTAATATTACCGTTCCTTTCATAATACTGGCAGAAAACATAATACTCACAACCCTTTTATTATACATGTCATTTACTTAATCATTTTTCTAATATTTCCTTTATTTCACAATTTCACCCTACCACACTACAGTATATTGTACATTTCTATAACTGATTATTCTCTATTAAAATATTAACCTTTTTCCATTTCTGAAATAAAGGAACACCCTGCCTGGAATCACCAGCAAGACATTTCTACTCATCTATTTTCCTCTCATCTTCCTCACTTCTCCTTTAACATCTTTTCCTCTTTATTCTTCTATAATCTCCCCTTAACTACTACATAGTCCTCTCTATCTACCATGTTATCCCTTCTGCATCTTCATGTCTCTACTGTTCATTTTATGTTACCTTACTGCACCCCATGGCATTCTCACACTTTATTCCACTTTATTCACACTCACACACTACCCACCACCCTACCTATACTCAGGCTAAACCCTCCTTCATATGTATTTCCTCAAATTTATTTACTGTCCAATTTATTCACCTTTTCAAATACAAATCATCCAAGCATTCAGTCACTTTAGTATAACCCAGAATAAATTAATATACTTTATTAAAAAACTAACTAATCCTAATCCTCACTTTTATAAAATCACTCTTTGTGGTAGCATCTTTTCCAACCCTGGCCCTTCAGCCTCATCCATTCCACCATCCTCCACCGCTAACTCCTATACAACATGCACAACATATTACCTTACTTCCATTAACATTTTTAGTATTCTAAACAAAGTCACAGACCTACAAGCATATTTTCTTCAATACTCACCAGGTATTACTGTCATTGCCATAGCATGGCTAACATCTCCTATAAAAGATTCTGAAAGTCCATCCCCTGGCTGCAACATAATTCAATGTGAGAGACTACACAAAAAGTGGTGAGATATGGCAGCTATATATAATAACTGTCTAGGTTTCTCACCCCTCAAAACTAACATACCAAGCTTCCAAAATGCGTAACAGTCATACTGGGCATGCTCACACACTTAAACACAAGACGACCAGGTCTGCAAACACCAGTGGTCCGGACATATCTGCCAATACATTGCTATACTGTTGGATGACTGTGCTGTATGGTATGTGTGTGGTACTGTCTATTGTCTGTATATATGCCATGGTGTATTGGTAATTCAAATCAGCTGTGTGCATAGGGTGTTGCTACCAACACTTGCAAAGGATGGTTCTTTGTTTGCGGACAGAACAAGGCCTTTGGATACGGAGTGGGTAAGGCACGTTCCAGCAGGTGGGAACAGTTGTGCATGGCTTTGCACAGTGTTAAGCACTGCTGACCTCTGGTTATAGCTCCTTATACTTGTTTAGACTCCACATTTCTTTAACAGTGCAATACTCGCATACTGGTAGACAAACACGCTTACACCCGCTTGCTCCCTCACTTGCACGTGCACTGACATTGGTGCTTGCATTTGTCACTCACTCTAGGTGGGCACGATCCCTTGTGATGCCTATTACATCGGACTACATGATTACAGTATCGGGTATGGCTAACCATTATGCAACGGCAGGCATTCGACTGTACGGAATCGGCAGCCTGTCCAGTGACATAATCATATTATATGCGTGTTCTTCAAACAATCTGCTCCCATCTAGCTGATACATGGGAACTGATACTCTGCAATGCAGACATGTAAATGTGGTTTGGGAATGTATCTTTCTGCCGAGTCATGCTACCGCATACCTATTGTAGGTTTTCCACCTTTTAAATTGGCTGAAGTGAGACTTTAGGAGTAACACCTTTCTCACTTTGCATGGGACAGTCCCTCATTAGGCATATGTGTCATGCGAGAATAATCTAGCCATAGCAAATGTTCTGATTAGAGGACACTATTATATTCTACGTTTCTCTAATAGTTGCATATAATGGTTATTGTATAAATGACACTTCGATATGTTATGTGAAGTAGCATAAGCAACTTGACTGCTGCTAGACTAAGCTTTGATTTGTGCTAATATGTATATTTCTGTACTATGCATGGCTGCAAGTATGTTCTGACCTGGTATGTCTGACATTTCTACAGAGCAGGTCCCACTTTGGCCATTTGGAAAGGTGGCAGCCCTATAGGACCTATATGTAGAGATGTCAGATTTGGCAAGGCAACACATACCCACAGCCATTAAAAAATTGACTACTTCACCGATTTGCATAAGTTAAGGTTATTCTTGTAGCATTATAGTTGCTAATACTGTTTCCTATAATATGTAGGTGTTTCAGATACAACAAAATCATTTTATGCAAACACTACAAACAATATGTGAACTCTTTTCCCGAAATCACAGGCCATGTGCCACAACATTCATTTTGCAGGACACAACTTCCCAGAATGGAGTGTCCCTCACAAAGGTGAACAGGTGGTAACCCCAAACTATCATGCTATCATCTACCTAAGGTGGTCGGCGGAATATGCTCTTTCTGTCACTAGCAGACCTCACATACGAATGGGGGAGAATGAACACTGTATCAGGGACAGTGCATAATACCCTGAAGGGCACATTTAGATGATTGGTTCTATTAACCTGACACATTGACAGTCACAGGGCATATGTATTCATTCACATTTGTCGAGGTACATGCTGTTTGACTCATACATGTTGTCATTAGTCATTATGTGTATTCCGCCACCTGTCCACCTAATATCACTAGTTCTGGAAGTGTTTAGTTACGACTGTGTTACATTCTGATTCATAATCATGGACGTCCATGTTAATCAGGTACAAGGCACTGTTATAGTCCCTGTGTGTTCCCCCAATGGTTTACGGACTATCCAGTAGATGTGCTCTTCAGGTTTGGGAGGTATAGGCGTCTGCTATGCCCACATAGGAATATTAATTACTTCCACAGGGTGGCCCTAATACATCTCTGCACCAAAACCTGCACGCTTAGGCCCATTATTGCATACCCATGATTCCCCTACCTGACACCCCTCTACAGCACTCATGACTCATACTTACTGTGAGCGCAGCTGGGGTATGAACACACCCCTACACACTGCCCACTCTCCCCATGTTGGGACACATGTCGTACGTTTTGTCAACCCATGTGTTATTACACTTGCACAACCTACTGTTCCGTGTACAGCTACCACCTGCTCACGTCAATCACTATAGGATTGCCTGTATAGTGAATTTTTGGTGTCCCGCAAGGGACCCCGTTATCCATGTTAAAGTGTAGACCTTGCAGATCTCTCCCACTGGTACTTTCCTGCAGGTGGTTTGGAAAGCAGCGGTGTATTTATCTTTATTGCCTGTCTGTATGTCTGACCGGCCTAGCTGGGCGGTGTGGGAGGTAAATGTTTGTTTATTGGACCTCACAGTAAAATATGCCTGGTCTGAACATATGTTACCTGTAATTGCTGTAACGTAGCCTAGTTATGTACATGTGTGTATCTACAATGACATATATATATATATATATATATATATATATATATATATATATATATATGTATATTTTTTGTGCGTATATGTGTATATATCAATAAATGTTGTATGTATATATATATATATATATATATATATATATATATATATATATTTTTTTTTTTGTATATGTATATATATATATATATATATATATATATATATATATATATATATTTGTATATGTGTATATATATATATATATATATATATATATATATATATATATATATATATATACATATCTGTGCATACGTTGACCAATACATTTCCCGGACAAACACACTTACACATGCGTATTGGGTTTTATCTCTGCTTCAACAGCATACTATTGCCTTAGTCATTATGACACCGACACTTCACTCCGGTTAATGTCTAATCAATATATAGCACGTTATACAGTGGACAGATGTCGCAATTTGTTCTTGTATAGAGTACCGATGATAAGTGTGATGTGATAGTGTCATTTGACCTATTCCTCATCTGCACAGCCCATTATTCCTGCTACTGTATTTGTTTCTGTGAACATTCATATTATTTATGTCAATAAATGGAGTGCATGTGTTACAGAGAATGTACTTCAACATATTGATGTCTGCATGTGCGTATGCATCTATACCTATTACGTACTAGCTGACCTACATGGGCCGCTCCATTGGAACTGGCGCAACCAACCCTGGCACTCCTGTATCCATAATTGCATAGCCATAGTTTCTCCACTCCACCCGTGTTGATTTTCTACACGTAACAGCCATTATCTACCTGATATTGCAGCCATGACACACCTTTACACATTGCCCTCTCCAGAGCGTTTGGGGCCCTACACACATTTTGTACCGCCTCATGTATTCACAAGGTCTCCCGCCATTTATATTTGCACATACGTGCCTTTCCTGGTGTTATGGATTACGGCCACGTGCGGGTTACAAGTGTAGGTGGTCACAACATGAACTACATTCCGTCTGTGTGTAATGTTGATGTAGCAGTTCAACGGTATTATGGCCACTGGTATAACCCTGCCTCTGGTGTGAATAGCGGTGCTCTTCTCACTCCTGTGCAGCTTTATCTGACATACGCTGCAAGCACTATATAATACCTTAGTTGTTCTAGATTCCCTTCACAACCCTTGTGTATGCTTTATTCTTTTGGTGTTCATTCTTACAGTATGTATGTCTCTCTCTCTATATATATATCTATATATATATATATATATATATATATATATATATATATATATATATATTGTTTTTATATATTTCTTTATTTTATGTCTGTGGATATATATCTATACACACACACACACACACATATATATGTGTGTGTGTGTGTGTGTGTGTGTGTGTGTGTGTGTGTGTGTGTGTGTGTGTGTGTGTGTGTAGATATATATATATATATATATATATATATATATATATACATATATATATATATATATATATATATATATATATATATATATACATATATATATGTATATATATATATATATATATATATACGTATATAAGTTACATCTGTACATAACAACATATATTTACTATGCTAGGAGCCGCTTACACCCACGCAGGTGCACTTGCATATCCTTATTGTGAGTTACATATGTTTACTGCCACTTCTTTGTGCTTATGTGTGCCTTATTCATTATGACAGTACCACTTTGAAGGAATCCAGTTAATGGCCCATGCGAAACACACATTCACACACATTCACCTTTACATGTTTAAATGTTGGCTTTACAGCACAGAGGCATTCATTATACAAGAAAATGATATGTGCTATAGTCGTACTTGAACCGGGAATGCCTTTACGTTAGGCGGATGTTCTAACCACTACACTATTGGTGTTCTGCTTCATTTATATGTATACCCATGGTTCATAGCTACCCTAACATATGCCTCACCACTTCCCTTACACAGCAGGCATCCATTTTCCTGCTGGGAAAACAGCAGTACTACACATGCGACATTCCCTATTCCCTACAGCTCTGGACCCATGCTACATGTTTACTCACTCCAAGGATATTCAGAACTCCAAAGCTTATAGTCCTGGCACATACGTGTGCTTGAATGTCAGGGTGTTCATGTGGTGATCTGGATTTAGGCTTGTCTGACTGGTGACCAGAACTGCCCTGTACCTGTTCAAATGTCAGATGTAGCACATGGACAAAGTTGGTCCCAATTTTAACATTCTACCTGTGTTTACAGAAGCAGGGGTTTTGGCACCTCTGACCAGATTATTATGTTGGCACTACATAATATAGGGTGGGAGGTGGTTCCACTACATAATACAGGGTTGTGACCATTTCATTAATTTATAGATATATATATATATATATATATATATATATATATATATATATATATATATATATATAGATATATATATATATATATATATGTATGTCTGTACATACACCTACATACCTATTTACATTTCCCGTACAGTTGAATGTACACCACGCATCCCCACTGCCTTTACCTCCCTATATCCAATGTATATTATTCTGGACGTCACTTATGACTTCACTACAGGTATTCAATAGTACTGTCAACAAATGTGACAGTTGGTTGGTGGACATATGTGTATGGACTTCTGTAACACTCAGGGACAAATTTCAACAGTGACAGGGACAAGGCAATGACAAATCAGGGACAATCACAGACACTTCTACAATATTAGTACTATTAACTTGAAACGTGTTGACAGATTCAGAGCCATATGTATTAATACTTATTTTCTGCACTTAAAAGTGTCTATTACTCTTAATTATTGTCATTAGTCATTCAAGTGTCATTCAATACCTTTCCTCCAAAGTTCACTGGTTTTTAGGAGAGATTAAGAGGCAGGCCAGTTATTGTGTGAATGCTCTGACCATTGGTAGGGTTGCCACATTTTCATATGTCCAGGATGGGATATATTCTGGACACACCAGATTGTTTAGGACAACACATACCCACGGTCAGTACAGGGTTTAGAACATTCATTATTTTCCTAGATGACAGCCTATCCCTGTAGCACTATAGTTGCTTATTCTGTTTCTTGTACGATTTACGTTTTTTACATCCAGAAATAACTGTTTTAGGCAATTGTTACATGAAATATGGTACACAGTTATTTCCTACAATCACAGGACATTTGCCATTGTATCATTCTTGGCCAGGACACACCTACCCAAACAGAGACTGTCCCTCACAAAGTGGGACAGGAAGTACCCTACTTACGTCAGCGCCTTAATCACCCTATTTCCAAGTGCCACTATGCGACTGTGTACAGTATATTCTCTCGATAATTCATGTGGGGAGACATGCATCATGGGCAGGTGATTGATCCCAGGTAGTAGGTTCTGCATGACGGGCAGGAGGCTGAGCAGTCTCGTGAACCACTACTGCACATACAACTTGTGTCCAGATGTCTACAGAACTGGAAATTGTGTCATGATACCAAGTCTGATGTTTACTCAGGATACTTATCCCATGAGGGATATCCAAAAATTGAACAAGAAAACAACCTTCAATTTTTTTTGGATGTACGAAAATGTGATGGGGTTTTACATGCAAGGGATACATAGTTTGCAATCCTGACACTGCCTAGGGTGACACTGCCTACTACATATGAGTAGTGGTCAGTATGTGTAGATATGGCTGCACCAAGCTAGTAGCCCAAGTATGGCTGGATTTGGCGGACATTCAGGAATGGGGCCAGGTTGTGTGCTGTAGAGGGGATGATGGGTATTCAATTATGCATCCAGGTGTGTTGCAGTTGGATGGCTCAGTTCCATCCAGACCATTCTGTGGGTATGTGCTGGTGACGTTTCTGTACATTTGTATCGCACATTTTAATATTCATATGTTTGTGTGATTGTGTTCTACAGTATGGCCTGTCAGGTTGTATTGCGGATGTGTATGTTTGTTCTTTGTGTTTCTTTCTGATTCACCCACAGCTCCCTCATACACCTCCAGTTCACCTATTGTGCATCCAACACAGTCTCGCCTTTGTGGATTATAACATTACCCATCCCCCACACACACATATTCCAAACACTCCATCCATCCCTTCTTTGGTTGATGGCCCATGGCACGGTCAAGGGTACACATTGCATACACTACATATGTCAGGTACCTGTATGGTTGTGAGGACTACCCTGGCATTTTTCACCTTCCACATGCTGTACATCACGCACATAGGTACACGCAAATACTTATCTTTCATGACATGGTAGGTACACTCGGGTAATACCCGTTCAACTTTGACACATCCTGACAAGAATGGCTTGGACCGCATATGGGCAGATTTCGGCCGAATGCTCTGACCATTGGTTGGGTTGACACCTTTTCATATGGCCAGGATGGGATATATTCTGGACACAGATCAGATTACTACAGGATAACACATACCCACGGTCAGTACAACGGATAATACTTTTGGTTTACACCTAAATGTTAGCTTATTGTTGTAACAGTTTATATGCTCCTTCTGTTTCATTTACTTGCTTATTCTATTTCTTGTAACGTGGTATGTTACATACAGAAATAACTATTGTATGTGACTATTACATGCGATGTGGGACATAATTATGTCATACAGTCGCAGGATATTTTACATTTATAATGGTTTTGGTATGGACACAACTGCCCAGCTGTGTACTATCCCTCACAATGTGGGAGAGGTGGTAACCCTGACCATTGGCATAGACTTAGCTATTGGCGGTGTGTTAACATGATGCATTTCACTCCCACTTGGTATAACTATCAACACTGCATTAGAATACGGGCACACGGTTTTAAATGTCATTTGTTCGAGGGATGAAGACTCGGTATTCGCTAATGTGCATTTGTGTTTGCTTATTAATTTTGTGTTCGCAAGAACTGTCTTGCATGCTTTGCATACATTTCAGCATCCACAGGTACTGACAGGTGTGATTACTATTGCAGGCCAACTGTAATATTCAGCATTTTAGGTTGCACGTCAACAGCTGACATTTCCACGCCTCCGTGCGGCACTTCGACACGCCCTATGCACTCACGCTCGTTTCCTATGCATGTGGTTGTGGTGGCAGCATGCCTTCATTAATATGCATATGGTGCTACTGTGCCATCTGTATGCCGCATGGTCGGCGCAAGCCTAACGCCGGGCCTTGTGCCGAGCTTCATGAATCCCGGGGTGTGTTTATATATGTTTGTGTGTGAAAACAAGAGACTGTGAATGTGTGCATATGAGAGAAAGAGAGAGAACAGTGAGATTGACTGATCTATTTTACACTCACTGAGCAGTGCTCTTGCTGTTTAGCGAGTGTAAAATAAAAAAGAAAATAAATTTAAAATAAATTGTCTGTGTGTATGTCTATGAGTGAGTGTATGTGCATATGAAAGCAGAAGAGACTGTGTGTATATCAGAGAGAGAAAGAGTGAGGCATGAGAGCGATCCCTGGCAGCAGCAGCAGTTAAGAGGTCTGCATACCTCTCGACATACCTCTCAACTGTACAGATTTTTGCAGAATGTCCATATTTTTGCCTCATATTTTTGGTATGGTTCTCATAAAATTTTGATTTTCTGGTAAATCACTGGCAAAGCATTGAGAACTGAAGTCAGAAAATAATGACAGGCATTTGAATTTCAGACTTCTTTCTCCTCAGAAAATGCATGTTAATGTAAAACATGTTATTTTATCAATTTCTATGTTTGTAAAAGCAATATTTAAAACTTATCCAGATTTTTGGGCCTTTCTTCCACCATTATTAATGGCTTTCTTTGTCAAGATGTCTTGTTCTGAGAAGTTGAGAGGTATGCCTCTCAACCTCTTATCTCAACATATATTTTCGTATATTTTTCATGTAAAATGCTACCAATGCCATTAACATATACTGCAGCAAGTTTGAAACATTAGGCAGAGGAAGTATTTTACATCCAATATATATAAAAAAAAAATAATATAGCACTTAAAAATAAATAAGCAAAACACAACAATTTTAAAGAAAGCCCATTCTCTAAGCACAATAATGTCCTCCAGGGTGCATGTTAATGTGGAGCCGTGCCTAATAACACCCCGGAGCGGGTATTAATTACACATTAACACACACTCTTTTGGGCATTATTGCCTGCTTAATTAAACCCAGCTGCCTACTTTATTTAAAGAAATAGAATGCATCAATTAGAAATAGCTAGCAGTTAATAAAGACTACCATATATAATTTCATACAGTGTTAAAACAATAGCAAAAAACATTTAACATAGTCTATAGTTGATAAACTTAAATCTTAACAGTTAAAAAAATACAAAGTTAAAACCGACACTACAAAATTGGCATGACATTATATGACTTTTTATTTGCTAATTGAATTTCTGAGGCTGTGTATGACTTCTTAAGGATTCATAAATCTATGATCCCTACAATATTTTGGCATTCAAAAAATTCACAGAGATATAACAAGTCCTCCATTTAGACCAGTTGTAGCAGCAGAAGGGAATAAAACATATCCATCAGCTGTCTTTATTGACAGACTTCTAAAGTCCATATTTCAGAAGAAATCCCACATCTTAAAGGACTTGTGAAACTTTTTTTGGTAGGCTTATACCTGACTTGTTTAATAATGATCTTGGATTCCATACTATTGATGTAGTGGATCTTTTCACTACCATACTGGTTGAAGAAGGCCTGAACCTATTTCATGATAGTTTGGTCGGCTGTGACTTGTTATCAGCATCTAGGATTAATTTAATAATGGAAATGGTGTCCTTTGTACTTGATAACATTTTTATATTTTTTGAAGGGGAGATTTTCAGACAGAACAAAGGTGTAGCCATGGGGGCTGTTGGCACCCTGGTTTACACCAATTTGATTCTGTTAGCTTGGCAGAAGCTATATGTGTTTAATTCCCATTTCTCTATTACAGGCTTTACTAGAGATACCTAGATGACATTTTTATTTCATAGAAAGATCCTGAGAATACCATTCCCAGTTTTGTTGATTACCTCAAAAGCACAACTAATTACTTTAAATTCACTTTTTGACAAGAAAGTTATGAACTACTTAGACACCAGGGTCAGGCACTCCTTTGAAGGATATACATCTAAAATTTACAGGAAACCAACTTTTAGCAGTTCCTACTTATATTACACAAATGCCCGTCATTTTTTTTTTTTTTAAGTTTAATAAAAGGGCAATGTATAAGAGTTGTTAGAATGACCTCTATGTTTGGAAAAGCATAGGATCATAGTTTCATAGGTTGGTACTAGGCTATCTGCCCTAGGGCCTATACATGCCTAGCCATAACAATTCCCTGGTTATTTCTTCTCACACTATTTACTTCCCTGGACCCCTGTCTAGCAGGGCAATAAACTGATCCCCGGGGTGAATTTCCTTTCTCCCATCCAATCATCAAGCTTCCTTTTGAAGAGGGCCAAAGAGGTGCTCTACTTGACATGTATGGGCAGTCTATTCTACAGTCTGGGGAGTCTCTGGGTCAGAAACCTATCCCTCCAGCATGTTTTGTTTATTGTGATGACAAGGTTTAGATCCCTGGAGTGTGTGGCTCTGAGGGATTGGGATTTCTTTAAGTGTAGCACGTCCAGTAGCTCAGGGTTTGACATGGCCTTGTATGTTACGCAGAGATTGCGTCTGAGTAGATGATATGTGACAGAGTATAGCTGGAGTTTTTTAAGGCAGTCAGCGTAGAACATCTGCTTTAGGCCTGTGATTCTTTTAGTGAGGTATTTCTGAGGCCTTTCCAGTTGTTGCAGATGTCTTGAGAGGTACATACCAAATGGGGCATTGTATTCTATAATGGGTTTAATGAAGGATGTGTACAGTGGGACAATGACCTCCTTTTTTCTGGATGAAAAGCCCTTAGTGATGAGGTGTGCCACATAGAAGGATTTCCTGACTGTTGTGGTGATGTGGTTATCAAAGGTGAGACCACTGTCTACCTGTGTCCCTAAGTCTCTTATCACACTTTCGGTGTTTAGTGTACTGCCACCTATGTCATAATTCATGGGTACATGTTTTTTCCCAAAGGGGATAACTATACATTTCTTGGCATTGAGCTTGAGCACATGGCTCTGGCACCAATCATCTGTTTCTGTAAGGCCCTTTTGTAGAGTATCCAAATCATTTGGGGATTCAATAATGGCTCCCAGTTTGCAGTCATCTGCAAACTTTATTAGCCAGAGTCCCTTAGTGTTGGCCTGTACTTCAGAGAAGTAGATGCCAAACAAGAGCGGTCCCAGGACTGAACCCTGAGGTACTCCACTTGTCACTTGTCTGGAGCTGGATTTGGAGTTGGCTACTTTTACAGTGTGGGTTCTGTCAGCAAGCCAGGTGGCAACCTATTGAGTGACGTAGGGATTAGTGCCTAGCTTAGTAAGTCTATCTATGATTCCAGAGTGGGGGATGGTATCAAAGGCCTTGGCGAGGTCCAGATAGGCTGTGTGGACCGGCTTACCCTTGTCCATGGCTCTGGAAGCACATTGACAGCCTTTGTGATATGTTTTTAATTAGAGGTTACTCAAGCAACCTTGTAAGAAGTATTTGTAAGGAAGTGTGGTGTATGGGTAAAAGATATAAACCCTTTTTAGATACAGGGTTTTTTGAAAATCAATTACTCAGCAATGTGCAAGTTACAGAAAATTATTCAGTTTGTGAATGAGCCCTGGTAGTACAGTATAATGCCAAATTAAAATATGTTAAAAATATTGTAAGTGAGATTTGGAGTATTATGAGGACAAATTCAATGGTATATGAAGTGGTGGGACCATTTCCCAATTTTGTGTTTAAAACAGCATATAATTAGAAGAATATTTTTAGGAGTAATAAAAGTATTGAACTTATTAAAAATAATAATTAAAAAATGGAGCCCACTAAATGTGGTTCCTGTAAGCGGGGTTCATTTATTTTGGAAAATGAATTTTTAAGACTTGACAATACATTTAATTCCATCTTGTTGCTTCAGAATGGAAATTGTTCAGTTGCTGGCATAGTGTATGTGGCTAAATGTTATTATGTATGCAAGACTGAAGGGTGACTTAGGAAGAGAATTTTTGAAAACATTACAATAATATAAAGAATATGAACAGTACTAAGGAATTCAAATTTGCCATTTCAGAGAAATTTAACATGAAACCATGGGGGTGGGGCTGGTAAACAAAACTTGCATATCAAGAATTATTTTGGCAGCTCCAGCTTAATTCTAGGCTTAAATTAATTTTTATCTATTCAACTGGTACTGAAATTTCACTCAGCAAAATTGTAATGTATTACTATTAAAGTTTTGATAACTATTTAATATTTGCTGATTACACTGTATATTTTTTACTTATTTTTTTTAGTTAAGATTTTTTCCAGTTTATCGTACTAATGGGTGAGTTAGCTTTTAATGTCTAATTGCTGACACAAGGTATGAGTACAAAAGGAAGTGATGTATTCTTTGTCTTAGATTCTGAAGAAGCCCCTTAGTTGTGTTGGAATGAAAGCACTCAATTGGATTTATTAAAAACTGCTACTTCATCTGTGCCATCTGTAAAGTGCAATCTCTACCATCTGTTGTGTGCAATCTCTCTTGTCTCCTGGAGTGTTACTTCTCAGTTTGGTTGGTTATTTGTTTTGTTTTTGTAATACTCTTGCCATTTGTTTGTGATTGTTATATATATATATATATATATATATACACATCTATATACAAATAGGTTCATAGGTTCATAGATTAGTACTAAGCTAACTGCTCTTGCGAGCCATTTTAAGTCTAGCCAATTATCCCTTGTGAGACTCAAACCCTGCACCTTGTGTTTGTAAGGCAAACACCTTAACCATTAGGCCACCCTACACACACACGCACACACGCACACACACACACACACACACACACACACACACACACACACACACACACACACACACACACACACACACACACACACACACACACACACACACACACACACACACCCACACACACCCACACACACACACTTGTATATCTATCTAGCCAGATGTACGTATGGGTACACTTCACTCTGTCAAACACTCAGTCCTTCCACAGAGTGACCTGCTTTGGACACACATATTAAGGACTCTGTCTGAAGTGCTATATGTGTCGTAAGAAGTAAGACTGAGTGCCTGTGATTATGGTATGTTTGGCATTGTCTTTTAATTCAGAAACTTTGGGTGTACTAAAAGCTTCAGCATTACAGGTGGGAGTGAGTGTGTGTTTGTGTGTGTGTGAGTGTTTGTAGGTTAGGGTTTGAATAAGTGCGACGAAAGGGACAAATAAATGTTGTGCATGTGTGCTGGTATAACTGAAGTTGAGTAGAAATGTTTTGGACAGGATTTTTAGTAAGGTAAGATGTAGAGTTAAAGTTAGGGACTGAGGCAGTGGAAGGGTTAGCCCATATTACTAAGGTGGTGCTGGGTGATTGTTTATATTGCCAGCATACCCAGAAACATAACCTACTATGCTGTCACGGGTACTTCACCTCTGTAATGGTATATATAATTATTGCAGGGTTGTTGGGGTCACTTGTTAAACATTTCTGATCTTGGCTTTCCCTGACTGCTGACACCTCTTAACCCTTGTGTTCAACCTCCTCACATGTGTAACAGAACACTATTAGAGTCAGGTACTACAAAGGTGCAGGTTTATAGACACAGCCCATAGTTTTGTAAAATAGCTAGACCCATTAAATATTTATTCCCTATTTACAAACATTCTTGACCTACCAGTGACCCCATGCTGCCTTCCTCTTCCTCAGTCATGGTGCAGTCACCATGTCATATATGCATTCCATGTTGGATATAGACAAGGTCTTTGTATCTGTTCATGTAAACAATATCTTCCTGTAGTTCAGATGTCAGTCCAGGAGCTCATATCTATCTTTAAAACACTGAGGAACTTATGTCTGTACATGTTTTGTTATGTTTTTATGAATTAATTTTTTATTCTGTTAACCAGGTGGGTAAGCTGGTCTACATGACCTTTTGATCATGAAAAGCTGAAATTAACAAATGTTTAAGGAATACATTACAAGTGTCACTTTTGTGATGGTACACAAATGAATGAGTCTTCATGGGTTCTATTTAACCAGCTTTATTCTATACAAACACATTACTGTAAAGTTTATTTGACTATGACTAAGTAACTTATATACAAACTAATTGCTGTGATCATACATGCTTACAGACTGGCTGCTTCTTCATAATGGCACTAGGGATTGCACATGTCTGGATTGTGCATGCACAGCCTCGTATGCTTCTTAAAGACATAGTGCATACATACTACACTCTGATTTACAAGTGAAGAAGCTTAATAAAATATATAGGTATTAAATAGTAGTATCAAATAACATTTGGGTGTAAATTAGGAGATATTTTTAAATTACCTTCCCCAGCCTACCTGACCATCCCGCATGCTGCTGGCTTGACTGTAGCTCACCCGCTGTTGTGTATCCTAGTCCTCTCCTGTAGCTGATACCTGCCCTGCGGACCACCCTACCATTGAAGCTTCCTCAAGTTTATTTTTTGAATAGCAACTCCACCGAGAAACACTTTACAGCTCCTTCCCTAAGGATTGCTGCATGTATGTACTTTTTTTGCTGCTATTTACCTTTTTGAACATTTTTTGTGACATATCTGTCCTAGGATAGGGCTCTGCCTCGTGTCTACCAGCAGCTTGCCACCGTCTAGAATTCCTTATTTTACCCCGCTTACCTTCTCTTCCTTGCCCGATTTTCTTTTACCGCTAGAAATATTAGGAAGTAATTGCATATTACGGCCACAAGGTGGCAGTATTACACTTCTAATCTCTTTCCCTCAATGGAAATCCCTAGCACTCCAAAACAGTTTTAATTAATTTTCAAAGTACACCTTGCAATGTTACATTTCCCTCCCAGTGGATTTCTCCCTATCTCTGCATCCTACACCTACTTAATACAAAAAAGGAAAACAAATAAGAAAAGAAATAACAAGAATAGAAACCTTTATCCCTAACATAATAGTTGACTTACTTTTCATATCCTACAACTTGAAATAGATGTTTAAATCTTTCTGCCTTCCCAACCATGTCCCATGTACTCCTGGTAGTTTGTAGCAGCCCCCTAAATTGAAGTCCTTTCCTGAGCTGATTAAATACCCTCCAGGTGTCATAATTCTACCTCGTATTTATCCTTCAACTTCATTTTCTCCTCTCTCTGGGTTAGCTTACCTGACCCTAGGAGTAATCCAAAATGACCAGACTGATATTTTTTTTTCTGGCTGTCCTTCTCCTTTGCTCAACCCACTCCATTCGCCCTGCGGGCTCACTCCGCTCCCCTACCCTACCCCCAATACCCACCCACCCCCCAGGATCCTAGCCTTATAGCACAATAACACAACCCCCTACTACATCCACCAATAGCCCTCTTCACCTAATTATACAATTAACAATACCGTCTATTCATTAATATTACAATCCCTTCCTCCAGTAAAACTACTCCACCATATTAACCCCCTATTTTCCTATCTCAACTATCTCCTGCCTCTAGGACAACACTTCCCCTTACTATGTATAAACCAAGCATTCTTAAATATTGTCTCCTACTCACCTTTTTCTTACTCCTAAACATTCTTCTTATTTCTTACACCCTCACTCTCTATGAAAACAAAAAATTAACTGAATCCCAGCTAACAGTAGAACAAACTACTGTTCACTATGCTTACACCCCAGAAACACACAGCGATATAACATCATCATCCTACCTCATACTTCATTTCCATAGAACTACACATATCAAGTTTTTCCAAAACAAAAAACTTTTCCCAATCTCTTCCAAACTTTCCATATACTTACCCAGTCACCAGCAGGTACTTCTCCTTTATGGCAACATTCACCCTAACCCAGGCCCAAACAACTACGTCCCTAATACCCCTCCATGTAAACAAACTCATTCTATAAATCCTACCACCACACCCAACTCTCTCTGTATAGCCCACCTAAATATTCACAGCCTAAATAATAAAATTACCCAACTGCATGCCCTACTTGATCTACATTCCTTTGATATCTTATGCCTAACTGAAACCTGGCTTAAATCAGAAACTAAGGATAATGATATAATCCCACCAAGTTATAACATCCTTAGACTTGACCGTCTAATCAAAAAGGGTGGTGGTGTAGCAATACTCTACAAAACTGCATTACTGGTTACCCAACTTGATACTAAACCACCCCCACCAAGTAATAGTGAAATCTTAATCACCAAACTACAGCTCAATAAAAATAAATACATTTACATAATGTGCTGTTACATCCCCCCAGGCAATAATATTAATACCCTTGAAAATATACTGAGCTGGCTCTCCACCTCCTTCCCTCAGGAAACTATTTTTCTGGGAGACTTTAATATTGATTGGAATTGTTGCATTTCCCAAAAAACAACTTCTCACATAAACCTTTATGGCTTCAATCAAACCATTACTGTCCCTACTAGAATAAATAAATATAGATCTAAACAGAGCACCCTTTACTGGATTCTAGTCAATAGTAACCATCTGGCTTATACCACAGGCATACTACCTGATGATATCAGCGACCACATACCCACTTATATTACCAGAAAAATAACCCCTATCCCCAAGCATACAATTTTCAGAACAACCAGGAACAAGAAATATTTCAACCAAACAAACTTCCAAATAGAGCTCAAAGCTTGCAATTGGTCTCTCCTAAAATACTTACCTTTTGATGAGGCAGCTTCCTACTTCAACAACAAATTCCTTCAAATTCTTAACCACCATGCCCCCACTCGGTCAATTAAAACCAGAGCAAAGCCTGCTCCTTGGCTAACCAAAGAGACCAAACACAAAATGTTACAGAGAAATAGAACTTCGGCCAAATGGCGTAGCACTAAAAACATGATTGACCACCAAACCTTTAAACAGCTTAGAAATGAAACCAAGAAATTAATACTCCTAGACAAGAAAAATTATTACTTGAAATTCCAACACACTCAGTACCAAAACCCTCAGAAATTCTGGTCAGGTATCAACAAATTACTACATTCAGGTAACTCTAAAACACCCACTCCTTCTAACCTAACTCAGAGTACACCCAACCAAATTGCTGACACTTTCAACAAATTTTTCTCTGAGGCTGTTACATCCCTAGCTAAGACCCTGCCACCTAGATCCACCCAGGAACCTTACTCCCAGAACAACAACCCCCCCTCTTTCAAATTGCAACCAGTCTCAACAGATCTCATCCACACCCTACTTAGGAAACTTAAACCATATTCTCCTTCAGCTGACCTCCTCCCATCAGAGTATCTACAAATTGCAGCTGGAGTACTTGCCTACCCTGTCTCCATTTTAATAAATCAATCCATAACTGAAGGCTTTATCCCATCGCTCTGGAAAGTCTCTCATATCATTCATCTTCATAAGGGGGGGTAACACTAATGAACTCTCCAACTTCTGTCCCATAACCCTACTTTCTCCTTTAGCTAAAATCATGGAAAGATGTGTCCATTGGCAATAGCTTGACCATCTTCTCCAAAATAATCTTCTAGCAGACTGCCAACATGGTTTTAGACCTTATCACAGTACAACTATTGCACTCATCATTCACAGACCATATTAATAAAAAATCGTAATAACAACTTGCTGTCCTCAGCTCACTTTTTAGACCTCTCTAAGGCCTTTGATATGGTTAACCATAAACTCTTACTAAACATCCTTGAATCTCTGGCATTAGACTCCCAGGCAATCCAGTGGTTTAATTCCTACTTAGAAAATAGGCAGCAAGCAGTTCTTTGGGACAATCACATGTCCTCTCTGCTTCCCATCAAAATCTGAGTCCCACAAAGGTTCCATTCTTGGACCACTCCTCTTTTCTATCTTTATTAATGATCTAAATAAGTCCCTTCCACAAACCACCTGCATTCAATATGCAGATGACTCGACATTGATATGTTCAGAATCTTCCCCAGCTGAGCTTCAGACTACTACCCAAAAAGTTTTTACAGCAGCTGAAAATTGGTTCTATCAATATTGTCTCCTACTTAATCCCAAAAAAACTAAATTATTACTATTTACACCTACACAGAAATCCTCTACTTTTGACTTCAATATAACATCTAATAATGGCACAATAATATCCTATGAGCCTACTACCAAACTACTAGGTGTCACATTAGATCATAATCTGAACTTCGATTCTTATATTAACTTAACCATCAAGTCAGTCAATAGAAAACTTGGATCTCTATATAGGCTTAAACTGTTCCTCACTGCTTCAGCTAGAGCTACCATTGCACAGACGCACCTGCTATCTACCCTTCTCTATGCCTCATCTATTTTTACAAACTTATCTAAATCTAATCTCAATAAACTAGCAACTTCATACAACAACATTGCCAGATTTGCCACAGGAGCCCCTTTTCGTACCCACCATTGTATAAATCTTAACTTGGCTGGCTGGAATTACATAATCAACTACTGCTACAGCAACTTAGCATCACCCACAAAATCTTCTTTCAACCTTCTAATACTACCATACTTTGCACTCTTATTAGCCCTTATAAAAACGTCTCTTCATTGCGCTCAGCCACAAAGCTCCTAGCAGCCTACCATAAATCCAACAACAAAGCTGAGGACTGCTTGTTCTCTAACTCAATTGGACCTATTTGGAACAAGCTTCCAAGTGAACTTACAACACTTACCTCTACACCCACTTTTAAAAAGCATCTAAAAAATGTCCTTAAATCCCAATGGCTCTGCCCTTGTACTAACCCTGACTGAAACTTTTATTGCCTCCAGTCACTCACCTGTTCTTTTGACCTCACCTTCTTTACTACGTTACTATAGTACTAGCTGACTATAACTTCACCAATTCCACTAAACTACTAAAAAAAAACTTCACCAATTCTGCTGAACTACTAAAAAAAAAAAAAAAACATTATTATTTTTATTTTCAATGATAGTCCTGTTTGTAATTCTTTCAACATGTTATGTCTTGTGATATCAGGACTCCAAATATTTTCTATCTCTATTTGCATTCCTTTGTTTACAATTTGTCCACCTGATGTATTTTTTTTGGCTGTCCTACTAGCCTTGTTTTTGAAGTGCTTTTTATTTGGTACAAGTCTCTTGTCTTTTTTTTTTCTATGTTTGTGGAGCTTTTCTCCCCGGGCCTCTACTGAAAATGGACATGTATCCAGCTAGACTAGCCCGGTCAGCAAATGTAACATAAAATAAAATAAATAAAATAAAATAAAGATGTTAAATCTATGATTAAAAAGTACTATAGACAAGGAGAAAATGTTTTTACAATAGATATACTTGGGGAGATAGTACTAACAACCAAATACATAGAATGTGGTTTTACAAGTTTCACTATGGTCAGCTAAAATATCAGTGGTGCTAGAGTGTCAGCCAAAGTCTCAAACGCAGGTGGACTTCTGCTTCTTTTGCAGGTGTGCCCCTATAGATCACTTGAAATCAGTGAATGATTAAATGTTTTCTTAGATCTGTCGGGAGGTGGCTCCAGGTAGCTGGTCCTGTTTTTGGGAAGGATTTTTCACTAATAACTGTCATGAAGGGATCTTGAGTGAGTGAGTGTCTCATGATTGAGACAGTCTTGTCTTGGGTATGTTTCACAGAGTAATTTGTTTTCTATAATAGGTACATTGTACTTTAAAGGTGGTAAGTAGCCTAACTGTAGGATTTAGAAAAGTAATAAACTAAGAAAGTGAGTGGTGCAAAGGAATAGACAGCCATGTGGCTTCCGTACACCTGGAAGTGATTTGTGGAGCAAGGAGTGCAAATCTGCCTGTCTTGTTTTCATTTGCTTGAACTTCGTGAGTGTTATAGGTGGAATGGTGACATAATTGGGTGGCAGTATTCTAGCTTAGGAATGAGAATATTTTTGGCAAGAGCTGTCCTGGATGTAAGGAGGTGTGATGTTCTGCAGCACAGCTTTAGTTGGGATGGCACTTTACTGATGACTAGATCTGTTTTATGTTAAAGCTTAGGGATAAGTCAAGTGTGAGACCTAGATAATTTATTTTATTACATTTGAGATAATAGTGTCATTGCTGTCTTTAATATACATTTGTGGCAGCGTGTGGAGTTTATAACGGGAGGAGAATAACACAACACTAGTTTTATTGGGGTCAATTAGGAGTTTGCTATAGTTGATGAAATTTTTCTTAAAGGTTTTATTCAAAGTTATCTGCAGTTTAACTACCATCTATGAGATGGATATCATCTGCATACACAACTAAACTGAGGTTAGTATGGTGTACTGTGATTACATATATGACACGAGAAAGAGCAAATGGGAAGACTGCTGGTCTTTGAGGGACTCTAGTACAGAATGTACCAGAACTGGAGAAGTTATTACCAGCAAATACCTGAAACAATATATTTTGTAAGTAGTTCTTGAACCACCTAATAGTATTTTCACCAGAGCTAGGTTTTGTTATTTTGTTCCATAGGATTTCATGGTCAACTGATTTAAAGACCCTAATCAAGTTAAGGAAGATACCAGCAGTTATTATTCCATTACTTAATATTGCACTTGAAATCCCTGTTTGTTACTATTTGACTGTATTTGTAGCAAATTCTTCTGTGTAAGTTGTAGTAGCTGATTCATAGCATTTATAAGTGTTTGCTGTACCTGTTTCTGCCTGTTTTTTTAAAAAAAAAAAAAAAAAAAAGAAAAAAATATCTCTTGTTTTTTCCGCTTTACTAGTTTAGTCCAGTTTCAGAGTTGCTGATTCCTGGGCTTTGGTTGTAGTTCCTGTGTACTGTTTCATTGCCTTATTTGGGGGAGAGGAAGTTACCTTGCTTACCAGTGGGAGTGGGAAGCATTGAGCTGCCTTTTGTCCAGTTTTGTGAGGTTTCAGCCAGTAACTAGTAGTTTATTGGTCGTTTTGGGCCAGTTTCTAGCTTTTTCCAGCCCCCTGGTATAAAACGCGGTAAACGCACGTTAGCGAGATTTAGCGCGGAGCTGCCACTGTTGCACACTAGGGCAGCGCCGGTTAGGCAGGTTTAAACTATTCGGGCTACCTAAAGTCCACTCTTCAAATTTTCCCTTAAAACTACCTTCCTCGAACTATACTACTGATCTAATCAGCGTATCCTATAACTAAAAAGATCATCTCCACTTGACTCCAAGTAGACTATTCCCTATCTGTTAAACCTAGCACTTGCTCCTACAGTACTTATTACCTTGATACGGCACTCTTGTCATAGATAGTACCCCAAAAAGGTAACCCCCCATTTCTCGGTCACCCACGTCCCCCTGTATCTCTTTTAAAGTTTTTGTCTATCCTTCTAGCATGTCGAGGGATCAGTTGCTAGTGTCCTCTCCTGCTCAGCTGGTGAACCTGGGAATACTGAGGCAATGTTACAATTGCCTCATGTACACAGACAACCCTCTCCTCCTCCCACAAAACACAAATACATGCGAGAGATGCAACTATACGGCCAAACTGGAGGCTGAGCTCTCTCAACACAGGACTGGCAAGACCAGTCAGGAGGAGAAGGTTACCACACACACTATAGACCCAGTCTCACATAGCACCATTACAACCTCAAATCATACACATAAACACACAAAGACATACTCGGAGGCTCTGATCAAAAATCTACCAAAACAGCAGAGGCCACCAAAGCAGACACCCAAACAACCACCACCTCAGAACACAACACCTGCAACACATAGACCTCACAGTCAGAGTGTCAAACAGTCACAGCCCTTAAGGCCAAACACAATGCCAGACACACTAGTCATTGGTGACTCCATAGTCAGACACACTGATGTCCCGCTCACCAGACTGAGTAAGGAGAAGGTCACAGTAAGCTGCCTGTCGGGCGCTAGAATCCGCCACATAACGCAAGCAATCAGGTCTCTCAACAGCAAGTACAAATATGACTCAGTCATTGTCCACGCTGGTGTAAACGACCTGAGACGTACCTCCTTGGACTACATGAAAAGAGACATTGAGGAGCTCTCTGATTATGTAGCCCAGGCAGGTATGACCCTGACCTTGAGCAGTATCCTACCTTCACCAAGAGTGATGCCACAATACAGAGATAAGATGATCAGCTTTAACAATTGGCTTAAACACTGGTGTCATTCAAAGGGGATCCAGTATCTGTCTGTCTGGGATGACATGCTGGACAAGCCACGCTGCTTCGCAAGGGACGGCTTGCACCTGTCACCCCTGGGATTCCGGATATTGGCAAAGGCTCTTGCCACCCCATAGTGCCTTTTTAGGCAAGGCTCAAATTCTAAACCTACCACCCTAGAACACAAAAAGGAAAAAACTAAGGGTAATGCTGCTCAATGCCAGAAGTCTAAATCTCAAAATGCACGCACTCGAGGCCCTTCTCAGTATGGAGAACATCGATGTCTGTGCTGTGACAGAAACCTGGTTCAAGGCTCCTGAGAGCACCCCAGCGCTATCAGGTTTTACCTCATATCATGCGTTCCGGCCCCAAAATCCGGACAATACCAAGAATGGAGGGGGGGGTATCCATATTCATCAAGGACACCCACACCTCAAGACTGGTGGCAACGCACGATGCATCGGAGACCATCCAGGTGCAATTAACCATAGGCAAGACTGCTCTGCAAATTGTAGCATGTTACAGGCCACCCTCACAAACTCAGGAACCTCACATGGCCTTCCTGAAAACACTAGAGGGGATAAATGTATCACCAAACACCATCATACTAGGTGACTTCAATTACCCTAATATAGACTGGGAACACTACTCAAGCCCAAACACCCTATCCCAAAAGTTCCTGGAATTCATAAACTCAAATGCCATGGAACAACTAGTCACCATCCCCACAAGAGGAGATAACATACTTGATCTCATCATCACGAACATGGGAGCACAATGTTCAACACCGGAAGTATACCCCTCACTGGTGAGATCAGATCACAAACTAATCTCGCTGGAGGTCCTCATCCCACCCCACCTGAAATAAAAAAGACCACAGTCAAGAACTTCTCAAAAGCCGACTTCACACTTCTAAAGACTAGTGTGGTCTCCTTTAAGGCCCCGAGCCGGGAAAACAGTACTCAAGCCGCTGAATCACTTACAAATACCTTCTACCAGCACCTGCAGGACTGCATGGATAAGGCAATCCCAAACAAAACAAAGACTCTTTGTACCAAAGGCAAGCGTCCAGTCTGGTGGACCCCAGCCATAAACAAACTCTACAACAAAAGGAGGAAGCTACTACAAGATAGAGCAAAATCCTTAAAAGGTAAGACACCCTTGATCACTATAAGTAAAAAACTAAGAGCTCTCATAAAATCATCCAAAGCAAATTTCGAGAGAAAAATAGCTAAAGACTCAAAAGACAATCATAAGGCCTTCTTTAGCTATGTTAGAAACCTAGGAGGAAACTCCCAGATATGCTCAGAACTAGTTCAAAATGATGTGAAGATTACTGATCCTACAGACATTGCCAACATACTGGCTGACAGGTTCAGGGCAAACACCCCCCCCCCCAAAAGGAGAGATATCTATACCAAACGATTGCAGCCCCCCAAACATCTCCAGCGCCCAAGTGAGAACTGCTCTCTCCAAAGCAAAAAACACAGCATCCATGGGACCTGATGGTGTCCCCGGCTGTGTGCTCCACGAACTCAATGAGGAATTAAACCCTCAGCTAGGACAGCTGTTTAATCAAAGTCTTACCTCTGGATACGTACCCAGGGAGTGGCGACTGCAACTGTGGTCCCACTTCACAAAGGCGGTGCCTCCACCGACCCTGGAAATTACCGGCCCATTAGCTTGACAAGCCTTATCTGCAAAGCCATGGAGAGGATCATAATGGACCTCATAAATAAAGACATAGGGAATTTGCAGACTTTGGATCCAACCCAGTTTGGCTTTGTCAAAGGCAGATCATGCCTTTTAAACTTGGTTGACTTTTTCGAAACAGTCACCAAAGCCATTGGTGAGGGAAAGGCAGTCCATACAGCCTACCTCGATCTGGCTAAGGCCTTCGATACAATACCCCACTCGGGTATCATTGAAAAACTCATCAGCTTAAATGTTAACCCATACATCACAAGATGGTTTGCAAACTGGCTGAGTGACAGAACCCACAGGGTCAGAGTTGTTGGCGCCATGTCAGACTCAAAGCCTGTCACAAGTGGTGTCCCACAGGGCTCAGTCCTGGGCCCACTCTTGTTTGGCATCTACTTTTCTGAAGTACAAGCAAACACAGGAGGGTTATGGCTGACAAAGTTTGCAGATGACTGCAAACTGGGCGCCATAGTAGAAAACACATCTGACACAGATATCCTTCAGAAGGGTCTCACAGAAACGGATAACTGGTGCCAGAGCCACGGCCTGAAGTTAAATGCCAAAAATGCATAGTCATACCCTTTGGGAAAAACAAGGTTACCCTAGCTACCAAATAGGTGGCAATCCACTGAGCACAGAAGAAGTTATCAGGGACCTGGGGACCCAGGTTGATAGTAGTCTGTCATTCGACACCCATGTAGCTAAAGTAGTTAGGAAGACCTTCTACATTGCCCACCTTATCATGAAGGGATTCTCATCTAGATCAAGGGAGGTCATAGTCTCCCTTTACTCATCACTCATCAGACCAATGATTGAGTACAATGCCCCATTCGGGATGTATCTGACCCGACACTTGCAGCAGCTGGAGAGGCCACAAAGTTCCTCACCAAAAGGATAAAGGGTCTCAAAATCTGTCCTATGATGCCCGACTGAAAGAACTCCAGCTCTATTCAGTCACTTAAGTCTTGCTCAGAGGTGACCTTTACCTAACATACAAGGCCATGTCAAACCCAGATTTGATGAATATGCTTCACCTCAAAAATCTAGATCCATCAGAGCCACAAGGGCGGAGACTTAAACCTTGACACGGCTATTAATAGGACGTGCTGGAGGGATAGATTCATCACCCAAAGACTCCCTATGCTGTGGAACAAAATCCCGGTACATGTGAGGCAGAGCACCTCGCTGGCCTTGTTCAAGAGAAATCTTGACCAATGGATGGGAGATCGCAGATATACCCCAGGGATTACCTCAGTGTCACTGCTCGACAGAGGCACAGCAAAATAATGGGTATAGTTCCCCATACTAAAGGGGTGGCGTAAGCCACAAAACGATGGGCTAGGCTTGTAAATGCCCTCGGGCAGATAGCCTAGTATGAACCTATGAACCTATGAACCTATTACTGATATTATTGTAACTGCTACTATGGGCCATGAGTTGGGTAGTGATGGTGAATGAGTTGTTTGTATGATCATGACTGAATGCTAAGTGTAATGAGTTGTATTCACTACTATCACATTTTGCACAATATGTGAAGACATTAATTCAGTATATCCATTCAAACATTGTACCCTACCCAGTTCGGCATTGTTAAGGGCCGATCATGCCTCCTAAACCTGGTGGACTTCTTTGAGACAGTTACCAAGGCTATAGATGAAGGAAGGTGGTACACACAGCCTACCTAGACCTTGCAAAGGCCTTTGGCACCATTCCTCATTCTGGTATTATAGACAAGCTCACCAGCCTGAACATAAACCCCCTACGTCACAAGATGGGTTGCCAACTGGCTCACAGACAGAACCCACATGATGAGAGTTGCGGGAGCTAGGTCTGACTCTAAACTGGTTACAAATGGCATTCCCCAGGGCACAGTCTTAAGACCCCTCCTGTTTGGCATATACTTCTCAGAGGTACAGGCAAACACAGGAGGACTATGACCAAGTTCGCAGACAACTGCAATCTAGGGGCTATAATTGACTCTCCGGCTGACACAGACATCCTCCAAAAGGGTCTCACTGAGACAGATACCTGGTGTCAAAATCATGGCCTCAAGCTAAATGCCAAAAAGTGCATAGTCATCCCCTTTGGAAAAAACAAAGTACCCACAAACTACCACATAGGTGGTAGTCCCCTAAATATGGAAGACATAATAAGGGATCTGGGGACCCAAGTAGATAGTAATCTCACCTTTGATAATCACATTGCCAAAGTGGTTAGAAAATCCTTCTGTGTGACCCACCTAATCACCAAAGGGTTCGCATCCAGATCAAAAGAGGTCATTGTGCCCCTCTACTCATCACTCATCAGACCCATCATAGAGTATAACACCCCATTTGGGATGTACCTTACAAGACACCTGCAACAGCTGGAAAGACCACAGAAGTACCTCACCAAGAGGATCACTGGCCTTAAACAGATGCCCTATGTAGCTCGACTGAAGAAATTACAGCTGTACTCGGTTGCATACCGCCTACTCAGAGGTGATCTCTGCCTGACATACAAGGCCATGTCCAACCCAGAATTGACGGACATGCTCCACCTAAAGTAAACCTTATCCCAGAGAGCCACATGCTCTAGGGATCTAAACCTCACCACAACAATAAATAGGACGTGCTGGAGGGATAGATTCCTGTCCCAGAGACTTCCCATGCTTTGGAAGAAGATCCGAAGCTACATTAGGCACAGCTCCTCACTAACACTCTTCAAAAGAAACCTTGATGAGTGGATGGGAAACAGAAAGTTTACCTCGGGGATCACTTCAGTGGCTCTGCTGGACAGAGGCACAGGGAACTAATCTAAGGGGGTGGTGAAAGCCAACACATTCTGGCTAGGCTTATAAATGCCTTCAGGCAGATAGCCTAGTACCTACCTATGAACCTATGAACCTATATGCTAGGATTGCAGTCCAGTAATCTTATCTTAGTGTATCTGTAAAAGCATAAGCGACAGTGATAGCATTTACTGAAAAATGTTATCTTATTTTGCTAAGTAATTATCTTTATACTGTTACTAATGTACCAATGAATAACTGTTTGATATGTGATCCTGTATTGTAGATGTATAGTCCACGAAGCTTGGGATGTCACTGTGAAACACCTATGAACTAAATAATTTAGCCATGTAAGAAGGTCCATGATATATATGTACTTAAGTATTCCATTACCTTCCTGCCTATTAAGGTAAGAGTAGTACCATAGCAATCTATTACACTGCATAAATCTATGTCTTTCATTTAATTTCTCCACGTCTTTTAGGTTTGTAATATCATGACGAGAATGGGCCCATTCCTAAATAAAAGTATTATTAAAGTTCATGAAATTGGTGCTGTTTCAACCTTTGATATGAACCAAAAGTGCTCTTTGCAGCACCTGCAATATGCCCAGAACTGACTCCTTCTGCAATTCATATGGAGTTACAGATATAGGTAGCATATCTAATTAACATAAATTATTTTCTTATGAGACCCATTGGTACTAATATACTTCGGAACTGTCTGGGTCTCCTTCGACACTGCCTTCATTTTTGCCTGCAAATCCTGGTATTTTATGATTTTGTATCTGTCTGTATGGAAGGCATTGTAATCACTGGGTGTAGCGGTTTCCATGATCAATACTACTTTTGTCTTCTTTTATTGGATTACTAGATCTGGTTTTCTCGCATCTATTTTTGAAGTGTTGGTAATGGTATTCCCATGTGATATAAACTTCATCATTTTCTCGAATGCTTTGTGGCTCATATTTCCAATGTTTCTCAGCAACGTCATATTGAAATGTTTGCACAATTCCCAGCGTGATACTCTTGCCATATTATTATGCCTTTCAGGATACAGGCCCTCTGCCATTAGGTAGTGCAACAGGGTGTACAACTGTTTCTAGTTCTGTATTACATAATCTGCATTTGCCTGTTTCTCCTGCATTTTCAATGGAATTTGTAAATGACCATGTATGTAGTCTATTATCCTGGGCCGCTAATATTAATCTTCCATCTTTTGGTTTAAATTCACCTCTCCTTAACCATTCCCGTGTCAGTTCGTGATCAACATGAGGTTGCTCTAGGAGTTTTCTGTACTTGCAACTATATTTATGCCTTTTCCACATTTCTAGCCTTTTCATATTCTTTCCTTTGTTTTTTGGCACACTCATTTGCTGCCTGATGTTTGTCTTATTCTGGTGTGGTTTCCATTCCCACTTGACACAGATATGCTGCTACTAAACTAATCAGGGAAGTCACCTTAGATTTGTTCTCTTCATGTTTCAAAACTTTCATTATGTTTGGATCTGATGATGTCAGCAGATATATATGCAGTGCTATTACAGATCTATACATGTAATGAATTTCAAGGAGACTTCAGAATAAGTAATATATAATGCTGGTATACACTGATTTTCACATATCATTTGATAAGTATGAAGCATTTTTGTTTGTTCGTTTTTTGTCCAACCGATCCAATACCTTTTGGGGCCAGTCAGTCACCCTAAAATTGTAGGTTAGGAGATGAAGAACAAATTTATTTATAACTTGGATTTTTTTCCTAGATGTCAGGGCTGTTTTCAGTATTAATTTTGGTCTTCTGAAATACTCCTTATTGAGTTTTGTTCCATATGTTCGTGTTTTATAGTCAATCTTATATCAATACTCAAATAGTTATACATGCCCTCCTGCTCAAGTTCCTTTATATCACATTCCTGTCCCAGACTGATATGTTTTGGTGCTGCAGCTTTCCTGTTTTACATGTTGCTTTTGCACATTTATTAATACAGTTATGCTTTTATCTCCTCAACTGATGAACTACATGGTTTAAATCATCCACAAAAAAAAGATGAAAACTCTTGCCACTTTGCTGTTGTCAGGGAGCCAAATTGTAATCATGACCTAATCTGTTAAGTAGACAGTTTAATGAGTTCAGGGCAAGATATAGGAGCAGCAGTGAGAAGAAGTCATAACTCTCAAGCAATCAGGTACAAATCTCAACAGAATCTGGGACAAATCCAGAAGAATCAGGAACAATCAGGGACACTTTTAAAATATTAGTTCTATTAACATGACGCATTAACAGAGTTAGAGAATATGAATTAATATACATCTTCTGAAGTAAAATAAGTATTCAGCTCTTAATTAGTGTCATTATTTATTAAGTATAATTCACCACTTCTTGTCCAAAAGGGACCAGTGTTAAGAGGGATTAAAAGGGACAGAGCTAAAATTTGAGTCAAAATCGGGGAAGTCCCTGAAAATCAGGGACAGTTGAGAGGAATGCAAGAAATCACTCTGGAATATCCCTCTTTGAATTTTTATCTCTGAGATAATACATTTCCCTTTATCACGGCTTTGCTGCAAAGTGGTTTGCCACTGCTTCATGGTCACTATAATGTAATTGATAATGTAGAATCAAATACATCTGTAAGCACTCTTTTAGCCATGAATGTGGAGTGCTGCCAAATATTTTTTGTAATCTATCCATGCCATACTTAGATTCTTCCCTTTTTTCAGTTCTCCAGTATGACTTTGTTTAACAACAAATGATCCTTTGTTCCATTATGACTTTCTGTTGTTACCCTTTTGTTCTATTGCCATATTTGAGTTTTCTTCTAAATAACTATAAACTTTGTCACCATCAATTCCAGTATATTTCTTTAACTTCTTCATTACTAATCCTCTTTTCTACTTCCCCCTTTGTTTTCTTATTTATACATTGTTGAAAGGTAAGTTATTGGTCTATAGTTTTGGGATAGCTTACAGATTTACTGTTAAGGAGGAGTATCATTTTTTCCTCTTGCTAGCCATATTGGTGTCTCTTTCGGCATGTGCATATAAGCAGTTCTTACTAGAGGCTAAATCTTCATGTAAAGATGTTAATATTTTTAGGCAGAAATTAGGTATTGCATCTGTGCCTGGGGTTTTCCATTTAAGAGGTTTTCTTAATTTAAATTCAATTTCTCTGGCCATTATTTTATCCCAATTCATATCCTGCACATTTGAGCTTCTTACTGCTTCTTTACTTCTTTTATTTCTTCTATCCATTCAGCATCTTTGTTACATTCCCCATGATCTTCACCAGGGGATCCTGGTCACTCCTAATGCTGCACATTGCTTTTAGCATATCTATCTTTCTAAGTACTTTTTTATATGCTTCCTCTTCTATGCTCTTCTAACAATGATGCTTTTTGTCTTATTTGCTTTATAGTTTTTTTCTGGTCAATACTCCCAAGATGTCTTTTGATTTCTTCCCTTCCTTTCCCTTATTGCACTATATTTTTCTGGTAAGACTTTATCCGTTATCAATTTAACTGCAAAGTAATATGTCCTATTTACTTTTGTTATATCACATACTTTTCTGTTAACAGACTTGACTATTGTGATCATTTGTTTTATCAGCCTTCTAATATTTTGAGTCTTATTGACTTATCTCCAATCTATTTTTTCATTGATCTTAATATGTCTGTCCGTCTCTATTAAATCAGGTAACTCTTCCCTTAGATCTTTTTCTTGAAAACTGAGGGCACATTCTTGATTCTCTATTTCTCTGTGGGCACTCAATAGAAAGTTCCAGAACATCTTTCTGTGCCATTTATAATTCAGCTGCATCCTGCATTAATCATTGCTCTTTCAGATGTCACCCCACTGGTCTATCTCTTCACAACACTGACTGCACCAGAGGTGCCACCATTCCTGTCCCTTCCCTTGTTGTGCAACTCCAAGTAAACTTTTGTACTGGTTTCCTGCTTTCCTACTGAAGGCTCCAGAATATCTTCATGTGGCAACTGATCAGATGTTTCCCATTCAACCTTTCTCATTAATCTGTTCTGTTATGCTATAATGTTATCAAAGTTGGATTTTCAACACTAAATCCTTCACTTCTCAGGTAATCCATAACTTCATTTTTTATTTCTTTAACATCTTCATTACTAATCCTATTTTCTACTTTGTTTATTTATTCTTTGCATTGTAAAATTTTCCATATTCAGATGCCTTTGCTGGTATTTCTTTTCAAATATCTTTGGTAGTGCTTTTTTGTATTGATTAGTTTTGCTTTCTGCTTTGCATAAATATTGCACCACATTAAATCTCCCTCTGTTTTCCATGTCCATATTTCTTGTTCAGATGTCACCCACTGTACATTTCCCCGTATTTTGGGGACTCATTGTTCCATCATGCTGTCACGTAACCTGTGTTAGACTTTTTACACCAAATCCTTCACATCGTAGGTATTCTATAACTTCAGGTTTAATTTGTTTAAGAACTACTTTAATGATCTTCTGTTTTACACTCTCCCTTTGTGATCTTATTTTTTGTAGGGTGAATTTTTCCTTTCTGCATGCATTTGCCTTTATTTCTCTTCAGATATCTTTGGAGTTTTTTTTTATTAATTAGTTTGGCTTTCTCCTAAATATTGTACCATATCTGATCTATCTTTCTTCCCCATGTCCATGCTTCTTTTTTTATACCTTTCAAAAATCAGTAGGTTTTGCTTATTATATTGTTGGAGTTCCTCAGTCACTTCTTTCTCCAAATGGCCCATGGTTTCTTAGTCTATATAATGCTTTTCACGAATCTGTTGCATTAATGAACATAAATTTGCATTTGAAGCTTTTCACAGCTTTTCTTGTGAAAGTATTTTCTTTCCTCTAGTTTCTCTCTAAATCATTTTGTATACCTTGTGTCTGGAAATCCTGGGCTTTTTACATAACAGCAATACATAATTTCTTTATTATCCTCAGTAGTCTACTGTAAAATCTGTAGGTCTCTTTTTTCGACTATCAGTTTTTGTGTTTATTGTGGAATACTATTTCCTTCTACAACAGGGGAAGGCCATCCCCTGTTTACACGTCTTGCATATAAAGTGGTTGCTGTCAGACGAGAAAGCATCAGGACAGTTAACTTCATTCTGTCAAAGGGGGGCATCCGCCCCATTCAAGGGCAACCTTGCAGCAACTGCATCTGTCACATTTGAAACATCAGTGAAGCCTACACACACTGC
>NC_056732.1:1173899703-1174044825 GCF_019279795.1 Protopterus annectens
TTCTCGGCTGGAGTGCAGGGAGTGAATTCTGTGTGGAGTCTGCATGTCCTCCCCGTGGTTGGGTGGCATTCGAAAGGTATGAGAAAATGGGCGTGCCTTCGTTGAAGGTTGGACATTGAGCTGGCACCTTGGCGTTTGTGATAATCTACTGCCAATCATTAGCAGACTGGAGTTCCGCTGTGGCGATCCCTATCCAGGAAAAGCCGAAAGACCAACAATAACAATCACCCATCCACATAGCATTATATTTTTCACATAAATGTACTGGTATTCTATATTGTCAGACACGTTTTCAAACTCCCAGTACACCAACAAAATATATAGACATTAAGAAAACTAACAGCTTTATTAAATTTAAGACCATTTTTCTGTTACATTATAAATGATCTCTTTTTTTGATTGGATTTAACCTTGCTCCACATAAAAAAAGGATACCCAACAACTTTCTTTTCATGCAGCTTGGTAACAATTAAACACCACCTACTTAGGGTTGTTTTTCCTAAAATGCATGTTTTTTATGCATATATCCTTTTTCTTAGGATAAATGGCTCACTCTGCTAATCTGTCAACTTTAATTTTTCTTTTAGAATGTATCTCCATTGTTCTATTACTGTTTATACTCTTCCAAACATAACCACTAGAATACAATGATAGTATGAAGGACGAAACATGGCAGCAGAGGGTAGAACAATAAAACTTTAATAAAAAGGTTAGCACTTTCACACCTCAACAGCGGTGCTTCTTCAGACCATATAAAAAAAACAAACAGATGCTCTTAAATACAAAAATGTAACTCAAGCAGTTGAAAATCATCATCATCAGCCCCCTTTTTCCCATTTTTTCTACATGGGGTCAGGGTATCATGTTAACTGTCGCAGACTCTCTCAATTTAGTGCCACACTCCCGCCTTCTTCGACACTCATGTCTCACTGTTGTAAATCTTCTTTCAAACAATCCATCCACCTCTTTGCTGGAGAGCCTCACTTCCTCTTACCTTCTTCCTGTCTGTCCCAAATCTTCCTCACCAGATTGTCTTCTGCTTTTCTACACATGTGCCCAAACCACGGTAATCTGTTCTATTTGATCTTTTCTGCAACTGGAGCTACTTTGGTTTTTGTTCTTATGTCCTCATTTCTTCATCTGTCCCACTGTGTGCATCCTACCACCCTTCTCAGGTACTTCATTTCCATCACTGCTAGCTTCTTCAGCTCTTCTGCCTTTACTGCCAAGGTTTCTGTACCATACAGTAGTACTGGTCACACCACTGTCTTGTACACCTTACTTTTCAGCTTCTCTGGCATTCTTCTGTCATAAACTACACCTGACACTCTATACCAGTTGGCTACAGCCCCTCTGATTCTAGCTTTGACCTCTTCATTCAGACTTCCCTTCTCCTCAAAGAACCCTCCCAGATTTTTGAAGTTGTTTACCTGTTCCACTATCTTCCCTTCTATCTTTATTCTCTGCTTCTTCTGATTTCACCAATTTGCTGCTATTACCACTGTCTTATCTTTGCTTAGTTTCATCACATGTGCCTTTAGTTTTGCATTCCATTCTCCTGTCCTTTGCTGAAGTTCTATCTCAGAGTCTGCCTGTAATGCCACATCATCTGCATGCAGGAACTTTGTTGATCTGCCCCCTCTGACCTGTTTGCTAATGTAGGCAATTATCAGTATGAACAGCAGTGGGCTCAGAGCTGAACCCTGGTGTACACCCACTCCCACTGGGAACCCCTCCTGTAAGGCCGAACACTGTTTGTACTTGAGTCATTGGGTCCTTGTACATAGCCTGCACTAATTCCACCAATGTTTCTGGGACTACAAACCACCACAGATACTGCTAAGATCAGCTTTCTTCAGTCTTGGGACCTTGACCTATGCTTTCTCCAAGTCTAGGAATGCCCAGTTGGACTCTCTCCTCATCTCTAACTTCTTCTCAAGTATCTCAGTGCAAACATTGGGTCAATTGTGCTGCATTGTGCTGCATCCTGATCTGAATCTGAACTACTCATCTCCCATCTTACATTCTACTGCTGTGCATATCTGTTTATCAATCACCCTCTCTAGAACTTTCAAGCAATGTAACAGGAGTTTGATGCCTCTGCACTGCTCACAGTTGTGGATGACCCCTTTGTTCTTGTACACTGGCACTAGTATGCTTATTCTCCAGTCATCAAGGATACGCCTTTCTTCCCACACTGCTATGAGTACCCTCATTTGTCATTTCTCCCCATCTCACCCAGCATCTTTATCATATCTGTTGTAACCTGATCTGAGCCTGTTGTTTTCACTGACTTCATTTTCCTTAGTGCTGTTCTTATTTCTTCTAGGGTGTACTCCTGTTCTTCTGTCATCATAGGCTGTTTCTGGGGAAGTACAGCTTCTGTGGGGGTTTCTTCAATCAGAAGCTGCTGGAAATACTCCTTCCATCTGCCTTTGATGTGCTGTGGACTGGTGAGCAGATTGTTGCTGGCATCCCTTATGAAGGGTATCTGACTGTCTTCTTTATCTTTCTGTCTTTGCCTTGGAACCCATTATAGTTTTTTTTGTGCCACTTACTGACTTACTTTCCAGAAGCTGGTAGAGTGCCTCTGATGCCCTAATCTTTACTAATGCAACTTCCTTTTTAGCTTCTTTGTTAGCCAACCAGTGTAGTCCTTCTAGTCCTTCCTAGCTTGGTCAGTCTTTTCTCTGTCCCACTTGTTCCCCTTCTTTCTTTCATGACTTCCTGGACTTCTGCATTCCACCACCAGCTTTCCTTATGTACCTTTTCCATATCTTATTTCCATACCTGGGTTGGCCAAAAGTCCTAACACATGCTGTTTTTATGTGCTGCCATTCTTGTTCATCTCCACCTATTTCCTCCTCTTCTTGGGGTGCAGTAATTCCTTGAACTGTTGTACTTTCTCCAGTCAACTTCCAGCTCTTCAACCTGGTCTCTGTTGGCCTTAGTGGCTTATGCTGTGGGCTGACTGTTTCACTGGGGATGACGTTCAATCATGGATTCTACCCCAGTGCCTTTTCCTTACTAGGAGGAAGTCTACCTGACTTGCATGTTGGCTACTCTTGTATGTGATTTTATGACTGTTTATTTTTCTGAACCATGTGTTGACTACTATTTGCCAGACAGAAGTCTAGAATGGCTTCCCCTTCTTTATTCCTGTTGCCTCCCACGTGGACCAGCAGTCCTCATATCCTATTCTGTCTGTCACCCATTATCAATACTTGTCCTGCAGGTGCTGCGTGAATGCACTCTTTTCCTCACTACCTGTGGCATAGGCTGAGATTATGAATACTGCCCTTTCATTATGATTGCTGTGAATCTGTCACTAATTCTGAAGACATCCCATACTGTCTTCTGAAGCCTCTCTCACCACAATACACTATTTCTAGCCTGTTCTCCTCCAGAGTAATAGAGTCTGGATTCCAAGCCATGTTGCTTTGCTGCACTCCCTTCCATCTTGTCTCTTGGATACATAGCTTTCTCTGTATCATCATGCCATCCACTTCCAAGTTACATCCTGTCAGTGAACCTACATTAAGTGTCTACATTAAGCATAGTATTTTTAAGTTCAGCTGGCAAGTAGCTTATTGGCCCAGGGCTGCTGGGCTTTATGGCAGGCATACACTGTCCAATAGAGGCACATATACCCCTCCTAATGTTAGTATGGGTCCCTGGCGTAGGTCAGAGAAGGTCTGGTCCTCAACCCATTTATCACCAGTAAATACCCATGCCCATTTTGTTAACTTTACACCATTGAGTAGCTAGCTCTGCCGTGGTACGCAGTCTGTGACCCGTGTTCTCCTTAAGGATACTGCGCACCACAGTAGATGCCCAAAGCGGTTGGTCTGTACAACTCTTCTCCTATAGGGCACCATGTAGAGTCTGTGCTGCTGCCCAGAGCTCCATTCATTGGTGAGTCTGAGATGGAAACACTCAGCATGATTTTGGACATGGGAGAAACCCCACGGAGACACAGGGAGGAAGTGCAAACTCCAAACAAACATAGGTCGGAGGTCAGGATCAAGCCTTTTATCTTGTGCATGAGAGGTGAATACCTTAACTTTTCTGCCAACTGGTCTCTCCAGTAGTTAAACAATGCATTACAAATAATTATAAACAGCTGCGACCTCTTACTACTATCATGTTGAACTGGCCAATCAAACCGCTCAGATGCATAGGTGTGTACAGTCACATGATAAACATGAATGAACATCCATATCTAAAGGCACTACTAACAGGGTAATTACCTGCGTTTAAGTGTTCTGACCCTTCTGTTATTTACTACCTCTCTCATGATTTTTGTATCTTGTGCTAGTTTTCTTTTCTCCTTTCCTAAATTACAATTAAAATCACCATCATCATAATAGACATATTTACATAAGCAATAATGCCTGACAGGGTGTGTGTTAATGTGTAATTAACACCCACGCAGGGGTGTGGAGGAGGGCCTCTGAACCCTGGAAAGGTGTTACTTGCAGACTGGACATTAATATTCCAAAACAAGCATGCTGAGTGCTTAGCTCAATCAGTGTTCCCTTTGTAAATCCAAGCATATATCAATGGAAAAAGATTCGGACACCCTGATTTTTTTTCCATCGCTGTATACTGCAAGTTTTTTTTTTTAACAAAACTAAAAAAAAAAAAAAAAAAATCTGTAATCCAGACTCAGGACATAACAGAGAGACAAGATGGAGAAAATACTAAGAAAATCAGGTATGTTATTCAAACCAAATACACATACCTGATTTTCATTGTATTTCCTCCATTCTGTCTCTCTCCTACCCCTAAACTGTCCAAAACTTTTTATTAACAAAAAAAAAAAAAAAAAAAAAGAAAACAAAAATGGAGCAAGGGAGACCTTGTTTTCTCTCTATTGCTTCCTTTCCAAAGCACTGATGCACTGGGTATTTGTGGGAATGCAAGTCCAATACGCATGCACAGCACATCAGAAAAGGCAGCAGAATATTAAGAGCCACAGAAGGACAGCACGGCACTGTTATGCAAAGCCATTATTTATCAAAAGTAAGTATTTTTTTCTTAAATAATGTCATTGTATAATAGCAATAATCAACTCTGTGAATAGTATATTAAGATTTACCAATGGTTGGCTGTATTTAATCACTCGGGATTCACCCTCATGACTAAACAACACCAAACGTGGGTAAATCTTAATATACCTCACAGACATTGTCAGTTATTCCTTAACTAACATACACCCTGGAGGGCATTATTGCACTTAGAGAATGGACTCTCTGTAAAATTGTTGTGTTTTACTTACTTATTTTTAAGTACTATATTATTTTTTTTTGCATATTTCTGATGCAAAATAGTTCGTCCGGCTAATGTTTCAAGCTTTCTGTAGTATATGTTAATGGTGTTGGAGGAAGCATTTTACATCAAAAATATATAAAAAAAAATAATATAGTACTTAAAAAAAGAAATAGGTAAGTAAATTAACACAACAATTTTACAGACAGCCTATTCTCTCTCTCTCATACACAGTCGCTTCTGCTTTCAAACACGCATCCACTCACACAAGATCACTCTCACTCTCTCTCGAACTTTCTCACACGCACACACACACACACACACACACACACACACACACACACACACACACACACAGTCTTCTCTGCTTTCATACATGCATTCATTCACACAAGAACTCTCACATTCTCTTGATGTCTCACACACACACACACACACACACACACACACACACACACACACACACACACACACACACACACAGTCACTTCTACTTTCATACACACATTCAATCACACATGATTGCTCTCAGTCTCTCTCGATCTCTCTCGCGTGCACACACACATACACACACACACACACACACACACACACACACACACACACACACACACACACACACACACACACACACACACACACACACACACACACACACACACACACACACACACACACACACACACAGTCTCCTCTGCTTTCATATATGCATTCACTCACACATGCAAACAGAAAAATAAACACATGCATACACTTACATACACACGTATACACTTCTTTCTCGCTCTCTTTTTTTTTTTTTTTTTATACTCGCTAAACAGCAAAAGTGCTGTGTAGTGAGTGTCAAAGTTATGTTGGACATTAGTTTTTTAGCAGTCAGAACTCCATGGCAGCTTGATATGCTGCTAGGAAGTGGTGGACTCATTTGTCAGCGGGCATTACTTGTACATTAATACTCTGCTGGAGAACGTTTGTTCTCCAATCAAGGTGCTGAGGTACAGTGTGCCTATTCTTTAATGTTACGTAGCTTTGAATTTCCTCAAAATTATTTTTCTTTCATTACATTTGTATATTCACATACTACCACTATTGTAAACACCATCTGACCCATTCATATATCAGGCACTAAGGCTCTTTCTGCTGCTAGCATGATTATAACTAATATTTTAATCTCTAAATTTTTAATAATATTGCAATACCCGAACAGACATCGGTCCAAATTTACATACCACTCTTCTCTTCCACATCATCTAAAAGTCTACCCTTTGTCTTTTATCTATAGATCTTATATCATGTAAACACATTACCTCTGTATCTATTTTACAAAATTCAAACACCATCAGTCTCCATGGTATTTGTGTTCGCTGATGTTTTCTCTGTATTAATCTTTTTGTTTTTGTTTTTTACATTGTTTTTCAGTTTATCTTTCAGGATCATTCTTTTTTCCTTTGGACCCTTCCCCCAAAAGAGCCATCCACCTCTTTCTTTGACTCAGAACTCACATCTGCCTCTTTTCCCTCTGTTTCTAATGCATAAAACCTGCTCTCCATGGGCATATGTGTTTCTTTTTTATTTATTAATTTCTGTTCTTCATCTGGTGTATCTTTTCTGTAGTTTCTCCTTGTAGTTCTTAACCACCTATCCTTCCGTCACTCTATTCCAGCTTCCTTGCATAACAACTTGGCCCCATTTTCCTCACTTTGTCTGTCTTCATTAACTATTTTACATTCAAACAAAAAATATTTATAACTTCAATATTTTCTACATCATGATTTACAGTTTATTCTGAAACGCTAATACCCCCATGCTGACTAAGCCTTCTTTTTGCATAATCTTGAATTACATGTGATTCACACTACACCCCCCAAAAAATGCATCCAGCTTTCCCAGTACTTAACACTCCCGTTTTCCAATTTATTTTATCACATTTGTCACATGCAGCAAATTAATTATTTTCTGTTTTTAAGTTACATAAACCCTTCATTGCCACTTCATATTTGTCTGTCATCTGCAACTTTTAATAACATGAACTTCCTACATAAAAGCATTTTTAACTCATGTTCTTCTATCCTGGTCATTCTGAATTGCAACAACAATTTTCTTTTTTTTTTGGTGGACATAGTTCTACTAATGAGATACATTATTTTTTTCTTTCTCTTCCTTAACAGACATTTCTGCTAGTGCCAAGGGTCTCAAAAGTTATCACATAGAAAATTTCAGTTCCTAGATGTGGTATTGCCTTTGTGTCAAACAAACTAAATCTTTAGGGCATAACCATATTGTCTAAAACAAAGTACTTGTCTATGTGCTGTTTATCCTTTGTTTTCACCTTTACAACTGATCTTTTCCTCCATCTTTCAACAGCTCTAGTGTGTCTCCTCTGCATATCCTTTTCTTTTTGTAGTCTTTTATTGGAACTTGCTACTGCTGATGCATAGGTTTCTAATGTGGAAACACTGCCCTTGGTCTCTTTCTCTCTCTCTCTCTTTCTCTCTCTCTCTCTTGCTCTCTGTTTCCCACCCTCTGCTCCATGTCCATCTAACTCAGTACTGAGCATGCCCTTAAAACTAGTCATTCCATTCACAAGATGAGTACCCTGTCAATCCATACCTATATTTAGTGCATCTTTCTGTTGTTTGTTACCTCCACACTGTCAAACATTTTGCCAAGCACTCCACTGTATAGCTTCCAGATTATCTGGTTCTCCTTCATCCATTATTTTCTAATAAGACAGAATCATCCACCTACCCCAATGCCATAAAATTCACCTCCTGTGCACCTTTTTCCTTCTGATTTACACTTTCTTTACATTCTCTCCTTCTCAAACTCATCTGCAGACTCTCAGTCTTCATCTAGGATTCAGTGATCACTGGTAGCAGCCATTTGAAACCACCTAGCGACAACCTCACAAAGAATCTTCCAAAGAGTAGTAGAAATTTCCCTTAGTCAGTAAGGATAACAGCTCAGGTCTCCCTTAAAAAGTGTCCACTAAACTAATGGGACTAACCAAGTCAACAAAGCATAAATAAATACATATTCATTAATTAATTTAATTAATTAATTAAATTAATTAAGTTAATTAGTTAATTAATTAATTATGCAATTAACTAAAAATCGATAACATTTTTCAAGGTACTCTCACTAGCTGTTTGTAATCTTGTTCTTAAGTATTCATAGCAAATACTGTTATCTGTGATAGACATGCAGAGCTGTGATATCCTGGTTCCTAATTTGGTTACGCATTTTTACAATTTTAATAAGGGAAAGAACAGATTAAAGCAAAGTACACTAACCTGTACAAACATACCTCTGCACCTCTTAGAGCAAGAAATCTGGACAAAGCCATTAATACTGGGGGGGGGGGCAAAAACCCAAAACATAGGGACAATTTTAATATTCCTCTTATAAACTTAGAAAGATGATATACTAACAGGTGTTGCATTAGCATACATTTTCTGAAGGATATGAAGTCTGAAACTCAAATGACTGTCATTATTTTCTGACTTCAGCCCTCAATGAGTGTCAGAAAAACATTTTTTTTTGAGAAATAGACCAAAAATATAAGCCAAATATCTAGACATGCTGCAAAAATCTGGACATCAGAGAGGTTTGCTTATTAACTAAATAGCATCAAGATGTACAGATGAAAACATACTATAATGCAATAGCTCCATATCTCTACACAAATTGCAGATCGACATTTATGCAGTTACTACATCAGAATGAATAATGCAGTAATATAATATCTATATTTTTTATTGGTGACAAAGCCAATGTATTCTGAGACACATAAGGTCACACATTTTGGCTGTTAGGTATTCACTTTCTAATCTGTGAAGTAAAGGAGTGCCTTATGCTTCCACTATATAGACATGTTAGTCTATGCATTGCTGAATGCTCACTTACTTTTATTTCTGATGTAGGATTCATAGATTCATAGGTGGTTACTAAGCTCTCTGCATAAGAGCCATTTTAGGCCTAGCCAACCTTACCCCAGATTTACCAAAATATTGCTGGCATCTGTCAATACCCCCAGGAAATTTATGGTTTTGATATAGGCTTGTACACATCATGTGTTCACAGGCTGCCCATGTACATTAGGGGCATAGGTGCCAAATCAGAGGGTCATTTGTGATTTGACATCCATTCGTCCAATCTATGTGTAAATAAGATTAGGGAAGAGCTTTGTGGCACATGGATGGGATGATTAACTCCAGAGAAGGAGTAATCTTGTGACACACATCGGTCCCTCCAACATGTCCTGTTTATGTCACAGACAAGGTTTAGGTCCTTAGATTGAGTATTTCTGATGGCAACTGTTTTGCAGATATGCAAATGATCCATTGTTTTCGGATCCAAGGCTACATGTAGGCTAAGCATGAATCAGCATGCAGCAGTCTGTAGGAAACTGAGTACAGGGATAGGACTTTGAGATTGTCTGCATAAAACCTGTTTTTTACTCCATGTATTCTTTTTATGAGGAACTTCCATGGTACCCCAAGCTATTGCTGGTGACTGGTCTGATGACAGATGAGTACAATGGAACCATAACCTCCATGGACCCGGATGCATGCTCTTACTGCTGTGTAATTTTCTTCACCACAGTGGGCATATGGTGGTCAAATGTCAGGCAACTCTCAACATGAGTTCCCAGATCCCTGATCACTGGGTCTACTTCTACGGGTGTATTATGAATATGGTAATTTCCAGTGGTGGCCATCTTTCCAAATGGTATTGTTTGCCCTTTTTCATGGCCCCGACATCAGTTGCTTATCTGTGTCAGACCCTCTTGAAGGATATCTGTGTCTTTTGGGCATTCATGCCTAGTTTGCAATCATCTGCAAACTTGGTAAGCCAAAGGCTCTTGACATTTGCCTTGACTTGAGAAAAATAGATGCCAAAAAGGAGAGGCTCTAGCACTGATCAGAGTGGGACTCCACTAGTGACTGGCATCATTGTTGAGGTGGATTCCCCTATCCTTACTTTTTTGTCCTATCAGTCAACCAGCTGACTACCCATCATGTGACATATGGGTTTATTTATTTATTTAACATTTGTTAACCCGACTTGGAATGAAGCCAATTTTCAGCAGATGCCTAGGGAGAAATGCTCCAGATGCATGTCTTTGTAACATGGGAGGAAACCGGAGCACTCAGATGAAACCCACATGAACACAGGGAGGACATGCAGACTCCACATAGAAGGCACCCCAGCCGAGAATCAAACTGGAGAACCTCTTGCTGTGAGGTGGCAATGCTACCACTGCACCATTGAACCATCATTTATGACTAATTTTGTAAGTTTATCTACAATGTTCGAGTGAGGTAGTGTGTCAAATGCCTTAGACAGGTTGAGTTAAGCAGTGTCATCTTTTGGGCCACCATCCATGCATTAATGACCTACTCAAAGAAGTCCACAAGTTTAAATAGGCATGACCTGCCATTAATAAAAATTAACTGGGTAGGGTCCAGAGTCTGTAGGTTTCCTAGCTCATTGTTAGTTAGATCCATGGCAATACTTTCTATAGCCTTACATATGATACTAGTCAGACTTATGGATCTGTTAGTTTCCCTAGCCTGTGTAAGGTCCCCCTCATTGTGTAGTGGAATAACAGTTGTAATCCTCCATTTGTTAGGCATGAAGCGTCTCTGGAGGCTATGGTTAAATAGATACAGTATTTTAGTGGACCTGAAAGATTACATTTCATACTATTCAGGAGGCATCTTGGGATATTATCATGGTCCATTGAAGCAATGATTTTGGCCACAGAAAGTTCAGTTATGACCTGCTCCCTAGGAATAGTCTGTGGTGAAATGATGGGGTATTTTCTGGCAGAGGATCAGTGGGGATAATTAAGGGGTATAAGTGCAACTGAAAATACTGAAGCAGAACTGACATAAAAACATTTATTCTGTTTTTTTTTTTTTTTTTTTTTTTTTTTTTTTTATGAAAAGCTTGTTTTTCACAGTTCAGAGCTTTCCACGCTTCTCATAATTTGAAAAAAAAAGACCCTGTGTAGGGGTCACTATGTGCTTGCTATAGCAAGGTAGGTTAGGATTTCAAAGCCTCTGGCTTTTAGTGTGGAGGCAGGAAAAACTGTGTACAATCATTTGGAAGCAGGGTAGAGAGCAGTACTTAATGCATCAATGGGTGCAGGGGCAGATATAAGAACAGTACTAATCTAACAAATAGAAAGGCACTGGAATGCAACTATTTTTTTATTATTCTGTATTGGGCCTGACAACAAGAAGGACCATTCACCATATCCTCTACATTGCTCTAGTAAGTAGGTAGGGAATAGTAATTCTTCTAGATTCAGTCAGGAAAACATAGTAAAGCATAGCTTAGATATTGTTTTTCTTTATTTTACTGAGTCTGTCCATCAGTGTTATTTTAAATATTTCCTGTGAATTGAACTATGTTGTTTACTGTAAATATATATTCAGTATTTTTATGTTATTTTATTATTTATTATTGCATATATTTAAAACTTTTATTGTGGCTGGTCCTTTTAGTAAGTATATAAGCTTTGAGAGTGCTTATATTTGCTTGAAGACACTGTGTGGACCACTCCTGAAGGCCTAGCCATCTTGGCCAACTACTACCATTTGTATTTGTATTAACATTACACAGTATAATTGGACACCCCTTGTTAAGGGCCTTAGAGTAGCTGATTGCAGAGTGTCTAGTGGCAGTGATAACTACCTTATACTCTGGGCAGAAGATGTCACAGCAGGTAAATCTGTTCCAGCCTTTCCCAGGTGTGTGTCTGTGTGTGTGTGTGTGTGTGTGTGTGTGTGTGTGTGTGTGTGTGTGTGTGTGTGTGTGTGTAAAAAAATCAAACCTCACAGTGTGTGTGTGTGTGTGTGTGTGTGTGTGTGTGTGTGTGTGTGTGTGTGTGTGTGTGTGTGTGTGTGTGTGTGTTTGTGTGTGTTTGTGTGTGTGTGTGAGCTACTTGGAGCAGGCACACAAAGTACTGGTTTCACAGAGAGGGTGCTGGAGGACATAGTTTGGACACTCAGCTGAAGACCTGTAGCTGTGCTAGTGGGGAGCCTTATTGCTGCCCTGAAAGGAGACAGATATAAAGAGATCCAGACTCCAGGCTGACTGCATTCCCTGTGTGCTTTTAAGGGAAACTGTACTTGGTGCAGAGAGCTGCATCTGGAAATATTGTGTGTATCTATTTCTCTGAATGTGGACATTCCCGACAGGTGTCAGTGGTGAGTACTGTGGCTCCTTAATCACTGGTCTAGTGAGGGGTTGTCACATATAGGCAAATGATATGTAGAATGTATAAGACCCTAGCAGCAAAACTGGAATGTAAACAAAAGCATATATAGCCTACTCTTCTAATTGCACCTGATTTCATTAGGATCATTCCATGAATTAATTATACAGTAACTGGCCATTAACATTCAAAAACAAGTGCACATATTGATCAACCCAACCAGCGTGTCTGTCATAAATTGAGCATATACCAATGGAAAAAAGTCCTGTCATCTGGACTTTTTTCCACTACTATATCCTATAACTTTTAAAATTTTCTTCACCCTAAAAAAATAATAATAATTGTAAAATTACAAATCTGGACAGTCTGGAGGTACAAGAGAGACAGTATGGAGAAAATACTAGGAAAATCAGGCACATTATTCAAAATTAAAGAACAGTACCAGATATTCCTTGTATTTTATCCATCCTGTCTCTCTTGCACATCTAAAGTGTTCGAATTTCAACATTATTTAAAAAAAAAAAAAAAAAAAAAAAAAAAGTAGCAACGGAGATCTTCCTTTCTCTGTTGCTTCCTTTCCAAAGCACTGATGTAGACTGCGCAAGTGTGGGAACGTAAGTACCATATGCATGTGCAGTACATCAAAAAAAGTAGCAGGATATCCAATGAAAGTGGAATAACACCATTGAGCAATCATACAAAGACATTACAGGTTTCTATCACGTAGTAAAATTTTTACAAGGTCGAACCTCATATGGTCATGACCATAAGTTCGAATTTGTAAAAGTTCGAGTGCTTGAATGGAAATCTCCATAAGCAGAGGTTTCCATTTTGTTCAATGGGGTGCGATCTCGGAGTTGGTATATTTAAGTAGCGAGGGGGGTGTTGGGGGCACAGCGTGCCTGCTTAAAATAGTTTATTTTGTTTTCCTTTGTTTTTTTTTTTGTTTTTTTTATCCATAGTCGAAGTTTTGTAACTTCGAACATAATGGTTCGAACATTATGTTTTCAAAGTTATAAGACATGGACTATGTGATATAGACCCAGACATTACATTATTTAACAAAAGTAAGTAATTTTTTTATTAAATAATGTCACTGTACAACAGCAATAACCCATTCCATGGTGTAGTATATTGAAGATATACCCATGGTTGGCTTTACTGCAGTCATTAAACCACATCAACCATGGGTAAATCTTCAATATACCATCTCCACATCATCAGTTACTGGTATAATAATACACTTTATTAGACATTGATGGCATTATTTTCAAACACAGGTAAAGATATCTCAACTGTCCAGATTTTCACAGAATGTCCAGATTTTTGCCTAAATATTTTGGTCTGTTCCTCATAAAATTGTTGGTTTTCTGGCAAATAACTGGGATGATATGAGGTATGAAATTAGTAAATTATGTCATACCTTTGAGTTTCAGACTCCATATAATTTAGAAAATCTATTTTAATACATACCCTGTTATTCTAGCAACTTTCTAAGTTTATAAGAACAATATTTACATTCCGTCCCTATTTCTGGCCTTTTAACCCTCATTATGCCAGGATTTGTCCAGATTTCTTGGGCTAGGAGTTTGAGAGGTATGCAGGTAAACTCTTCTGACGTTCCTCTTTAAAAGTTCACAAGGTTAAACATGTTGGGGGTACAATCACCTTTTGTTTCCTTGTACCACCATTTTAAAGTTTTTTTTCAAAATGATAGAAAACTAAGGAATCAGTACTAATTCAAGTGTTTGGATAAATAGCTACAGAAATAATGTGCCATTCCAAATAATGCACTTCAAATGTCACCTCATCTTATCTCTGCTACTTCTCCGAACATGAAGAAAAATACTAATTGCACAAAATTCAGAGAAATCCATATTGTTCTGCATACTAAAATGAAAATGAAAAATTTAATTGAATTCATCTATTTTAGACAGCTTATACTAACAAAGCATGGTGATATTACAAGAATACTGCTATTCTTAAAACCCTGATTAATCATTATACTACCTACTTTTCCCTACTGACTCCCTCTCTCTCAGCTTATCCGTTCCCTACTAACATTCTTCTTCCTTCTCCACTCTTCTTTCATCTACCCTCACCCTCACATTATACTTCTTCATACATCTCCCTCATCCTTGAATTCCTGTAATCTAGGCGGATGGTCCAGATGACATACCTATGGAAGCATGGAGGTGTTTAGATGGAATGGCAGTGGAGTTTTTATCTAGATTGTTTAATGAAATCTTGGAAAGTGAGAGGATGCCTGAGGAATGGAGAAAAAGTGTTTTGGTACTGATTTTTAAGAATAAGGGTGATGTGCAGAGCTGTAGTAACTACAGAGGGCTTAAACTGATCAGTCACAGCATGAAGTTATGGGAAAGAGTAGTGGAAGCTAAGTTAAGAAGGAAGGTGATGATTAGTGAGCAGCAGTATAGTTTCATGCCAGGAAAGAGCACTACAGATAAGATGTTTGCTCTGAGAGTGTTGATGGAGAGGTACAGAGAAGGTCAGAAGGAGTTGCACTGTGTCTTTGTGGATTTAGAGAAAGCATATGACAGAGTGCCTAGAGAGGAGTTGTGGTATTGTATGAGGACATCGGGAGTGTCAGAGAAGTATGTAAGAGTGGTACACGATATGTACGAGGGTAGTGTGGCAGCGGTGAGGTCTGCGGTGGGAGTGATGAATGCATTTAAGGTGGAGGTGGGATTACATCAAGGATCAGCTCTGAGCCCTTTTTTATTTGCAATGGTGATGGACAGGTTGACAGACGAGATGAGAGAGGAGTCCCCGTGGACTATGATGTTTGCAGATGACATTGTGATATGTAGTGAGAGTATGGAACAGGTGGAGGAGACCCTGGAGAGGTGGAGATATGCTCTAGAGAGAAGAGGAATGAAGGTCAGCAGGACTAAGACAAAATATATGTGTGTCAATGAGATGGAGGGTAGAGGAATGGTGAGGAGGCAGGGAGCAGTGGTGGCAAAGGTGGATGAGTTTAAATACTTGGCATCAACAGTTCAGAATAATTGTGAGTGTGGAAGAGAGATGAAGAAGAGAGTACAGGCAGGATGGAGTGGGTGAAGAAGAGTGTCAGGAGTGATTTGTGACAGACCAGTACCAGTAAGAGTGAAAGGGAAGGTCTACAAGTGGGTAGTGAGACCAGCTATGTTATATGGATTGAAGACAGTGGAAATGACAAAAAGGCAGGAGTCAGAGCTTGACGTGGCAGTGTTGAAGATGTTAAGATTTGCACTGTTTGAGACAAGGATGGACAGGATTAGGAATAAGTATATTAGAGGGTCAGCCCAGGTTGGATGGTTTGGAGACAAAGCCAGAGAGGCAAGATTACATTGGTTCGGACATGTGCTGTGGAGGGATGCAGACTATATTGGGAAAAAATGCTAAGGATGAAGCTGCCAGGTAACAGGAAAAGAGGAAGGCCTAAGATAAGGTTTACGGATGTGGTGAGAGAGGACATGCAGGTGGTTGGTGTGAGAGAGCAAGATGCAAAGGACAGGAAGAAATGGAAACAGTTGATCTGCTGTGGCAACCCCTAATGGGAGCAGCTGAAAGAAGAAGATATAGCACACCAAATATGTTGTTATTTGTGATTTTAAAATGTATACAAACTGCTATAAGTCAGAAAAGAAATACTGTATGTACATGTAGCTAACTCTCTCTCTGTTAAAAACTATGTATGTATGTATGGATGTTACTATGTACTTCAAATTGCATTATGTAAACATAACTGACCAATACTATACTTACTGTCTGTATTGGAGCTTTTCTCCCTGCTTCTCCACTGAAAAAAGACCTGTATCCAGTCAAATTATACCGGTAAACAAATGTAAAATAAAATAAATAAATAATAAATAAATTTAAGCCTGGCAAGATGTATTTTGTTATGACCTTATATGGCATTTGAATATTGGGAAAAGTTTCTCTTTTTACTTTCAGAATTAAATTGAAAAATGTTGCCATATAATTATTCAAAGTCCAAATGACTTACTTTTGTACCAAGCTGCAGGAGTGAGGTTGCACAGGTACTGATAGACCTTAAAATGTTTGTGAGGAAGCTCAACTTAAGGGTACAGTTTCATGGCAAAAGTAATGACATTGAAAATAAGCTGATTGATGAAACTATAAAAAGGCCTAGCAGCTATTGTCCACCACTACATCAAACACTAGCTGCTTTCGAAGTGAAATGTGAGATGGATATCAGGAAACTGCATAAAAAACCTCCTAAGAAAAAACTTTATAACTTAAAACAGGGAGAAAGAAAAGCATTGCTTGAGCTAGGCAATGATAAATCCAGGTGTGTACTGAAGGCAGACAAGGGAGGAGGTATACTTGTGACTGATACCACTAGCTACAACCAAAAGATAGAGAACATGCTGGAGGATTACAGATTTTATGAGTTATTTACCATGGATGACATAAAAAGAGCATATGATTTATGGAACATTAATCTCACCACATTATGGGAAGCAAAGCTTATCACTGAAAATCTTTATAATTATTTATGGAGCCCATGCCCACATTTACCTTACTTTTTTGGAATACCAAAGCCACACAAGAACAGAGAAGACCCACCTTATAGACCGGTGATAGCAAGTGGAGGTTCCCTTACTGAAGCCACAGCCATTTACCTTCATTATTTGCTGAAACCTCTAGCAGAAAAGAATAAGTCATACATAAGAGATTCAATGGACTTTTTGAGGAAAATGAAATAACATTGCAGTGGAAGCTGACAGTATTTTATTAACTATTGATGTGGAATTCTTGTACACAGTGCTCCCTCACAATTACTGCATAACATCAGCTATGAGTCTTTTATGAAACATAATCAGGGTACACAGGCACAACTGCAAAAGTTACGCTTGCTTATTAATCTTATAACGGACTTCAATTTCTTTACTTTCAATGGCAAACACTACAAACAAAAAACTGGTATAGCAATGGGGGCTGCCATGGCTCCCAGCATAGCTAACATAGCCCTGGGTAAATGGGAGGAGAACTTTATGATAAACAACACAGATTACATGCAGCATATCACATGTTGTTTACATTTTGTTGATGACATCTTTATTGTGTGTTTAGGTGACACCTTGTAGCTTGGAGATTTTATCACTTACCTCAATCAAACAACCACCCTTCCTGAAGTTTACCTCTTCCCATAGCTATAATTCAACCACTTTCTTAGATATGCAAAATTCCATGGACACCAACAATAACAGAATCACCACTGATCTATTCAGAAAACCAGCGAGGGTTAACTTATTACTCCACAGTAAAAGTCTACATCCTGCAAAAAACAAGTATAATGTAGTGAAGTCCCAAGGCTATAGACTAGCTAGAATTACCACAGAGATGGAACCATTTTTGAAAAACCTGAACAACTTAGAGAATGATTTTCTAGTGAGAGGCTATGAAAGTCAGATGTTAAATAACATCCTGGAACCCATCATAGAACTGAAAAGGACTGAAACACCTTCACTCAACCTCCCCAGTAGAAAAATATTAAGTAATTCCTCAGAGAATAACAAATGCAAAAATAGCTGCATCCTAACATACACTTTGGATTATCACAGTATTAAAACTATTATTGAAGAAAACTGGGACATTGTCACAGGAAACCTTTTTCTGATTAACATCTTAGGTGAAGCCCCATCATTTGTTTATAGGAAGGCCAGGAACATTAGAAGTTTTGTTGAATTTAAACCTAGACCATGTGAGAAAAGCACTAAAAGATGTGAAACTAACTGTACATTTTGTATATTTATACAGCAAGATGACAGTTTTTATTGCCCTTATTTAAAGAAAATCATTAAAACCAGTGCAGGTGGTGACTGTAACACTGCAAAAGTAATTTACAGGGCACAGTGCAATGAATGTGATGAATTCTATGTGGGCAAGACTGTAAATAAACTCAAGCGTAGGATTTCATGTCATCTGTCAGAAATCCGCTCTGGATGTAAAAATAATGCACTAGCCAAGCACCTTTCTCTTCATAAAAGACACACATGTTTTAAGTTCCAGATCCTGTATCACATAGACATGGGTGATCTTGAAGGAGACATCCCGAATATTCTGGAGAAACATGAACTCATGTGGCAATTAAAGCTGAACTCTTTTAGGAAGCCTGGACTAAACTACTACTGTTCAATTAAAAGTGCACTGGAACTTAAAAAATTGCCACATTGTTTACATGACTAATTGTATTTTATTTTATTTTATTTTATTCTACAAGCTGGTTTTAAATGCCATTTTAAATCAGTTGCAATTTAAGTGTGTATTTTGTTTCCATCATCATACATACATTTTTTCTTATTTTTATTTTTTTCTGGTTCTTTTTTCCACTTTATTCAAAATGATGTGTAATTACAATACTAATTAATTATACAATTATATACTTTTACAGATTGTTTTTAGGGTTCTTGTACACAGACCTGAAGAAGTCTAGAAGGACGAAAGCGATCTTTGTTAAAAATAGGTTATGAAAATAGAAACTGATTTTTACATGCAAAATGTATATGTATATATTTATATATATATTTTTTGATTGCCAAATGAACTAAGGTTGATATATTTCCAGCCATGTAGTATATTGTCTTGGATAAAATCACAGACTTAATAATCTACTTAATAAGCTGGTTAAATAAGAGGTACCACATCATTATAAATTTTATTTACAGTACTTAAGGGTTACATATTATTATGACAGCTACTAAGTAGGGCAGGACCAGCTCAAATGTCACACTGATGGGGGAAGGGTGTGAATTTAACATGTGTACCAATAACACTTTGTTTTACAGCACAATAAACCACTCCCATGCCTGATAAAAAAAAAAAAATATATATATATATATATATATATATATATATATATATATATATTTAGAAAGCTTGTGAGGAAATTATTACTCTATTTTTGTTTTACTTGTATCGCTTGTCTATTTTCTTAATAAAGGATTTTCGACTGGAAACAGACTGCCTGCCTTGCTTGGATTACTTTCGAATACTTAGTAATGCTGTACAATTATATATTTTCTATTATTATTTTTTTTTTGTTTTGTTTTGACTTAAGACGAGTTTAAGTTTGCTACTTCTACTACTATTGTCTGATCTGATTAATATACAGTGATTAACTAGAAATATATGGACTGAAAATCTTCCACACAGAGAAGTTTCTTACACTGTTTTGTTTTTGGACCCACTACACTTTAGTGGGTTGTTTTGAGACTTCGGGGATACCATGAAGATTACTTGTTTTTTGTTGGTACTTTGGTTTCTGAGACCAAGGTTTTTGTTCCATTAAAGGATCCCTGAATTGGTGTGGAATTCCAACATTTTAAGACATGGATAATGACAGGCTAAAAGATTTGCTAACTGTACCTATCTAGAATGATACAGAAACAGAGGGTGCAGGCGCCTAGGCAGCGAAACATTTCCCTGTGGTACATTTTGGCTGGGGACACATGGCTGAAGTGACATTCTTCTTCAGTAGACAACTAGATTCTAGTTGTCTACTGATGTACTTTGTTCTTCATCTGTAAACATGTTGTAAGTAATTTCTATGTTAAATTGTTAATCGCTATGTAATCCAATGTAACTACTGTCTATTTTACTGTGGAGCTTTTCTCCCCGGGCCTCCGCGGAAAATGGACCCATGTCCAGTCGGACACTCCTGGTCAACAAATTTAAATAAATAAACAAATAAAATAAATAAATTTAGCTGCAGAGAAATATGGCTGTTTGTAAATTCCCTGTGGGCAAAGAGAAGCATATACTGCCATGCTCACAGCTTTAAAAAACAAATGCATGGAAGCAGAAGAAGTAATGATTGTTGTGCTTAGTGTACAGTACATACTTGTGTGACTAAGTCATGTAGAAGTGTGCTACAGCATGCAGAAAATCCTGCCTGGTTCTGTAGTCACATTTATGCTCTAGTATGCATTTTAGGTAATGTTCCCTAGACACTGTGAAGAGGGTAGTGGTCCACACACACTGATTATAAAGGCACTGCCCATTGTGCACTGCATTTTTACTGCCACTGACATGCCCTCTGGCCAGCCTGCTGCTTATGCCTGCCATATTGCCTGCTGTCTCGTGTTCTCTTGGGGACCATGGGCGTTGTTTTTCCCCTGTGCATTTGGTTATTGAAGTTGTAGGTATGGCAACACATTCTTCTCTTTGCCCACAGGGAATTTGCAAACAGCCATATTTCTCTGCAGCTGAATGTAATTTCAGCCATTTGTCGCCAGTCAAATGTACTACAGGGGAAATGTCTCGCTGCCTAGGTGCCTGAACCCAGAAACGGGTGCAGGCGCCTAGGCAGCGAAACATTTCCCTGTGGTACATTTTGGCTGGGGACACATGGCTGAAGTGACATTCTTCTTCAGTAGACAACTAGATTCTAGTTGTCTACTGATGTACTTTGTTCTTCATCTGTAAACATGTTGTAAGTAATTTCTATGTTAAATTGTTAATCGCTATGTAATCCAATGTAACTACTGTCTATTTTACTGTGGAGCTTTTCTCCCCGGGCCTCCGCGGAAAATGGACCCATGTCCAGTCGGACACTCCTGGTCAACAAATTTAAATAAATAAACAAATAAAATAAATAAATATAGTAGCAGAGAAATATGGCTGTTTGTAAATTCCCTGTGGGCAAAGAGAAGCATATACTGCCATGCTCACAGCTTTAAAAAACAAATGCATGGAAGCAGAAGAAGTAATGATTGTTGTGCTTAGTGTACAGTACATACTTGTGTGACTAAGTCATGTAGAAGTGTGCTACAGCATGCAGAAAATCCTGCCTGGTTCTGTAGTCACATTTATGCTCTAGTATGCATTTTAGGTAATGTTCCCTAGACACTGTGAAGAGGGTAGTGGTCCACACACACTGATTATAAAGGCACTGCCCATTGTGCACTGCATTTTTACTGCCACTGACATGCCCTCTGGCCAGCCTGCTGCTTATGCCTGCCATATTGCCTGCTGTCTCGTGTTCTCTTGGGGACCATGGGCGTTGTTTTTCCCCTGTGCATTTGGTTATTGAAGTTGTAGGTATGGCAACACATTCTTCTCTTTGCCCACAGGGAATTTGCAAACAGCCATATTTCTCTGCAGCTGAATGTAATTTCAGCCATTTGTCGCCAGTCAAATGTACTACAGGGGAAATGTCTCGCTGCCTAGGTGCCTGAACCCAGAAACAGATCAGATACAAATGGATACAGAAAATGGACAGGGAAGAATGGGTCCAGAAAATATGAATTCAGAGACTTTCTCTAAATTAGAAAAGCAACTGAAATGCATGCAGGGTCTTGACTGGGAACACATTTATTTACAACAAAGCATAGATAAGCAGAGACTACCCTGGGGACTTAGATTGAACAAAAGACCAATGTGGAAAAGTATGGATGATTCACTTACTAAGGAATGGGAAGATATTTTAGAGGATACCAGCTACAAACTTATTTGTCTGCTAGTAAGGAACAACCTTAGTGTGCAGGAAGCTACAAAGGCTGACATCACATATTTAAAAACAACATTGGAAAATGAGAACCACAATGACCTAGATGCTAAATTTGAGCTGCTTAAAGAAAGAGTGAAAGGATATGAGCAGTCCATTAAAGAAAGAAAGATTAATAAAATGAAACGAGATCAACTGGACAAAGATGATCCTGGGAGACTTACTAGGAGGTACAATAATAATAATAACATCAACAACAACAGGAGAACCCACAACAGACAAGGTTTTAGTTATTACAGGGGATATAAGGGAAAGTATGACCGTTCCAGCAGACCTCAACAGGATTTTCCCAGGGGAGATCCTCAACAAAACCAGAGAGGGGCACAATACAGGGCCACCAGGAGACTGCCCCCCCAACATCTTATTCCCCACAATCCCAATCCCCTCTGGCTATCAGCACTCCACAGAAGTCTTTGACATCACAGAAAGATCAGGGCAGGAACACAAGTCACAGCAGCAACCAGAACCTACAGAGAGTTCTACAGGACAAATTACAGTACTACCAGGACAACCGAGACCACAGACAATCCAGCTACCAGGAGCAGCAGCACCTTCACAGAGACCAGCTTCTTCAGGAAGACCAATATCGACAGCACAGACATCAACCACTACACCAATACCAAAGCCAACACCAGTACCAGAACAAGAACGATGACCATCACCAGAGCCCCAGAGCTTGTCCCTCTTACCAAGTTTCCCCATACCACAGCCACAGCGAGGAATACTACTACAACCCACCGAGATTCCGGAAAGCAGAGGAGGAATTCTAGAGGTCTCATACTCTATCCATGAACTCCCAGGAAGACAGGAGAACCAAATAGTGGAAAGGGGTGAGGGAAATACAATACCTGGGCAATCCCGACTGGAACCCCGACTACAACCCAGGTCCCAGGTTCAGACGGAGGAACGAGCCACAATAACAGGTACAATAACAACAATAACAGGTGCCACAATACAAGTGCTCCACTTATCTGGAACCACTCTGTTAAAGCACTAACTGAAGAGGAAAAAAGTGTGTTGTCCAAAGGACTTACTTTTGTACCAAGCTGCAGGAGTGAGGTTGCTCAGGTACTGATAGACCTTAAAATGTTTGTGAGGAAGCTCAACTTAAGGGTACAGTTTCATGGCAAAAGTAATGACATTGAAAATAAGCCTATTGATGAAACTATAAAAAGTCATAGCAGCTATTGTCCACCACTACATCAAACACTCGCTGATTTCGAAGTGAAATGTGAGATGGATATCAGGAAACTGGATAAAAAACCTCCTAAGAAAAAACTTTATAACATAACTTAACACAGGGAGAAAGAAAAGCATTACTTGAGCTAGGCAATGATAAATCCGGGCATGTAATGAAGGCAGACAAGGGAGGAGGTATACTTGTGACTGATGTCACTAGCTACAACCAAAAGATAGAGAACATGCTGAAGGATAACAGATTTTATGAGTTATTTACTATGGAAGACATAAAATGAGCATATGATTTATGGAACACTAATCTCACCACATTATGGGAAGAAAAACTTATGACTGAAAATCTTTATAATTATTTATGGAGCCCATGCCCACATTTACCTTACTTTTTTTGGAATACCAAAGCCACACAAAAACAGAGAAGACCCACCTTATAGACCGGTGGTAACAAGTGGAGGTTCCCTTACTAAAGCAACAGCCATTTACCTTGATTACTTGCTGAAACCTCTAGCAAAAAAGAATAAGTCATACATAAGAGATTCAATGGATTTTTTGAGAAAAATAAAAAACATTACAGTTGAAGCTGACAGTATTTTATTAACTATTGATGTGGAATCCTTGTACACAGTGCTCCCTCACAATTACTGTATAACAGCAGCTATGGAATTTTTTAAGAAACATAATCAGGGTACACAGGCACAACTGCAAAAGTTAAGCAAGTTCATTAATCTTGTACGGGACTTCAAGTTTCTTTACTTTCAATGGCAAACAATACAAACAAAAAACTGGTATAGCAGTGGGGGCTGTCATGGCTCTCCGCATAGCTAACATAGCCCTGGGCAAATGGGAGGAGAACTTTATGTTAAACAACACAGACTACATGCAGCATATCACAAGCTATTTACATTTTATTGATGCCATCTTTATTGTGCGGGAAGGTGACACCTTGCAGCTTGGAGATTTTGTCACTTACCTCAATCAAACAACCCCCTTCCTGAAGTTTACCTCTTCCCATAGCTATACTTCAACCACTTTCTTAGATATGCAGATTTCCATGGACACGAACAATAATAGAATCATCACTGATCTATTCAGAAAACCAACGAGGGTTAACTTATTACTCCACAGTAATAGTCTACATCCTACAAAAAACAAGAATAATGTAGTGAAGTTCCAAGGCTATAGACTAGCTAGAATTACCGCAGAGATGGAACAATTTTTGAGATACCTGAACAACTTAGAGAATGATTTTCTAGTGAGAGGCTATGAAAGTCAGATGTTAAAAAGCATCCTGGAACCCATCATAGAACTGAAAAGGGCTGAAGCACCTTCACTCAATCTCTCCAGTAGAAACATTTTAAGTAATTCCACAGAGAATAACAAATGCAAAAATAGCTGCATCCTGACATACACTTTGGATTATCACAGTATCAAAAATATTATTGAAGAAAACTGAGACATTGTCACAGGAAACCCTTTTCTGATTAACATCTTAGGTGAAGCCCCATCATTTGTTTATAGGAAAGCCAGGAACATTAGAAGTTTTGTTGAATTTAAACCTAGACCATATGACAAAAGCACAAAAAGATGTGAAACTAATTGTATATTTTGTATATTTATACAGCAAGGTGATAGTTTTTATTGCCCTTATTTAAAGAAAATCATTAAAACCAGTGCAGTGTGTGACTGTAGCACTACAAAAATAAGTAATTTACAGGGCACAGTGCAATGAACGTGATGCATTCTATGTGGGCAAGGCTGTAAATAAACTCAAGGGTAGGATTTCATGTCATCTGTCAGAAATCCGGTCTGGATGTAAAAGTAATGCACTAGCCAAACACCTTTCTCTTCATAAAAGACACACAGGTTTTAAGTTCCAGATCCTGGATCGCATAGACATGGGTGATCTTGAAGGAGACATCCCGAATATTCTGGAGAAACATGAACTCATGTGACAGTTAAAGCTGAACTCTTTTAGGAAGCCTGTTCAATTAAAAGTGCACTGGAACTTAGAAAATTGCCACATTGTTTACATGACTAATTGTATTTTATTTTATTTTATTCTACCAGTTGGTTCATAGGTTCATAGGTTCATAGGTTTATACTAGGCTATCTGCCCCAAGACATTTACCATTTTAAATCAGTTGTAATTTAAGTTTTTTATTTTGTTTCTATCATCATACATACATTTTTTTTCTTATTTTAATTTTTTTTCTGGTTCTTTTTTCCACTTTATTCAAAATTATGTGTAATAACAATACTAATTATACAATTATATATATTTTTATAGATTGTTTTTAGGGTTCTTGTACACAGACCTGAAGAATTCTAGAAGGACAAAATCGATCTTTGTTAGCAATAGGTTATGAAAATAGAAATTGATTTTTATATGCAAAATGTATATGTATATATTTATGTATATTTTTTGATTGCCAAATGAACTAAGGTTGAAATATTTCCAGCCATTTAGTATATTGTCTTGGATAACATCACAGACTTAATAATCTATTTAATAATCTGGTTAAATAAGAGGTACCACATCATTATAAATTTTATTTATAGTACATAAGGGTTATATATTATTATGGCAGCTACTAAGTAGGGTAGGACCAGCACGAATGTCACACTGATGGGGGAAGGGATGTGAATTTAACATGTGTACCAATAACACTTTGTTTTACAGCACAATAAATCACTCCCATGCCTGATAAAAAGAATACATATATTTAGAAAGCTTGTGAGGAAATTATTACTCTATTTTTGTTTTACTTGGATCGCTTGTCTATGTACTTAATAAACGATTTTCGACTGGAAACAGACTGCCTGCCTTGCTTGGATTACTTTCGAATACTTAGTAATGCTGTACAATTGTATATTTTCTATTATTTTTTTTGTTTTGTTTTGTTTTGTTTTGACTTAAGACGAGTTTAAGTTCGTTACTTCTACTACTGTTGTCTGATCTGATTAATATACGGTGATTAACTAGAAATATATGGACTGAAAATCTTCCACATAGAGAAGTTTCTTACACTGTTTTGTTTTTGGGCCCACTACACTTTAGTGGGTTGTTTTGAGACTTCGGGGATATCACTGAGATTACTTGTTTTTTCATATAATTATTCACATACATATTTTGACATCATAATGACCAGTTTGACCTAAGTTAAAAAGACAAATTTTTCCAGATAATTGTATTGCATGCATGCCTAGAAAACATTTATTCAAAAGGAAAATAATATAAGTATCCATTATTTAATGTGTAAACACGCATCAAGACCAAACATAAATTTCTGCTGTTCTTCAAAGATACAGTTCTCCCAGTGTTTATATCAGTGTCTGCAGTGAATGTAATGGAGGTTCATTTATTAACATTTTCTTGTAAGCACAATGCAGTATCCTATACTTCAGAAACACGACAGCCACAACAAGTTTTCTTGAGAGCACTTCAGCCTACATGAAGAAAATCAGGGAAGTCTAATGAAAAACAAATTCTAATTCCTCTATTAAGAATTTATTTAAATTGTGTAACATGATTTAAAGATAACTAAAATATTGATTTTTCAGTAATAATTTTTAGATGCTTTTAAACTCTGTACATACTGGAATTTTTTGGTTTGGGATGCACAGGTAAAAGCACTAATACCATCACTGCAGAGAGTACCAGCTGTAGCTTCTTTTGAAAATGTAAGCAGTATCTTCCAACAGCTTATGTCAGCCTTGTTTAATTTCTCTGAGTCTTTTGGGTTATGTCTCCTATTTTTTTTACTTTCTCCAAATGTTTTGGGTTTCTAATACCATGACAGGAATGGACCCCATCCCAAAGTCAAAGTATAATTAAAGTTCATGAAATTAGTATTGTTTCAATCTTTGATGTTAGCCAGAAGTCCTCTTTGCAGATCCTGCAATGTGCCCAATATTGACTCCTATAATTCATATAGAGTTACATATATAAGGAAGATATCTAAGTATGATTACAAATTCATAAATTAGAAATAAAAGTAAGTAAGCATTCTGCAATGCATGGACTAACATGTCTATATAGTAGAAGCATAAGGCGATCTTTTACTTCACAGATATAAAGTGAATACCTAATAGTTACAATGTATGACCTCATGTGCCTCAGAATACATCAGCTTAGTCAACAATAAAAAATATTGATATTACATTTCTGCATTTTTCATTCTGAAGTAATAACTGGTTAAATGTTGATCTGCACTTTGTGTAAAGATATAAAGATATAAAGCTATTAAATTTCAGTATGGTTTCATCTGTATATCCTGATTCTATTTAGTCGGTAGGCAAACCTCTCTACTGTCCAGATTTTCAGAGCATGTTCAGATGTTTGCCTCAAAATTTTGGTCTGTTCCTCTTACAAGTGTGTTTTTCTGGCAAATCATTGAGGATCGAAGTCAGAAATTAATGACAGACCTTTGAGTTTCAGACTTCATGCCAATCAGAAAATCCATGCTAATGCAAACATGTGTTATTATATCATCTTTCTATTTTGTAAGATGAATATTAAAAATTATCCCTATTTTTTTCTGTCTTTGTCCCCCAGTACTGATGGCTTTATCCAGAGTATACTTTGGCTTAATCTGTTGTTCCCTTATTCAATATGTAAAAATGCATAACCAAATTAGGACCCAGGATATCACAGCTCTGCATGTCTATCATTAATAATAGTATTAAGGGCAAGATTACAAACAGCTAGTCAGAGTGCCTTAAAAATACTTATATATTTTTACTTACTTACTTACTTTCTTAATAATTAACATTGCTTATTTAATTAATGCATTTATTTATGCTTTGTTGACTTGGTTAGTCCCTTTAGGTTAGTGGCACTTTTTTAAGTGAGACCTGAACTGTTATCCTTACTGACTAATGAAAATTTCTCCTACTCTTTTGAGGACTCTTTGTGAGATTGTCACTAGGTGGCACCAGATGGCTGCAACCAGTGATCACCCAACCCAAGATGAAGGTTTAGGGTTTGAAGATGAGTCTGAGAAGGAGAAAATGTAAAGAAAGTGTAAATCAGAAGGAAAAAAATTGCATTGGAGGTGAATATTATGGCATTGGAGTGCGTGGATGACTCTGTCTTACAACAAAATGATGAACGAAGAAGAACCAGAGGACCTAGAAGCTATACAGTGGAGTGACTGGCAAAATATTAGAAGTGATGATGTGCAAGAACAACAGGGCAACAGAAAGATGCACTAAATAATGGTATGGATTGAAGGGGGCTCATATAGTCAACTGAATAACTGGTTTTAAGGACATGCTCAGTGTTGGGTGCAGGGACATGGAGCACACGATGGTAAACAGAGAAAGAGAGATTGAGGGCATTGCTTCCACACTGAAAACTTATGCATCAGCAGTTGCAGGCTCCAATGAAAGACAACACAAAAGGATGTGCAGAGGAGACACACTAGAGCTGTTGAAAGACGGAGGAAAAGACCAGTGGTAAAGGTGAAAACAAAGGCTAAACAGCACATAGACAAGTACTATGTTTTAGACAATATGGTTATGCTCTAAACATTTAGTTTTTTGACACAAAGGCAATAATAAATCTAGGAACTGAACTTTTCTATGTAATAACTTTTGAGACATTTGAACTAGCAGAAATGTCTGCTAAGGAACATGAAAGAAAAAGTAATATATTTTATTGGCTGGACCATGTTCACCAAAAACATAAATGTACAGTTAAAAAGAAAATTGCTGTTGCAATTCAGAATGACTGGGATAGAAGAACATGAGTTAAAAAATGCTTTTATAAGTTTATGTAAGGAAGTGCATGTTATTAAATGTTGTGGATGGCAGGCAAGTATGAACTGGCAATGAAGGGTTTATGTAACTAAAAAAAAACAGAAAATAATTAAGTTGCCACATGTGACAAATGTGCTAATAACATGTTGGAAAAAGGGAGTGTTAAGTACTGTGATAGCTGGATACATTTTTTATGGGGGGGGGGGTTAGTGTGAATTACATTTAATTAAGGATTATACAAAAATAAGGCATAGACAGCATGGGGAGCATTAGCATTTTAGGGGGGAAATGTAAACCATAATATAGAAAAAATAGAAGTGATAAATACTTTGGTTTGACTGTAAATTAGTTAATGAGGAAAGACAAAGTGAAGAAAATGCAGACAGGTTTTTATGCAAGGAAGCTGGAAGAGAATGGCGGAAGGATAGAGGGTTAGGAACGACAAGCAAAATTACAGAAAAGATGATGACCAGAAATTAATAAATGAAAAAGGAACACATTCCACTCCCTAGAAGCTCTCTTTCTCTGAGAGAATGCTGATGTCTGTGCAGACATGAGACATGGTTTAAAGCCACTTAGAGCACACCAACAGTGCAAGGTTATAATGCCTTCCACAATTTAGGCCAGCTACTTCACAGGCAGGGTCAAAAGATGGAGGTGTCTCTATTTACATCAAAATTAAATATACTTCAAGGCTGGTCAAACAGAACAATGCATTTGAGTTGCTCCATGTTCAAATTGCCATAGGTAAAATCCAGTACCACTTCCTTGCAAGCTATAGGTCCCCCTCTATGACCCAGGATACCCATACAATGTATTTAAATTTATTAGCAACATCCAATACCATATTCATGTGTGACTTTAATTACCCCACTATTAACTAGGAATCCTATATGACACCAAACGTACATGCACAGAGATTCCTTGATTTTGTAAACACAAACTCCCTGGACCACATAGTCAGTACATCAACCAGGGGTACAGCCATACTGGATCTGGTCCTCACTAATAGGATCTATATTAAATTAGCAAACGCTTAGAAAAACAAACTCTAATTCATCGACCCCTTTTAAGCAAAGCTTAAAATCTTGAACACCCGGAACAGCGATTTTTTTCACAGGGAAAAAAATCGCTGGTCCACAAAAAAAAAAAAAAAAAAACATTTTATAATGTGGGAGGCTGTGATCCCACACCCCCCTACTTAAATATACCAATGCCAAGATCGCACCACAGTGGAAGAAATGGTGAACTCCCGGAACCAGCCCAGCGATTTTTTTCCCTGTGAAAAAAATCGTTCCGGGTGTTCGAGATTGTAAGCTTTCACTTAAAAGGGGTCGATGAATTGGCGTTCACTTTTCTAAGCATTCGCTAATTCAATATAGACCCCACTAATATGGGAGACTACTGCACACTCCCTATGGTAATGCCCTCCCTGGTAAGGTCAGACCACAAAATGGTCTCCTTTGAAGTAAAAATAAAACCTAGACCCCCAGCTAAACCTGGAATATTCAGGAACTATTCTAAGGTTAACCTCCTGCATTTAAGTGAGAACCTGGCAAAATTCCAAGCCACCATAAACCCTGAGAACACTGCTGCCTATGCAGATCTGTTCACAGAAATCTTGTACAAGCATGAAAATAGCTGCATAGCGGCAGCTGTACCCACCAGGAAGAAGCGCAGAACTAACTCAAAAAACAAGCCACCATGGTGGAATCACAAATTCTATAGGCTGTATATCCAGAAGGAAGAAAATCATGGAAAAAATTAGGAGGTGCAGTACCCAGCAGGATAAAAGCACTCTCATCAAACTAAACAAACAACTCAGAGTAGAAATAAAGTCTACCAAAGCCAAATTTGAGGTCAGTTTGGCCTCCCATGCCAAGGACAAGCACAAAGCATTCTTTAGCTATGTCTGCAACCTCAAAGGCAATACACAATTGTGTGCAGAGCTCATTGTAAATGGAGCCACCTATACTGAGCCAGAAGATAAAGAAAACGTCATTTCCAACTTTACACCTCTCTCACCCTCAACCTTCCCTCAAGAAGTGGAGTCCCACAGGAATCAGTCCTTGGACCGCTCCATTTTTGTATTTACTTCTCAGAAGTCAAGGCCAATGTCAGTGGTCTCTGGATAACTAAATTTGCAGATGATTGCAAATTAGGAGCTGCTATTGAATCTCACACTGACACAAATGTTCTCCAGGCAGGACTGACACATGCAAACAACTGGTGTCTGAGCCATGGACTAAAACGAAATGCCAAGAAATGCAAAATAGTATCTTTGGGAAGCCATCCATCCCTGGTAACTATCATTTTGACAACACACCCCTTAGAGTTGACCCAGTAGTCAGGGACTTAGAGACATAAGTAGATAGTAATCTAGCCTTTGACCATCATGTGTCTACAGTGGTGAGAAAATAATTCTATGTCGCGCAACTTATAAGCAAAGGTATGCCATCTAAGTCCAATGACATCATTGTTCCACTGTATTCGGCATTCATTAGACCTATCATTGAGTACAATGCCCCCTTTGGTATGTAACTAAGCAGGCATATCCAACAGTTGGAACGTCCACAGAAGTTTCTCACTTAAAGAATACAGGGCATAAATAAAATGTCCTTCAAAGATCACCTTAAGGCCCTAGCCCTGTATTCTGTCTCCTACAGGCTTTTGAGGGGAGATCTATGCCTGGTTTACAGGGCATTGTCAAAACCTACTATGATGGACCTCCTGCATAATCACAAAACAAACAGCACCAGAATTACCCATTATAAAGACTTAAACCTTGCCTGTGATATAAATAGGACCTACTGGAGTGATAGCTATGTATTCCAGAGACTACCCCATCTGTGAAACATGCTCCATGTGAAGCAAAGTTCCTCCCTAACCCAATTCAAGTGCAACTTAGACAATTGGATGGAAAACTGGAAATTCATCCCTGGTTTCGTGCCTATATTTCTAATGGACACAAGTAATCTGTAAATGTTTCATCTTCCAGGCGCATACTTACACTTATCTAGGATATCAGAATTTGTCAAAGATTTGGGATGCATGACTAGGCTTAAAAAGGCCCTTATGGTTCTTAGCCTAGTAAACACCTATGACCCGATGAATCTATGAACATATCCTCAGGGTTTAATAAAATCCATGTAGGCACAGTGTAAAGCCTACACAGAATGTTTACGTATCTGTGTACTTGATTCCCCCTTGGCAGAGGGCTATGCATATTAATGATAGTGCATTGCCAAAGTAGAAGCGAGGATCACAGGTATTGCATCAGTATAGGGAAAGGTGTAGTGCTAACCATCTATGCAGATGAGTAAGAGACTCCCCAGATTGTTCTGTTGTGTTATGTTCATTTTTTCTTTAATAAAAAAGCATGTTTGAGCGGCCTGGCGCAGAGCACAGCAATGCTAAGCGGCACCCACAGATAAGATAGCAGACAACTGCCAGACATCTAAAAATAGAAATATGATGTATTTAATTATTTCTTTAAATGTATGTTTAAGCATATCTGAGCGTGTTTGCATGGTGTTGCACCCTGCTCAGCATTGCTTATAGGTAGCTTACTGTTATATGTAAAAGTACACCTGATGTGTGAATATCCACATACCTTAATGGATAGAGTCATGACTTCAAGTGTCGTATTTCTAAGGTTTGAATACATGGACAGCTGTTAGAAAAATATGTATTAATGTTTATATTAGTGCTTTTAAAAGCCCAAAAGGGTTAACACATTTATTCTATTTCATACTACATAAATCCATATAAACTGCGAATGCTTTCTGACCATGCTTTCTGACCTTGTATTTTGTCAGCACAGCTAAAATCTTGCTTATGCCTTTGGAAATTTAATGAGAAGCAGATGATTTTCTGCTGGGTTAGGAAAATAATGAATAGAACAATACCGTTTCTATAATGTTATTAAACTTAGACAATTAGCTCTGTTTGTGCTATGAGAACATACACAGCTGCAGGAAGGATAGATAAGTAGAACAAAGACTGCTTGAAGAATATGAACTATAATCTGTGTTTGCTTTGTGCTTGAATTAGCAGAGTACCTTGAAATGTAACACAGCACTGTAGAAATAATTGTAACTAGCTAGTGGTCTCCAAGGCCATGTTATTTTTTCAAAAAAGTTTCTTACACTGTAATGTCATGTCAGCAGAAAATCATGAACAATATCTACTGTGAAAAACAATATTGTAGGCTTGTATTTGATTACGTCAGCTTTAGAAGGCAATGTCTTGTAAAACAGTATAAGAATGGCTTCACTTCCTGTTACTAATCAGACAAACTCTGTATTTCTGCATGTTTTTGTCTCTTTGCTGCAAGAATTAAAAGTGCCTTAACCTGAACCTTACGTGTTTTGGTCTTTGAAGTTTTTTTCCTTTGACAGATTGGTCCTCCGGACCAGAAACCTTCACTTCGCCTTGGATCAGACAGGCCAGGTGGCTTGAAACCGTACGGGGAAGAAACCACATTGGTTCTTCTTATCTGAAAAGACCTCCAACTGAATTGTCGTACAAAAGAGGCCAGCCACTTTCTGATATGTGACTGAAGGACGGGTTTACCTCGAACCAGGTGATCAATCACGTAGACTCAGGTAAGGTGAATTTACCTTCTCTTTTTCTGTTTTAGATCAGGGACTTGATTAGCATTGTTTTGTCAGGAGATTTGTTTTGTACAGATCAGGGACAAAAAGATTGCTTTCTTGTCATAGATCAGGGAAACAGAATAGATAGGCAGTCATTCTGGGGAGACTATAAAAAATCCTGTGGTACCACGTAAATGATAAGCAGGGTTACGTAACATTCTAAAGGTTAGAACAAAATGGGAAATAAGTGCACAAAAAGATCCCAAACTCCGCCATTAACCGAAGATGCAAAATATATGCAATCACAATGTGCCGATAATGTTAACTACTACTCTAAATGGGTTAATAAGTATGAATTTGATGGTAAATTAGAAAAATCCTCTTTGTTAAACTTGTCAAACAGCTTAAAACTGATTACAGAGGTCGAGTAAAAAAGCAACGTAAATTAGGAATTCCTCAGGCACACAGGTGGATAGAGGAAGCAAACCGTAGGGAACAAAAGAGCAATAACTCAAAAACAATGTTTTTAGATAAAGAGGATAATAACTTATTAATAGCATCGGCCCCTCCACCCCCTCTGCTTCCCTTACCAGAATATGAAGCAAGTGAACAAGCTGGTCCACCCCCACGATATCCTGCTATTCCTGCAAAAGCAAAGCCATTTGTTAGAGATCCCGTTGAGACCAGGTCTCGAACATGGGCAGGAAACTCAAAAGGGGACATTGAGCTATATCAAATGGGTAGAAATTCATGATATGTGAGTGAAGAAGAAATATGCCCACTTATAGAAGTACCTAATCCTCTGGCTGGACAAGAAGGACAGGACCCAACTCTCCTAGTGTACAGACCGTGGACACCGGAACATATACGGAAAGCCACTGAGGGAATTCCCCATCCAAAAGTTAATTTTAGAAAATTCTTAGAAGACTTACAAGGCATGAGGTTAAGTTATAAGGTAAATGAAGAAGAAGTAGAAAAAGTAGTCAGACAAATCGTGGCACCAGATTGGCACATGATCAGTGGCAACTGGAATCCCCGTGACGCATAACACAAACCCCTCCCACATAGCAGCGCAGAGCTAGACAACAGAGTGAAAGGTCTTACAGACCGAATCCCTGAGAAATGGAAGCCTAGGGCAGACTGGACTTGCATTAATCAATGCATCCAACAAGAAGGTGAAACTGTTGACAGATATTATGCTAGATTATTAAAGTGTTTTAATAACCATTGTAGAATGCAGGTTCCTGAAGACCAGACACATGATTCCCCATATGAGCAGCAGTTAAAAAATGCATTTTTAAAAGGCAGTATTGCACCAATAAGCAGCTTTATCACAAAGCACATGGTAGATCATCGTACAAGCAGATTACAATCATTGCTTGAATATGCTAGGCATGCCAAAAGACATTTTAATAGCAAAAAGAAAAAGAAAGCCCAAGTATTTTCTGTACAAGATGAAGCAGAAGTTTATGTAGTACAGTCCGGGAAAAAGGGCAAGAGAAATGCCCAGGGAAACAAACAATCTGATCAACGATCAGAGGACTTTGACGGATGAAAGAAAAGGGGGGAATGCTTTAAATGCAGTAAAAAGGGACACTTGGCAAGGGATTGCAAGAAAAACAAGAAAGCAACCATGGAAGATAAGGAGGGTGAGTACTGACTATATGGTAGTCAGGAATCACTAGAAGAGGATAGTGGAGAAAGGACAAATGAGAATATGATAGGGGGAGTAGAAAATTTGACAGAAGAAATAGAGGAAGTGCAAGAAGTTACGGATAGTGAAGGAAATGAAATATTGAATTTGGCTTTATTGAGCTTAGAGCTCTATTTAGTTGACACAAAACCAGAAGTCACACTCCTGGTAGAAGGGAGGGATGTCACATTTTTGTGTGACTCTGGGGCCTCACGGACCCTGATACATCCCTCCAAACTGCCAGAGAACTCAGAATCATCTGATTCCATATTAACTCATTCACTCCAGAGCAGCTCAGGAAAAGCTGCCTGCATAATTCCACCATAGGAACAATAGTGCAGCCTGAGCTCATTTTCAGAAAATCCATTTGTAATACCATACAGAAAACAAATGTTCATAACTCTTTAACTATAAGAGCTAGACTAAACATGTATACAGGAAAGTTGTTCAGCAGACACTGACCTTTCCAACAGTGTAAATGTTGATAGTGTATCTCAAAGTCATTATTAAATATTTGGCAAGGAATGCTGATATTGTGCATATTTTTTACCTTTTTGGAAAAACAAAGCATGATATCTTGGTCAATGTACCATGCAGACCCATACAATTTGAATGTAATTTGTTAGTATGAATGTCAGCTTTAAATTGATACCTTAACCATTACTGTGTGATGTTCCTTTCTTGAGGTATTCACAGAAATATGATTAATATATTATTTTTCATAATTGATAAATAAACAAAGCATAATATCTCATCACCTGTAGCAGACAGAGCCTACATATAAGTGTAGAAGTTGTGCATCTGAATGTCAGCTTCAAAGTGATGCATCATTTGTGCGATCACCATGCTCCCTTGCAAAGATATGGGCATAATAATGAAAAGTATTGTAAATGTATAATTTTCATAATCGTACAAGACTAAACAAACTGTGATATCTCTACATGTGTAGAGTGCACAGACACAGTTCTTTTATCATGTTGTAAGGAGTAACACTGTCTTCAAAATGAGGTATTACTTGGCACACTGACATGCTCCCTTGCAAAGTTATTTACCAAAATATGAAAGAAAATCATAATTTCCATAACCTAAATCCCAAACAAACTTTGATATCTGCACGTGTGAAACATACAGGCACATTTCTTTTACCATGTTGGAACCAGCAATACTGTCTTCAAAATGAGATATTACTTGGCACATTCAGATGCTCCCTTGCTAAGTTATTTATCAAAATATGAAAAAAATCATAATTTCCATAAACAAAGTCCCAAACAAACTTTGATATCTGCATGTCTCAAACATACAGGCACAGTTCTTTTACCATGTTGGAACCAGCAATACTGTCTTCAAAATGAGGAATTACTTGGCACACTGACATGCTCCCTTGCAAAGTTATTTACCAAAATATGAAAAAATCATAATTTCCATAACCTGAGTCCTAACAAAACTGATATATGTACAGCATTCAGAAGCAGTTGTTTTACAATGTAGACACATATGATTGTAAATATATGCATTCTTGGTTTAGCCAGCATACTGCTGAATGGGTACATGTAAAGAGAAAAAGCAAGGTAAGGACCGCCACTCCACTAATGAACCTAGGACAGGCATGGGACGTCAGTGGCAGGCAAGGCCATTTGATGTGTCCAAATACCTGTGCTGGCTACCCACTCAGACACTGATACCACTACAGTCTCACGACCTCCTTCAGTGTCAGCAGTCTGCCTTACCTCTGCCTTTTCTCTTTACATGTGTCCATTCAGCAATGGACATAAGGAATCAAGGGTGGAAGGATTGTGATGTTTCTTGCCCTGATCTGCATACATCTGGCTTATGCATTCATCAATGTGATAACGACTTCTACTTATGTGAATAACAGTGACAGCTGCTGATAGTTTTACATGAAAAGTGAGAATGACTCAGTGTTACATTGTAACTGCACTTATTGTTAATGTGATGATTACTTCATATCATTACTGCAAAGTTCTGCATGCTCAGACACAGGTGATAACTGCTGCACATAACCTGTTGAGTAGACATTCATTATATTTCCTGGTGCAGGTGTTATGCAACACAGACTCATTATTATATTACTGAGCCATTCCTCCCACCTAAAGTCCATACATGACCAACAAAGGCAGGAATATTGCCCAAAATATATGGTAGCTCCATGCTGGTAGTAGTCTGTAAGTAATAACCTTCATCTCACTGTAGTCTGTAAGTAATAACCTTCATCTCACTGAGGCAACTAGTGAGTATAATCAGAAAAATAAATAGTCACAAATGTGTAACCTATCTGGTTGAGTCGTATAACAATTACTCCAAAAAGTAGTAATTCATTTCTCTCACCTAACCATCCCTCTGGTTCCAATAAGACACATAAGTAAAAAGGCAGAAATACTGTCCAAAATATCTAGTTGAGCAATGCCAAAAATCAGCATTCCAACATTTCTAGAGTTATTTATCAGCAGTGTTCTTGAAGACAGTATGTGCATATTGTTAACAGATAAGAAATGGCTACACTACAGCATGGACAGAATTCATTCACAGAAGTAGACAAAGACTTCCGGTCATATGTCAGTTGTTCCCAATTCATTCAAGTACACACTTGAAAGCTGGATACAACAAAACAAAACTTTATAATAACCATCTATGAAAACTGATGTAAAGATAACCTATGCTTCTTACACCATATTTGTACCACAATATTCTAAACAGTAGATCAGCTCAGAGAACAGGTCATGGCACCATGCTTCAAATTAAACTAAGCCAGTTAATCAATATAGCACAGCCAGCTCCCAGGACAATAAAATGGCCAAATGGATTTTCCAGTTATGCAAAAGCTTTTCTGTGACACAGTAATAAATTATTTTCCCCAGTAAACTCATCAGCTGTTTGTGTTGTGAATGCAAAAGCACCAAAAATCACACAATAAACCACTTTCCCCAGTGGGCACTTCACCAGTAAGGGATGTAAACTCATTGTAAGACAACAGATTTTTTTACAGTAGTGTAGTTATGCATTATACTGTCATTGCTGTGTGAAAAGATCACACCTTTTTAATATTCTATAAGTTAACATAAGTGGAATTAAGTACAGACTGTAGTACCTGACAGCAGAAATGCTCACGACTAAGGATGAATACAGAGTGTTTGCATTATAGGAATTAAATCAACAGTAAATTATTTGTTATATTCTTTCCTCCACTCCTCCAATACACATTCATAAGCCTGCTTTACAATATACATGTATTTGCATGCGACCCAGGTGAAGACTTTCCTTAACACACCAAAACTACATTTACAAGCTTACAATTATAGAAAAAAAAAAACACGCCAAAACATGCACTGCTGCTGTTGCTTGTAATCCAATGGTAACTGGCCGTCAGTGAAATTAGTATAAATTAGCCTGTTAGCGATTGTCTGCCTAGCTAGTTCCCTTGAGGTATTCGCTAACTATGTGTACATTTACAAGCTTACAATTATAGAAAAGTAATCAAACTATCTTGACATATGTAATTTTACTGTATTCATTAAACATAAACTATTCCAAAGACCCTTTTCAGCCCTGACCCTTGCACAAAAAAAAAAAAAACAAACAAAAAAAAAAAACATGCCAAAACATCGACACACAGCTGCCATTGCACTTATACTTTAGGGAATGTTCAAAGGTTTGGATACTTTACCAGCTAAGGTTTCCATGCATTATGGTATGTATCTCTTGCTGTCGCTTTCTTAGATTTATAAAAAAAAAAAAAAAACACACACCAAAACATCTATGCACAGCTACCTTCCATGCATTATGGTATGTATCTTTTGGTGTGGCTCTCTTAGATTTACTAAAAAAAAACACACAGCTGCCGTTGCACTTATACTTTAGGGAATGCTCGTAATCCACCGGTAACTGTCCGTTAGCGATTGTGTGCCTAGCTAGTTCCCTTGAGGTATTCAGCAAGTTTACAAAAAAATAAAAAGAGAAGGTGAATTATGAGACTGTGTATTTACAAAGGCTGTGCAGAACTTATACTTTAGGGAATCTTCAAAGGCAGAGGTAATTCTACCAAGCATTTACAAGTACAGAAGAGCAAAAGGAAAGCCCGAGACAGAGCCCATTTTCAGCGGAGGCCCAGGAAGGAAACACTTAAGTGCATGACAAACAGTTTGCAAAAGTTAATGGATACATACAAATCCAGCATAGCATAGACCGATATGAAGCTGTACATGATATTTAGATTAAAAAAAAAATAGTAACCGTGATGCAAAAAAAAATAAAACTTTATGCACGGTTTCAGCGTTTACCCGACCTTGTCATACAACACACCCAAGCTCAGTTGGGTATTATGGTATGTATCTCTTGGTGTGGCTCTCAGATTTACTAAAAAAAAAAAAAAACGCCAAACCATCTACGCACAGCTGCCATTGCACTTATACTTTAGGGAATACTCGTAATCCACCGGTAACTGTCCGTTAGCGATTGTGTGCCTAGCTAGTTCTCTTGAGGTATTCAGAAAGTGTACAAAAAAATAAAAAGAGAAGGTGAATTATGAGACTGCTAACTGTGTATTTACAAACAGCACTTATACTTTAGGGAATGTTCAAAGGCAGAGCTAATTCTACCAAGCATTTACAAGTACAGAAGAGCAAAAGGAAAGCCCAAGACAGAGCCCATTTTCAGCGGAGGCCCAGGCAGGAAACACTTCAATGCATGACAAACGGTTAGCAAAAGCTAATGGATACATACAAATCCAGCATAACATAGACCACGACGTAACAGCAGACAACTTGTTGTAAACACCATATATTATAGGCGGCCCACTTGTATGACAACAGATATGAAGCTGTACATGATATTTAGATTAAAAAAATAGTAACCATGATGCAAAAAAAAAAAAAAAACTTTATGCAGTTTCAGCATTTACCCGACCTCGTCATACAACACACCCAAGCTCAGTTGGGTATACTTTGTCTCCCTACAGCAATAATTGCACATTGCAAGAAGCAAAGCTTGCACCATCCTACCTTATTCTGGATTGGATGAAATGGTCTGGGGAAGGAACTTGCACAGACAGATCTCCGATGCAGGTCTTTCGGCTGTAGAAGGACTCCGTTCAGTGAAGTGTCCAGCGAAAATAAATAGAGTGATTCAGCAGTAAATTTTGCACAAGCAAGAAAAGGGAATTTTTACTGTTGGATCCCCTATTTATTAGCCAACAACAAAGGATTTCTATGGCAGGGGTGGAGGTGTTAAGCTAGCAGTGTCTTGGATTGGACACAATGGCTTACTTGATTAAACAGACAGAAAATCGGCTTGCTATGAGAGGAAAGTAGAGCGCAATTTGCAAATTGATTTTCTCCGAAAACTTCAATACAAACACCATGTAACTCCAGGCTGAAAAGTAAGCTGACAAGGTACCTAATAAAGTTCAGTTACTTTTTCAACTTAATTTTCAACCATGGAGATTCTATCTGACTGCAAAGTTAACTGCGCTGGGAGAAGGCACTCGGGGTTAACATAAGGGAATTCCTTTCTTCTCATGGCGCACTCGGTGTTAAGCACAGAGGCGCCATGAGAAGGTACTCGGGGTTAATGAGTTAATGAAAGCAGCTAATGGACAGCTGTATCGAGAGCCCTTTCCCCATAATATCGCGATAACTGATCCTGTTTCAGGATTGACCCAGAAAAGCAAAATTGTTGTTTCTGCAAAATGCCCAGTAAACCTCATGGGCAGAGACCTTATGCAGCTATTTAGTATAGCAGTAGTTCCAACTATGCACGGTATGGAAGCACAGTGACAAATTGATACTTTTGCAGTGCGATCAGAGGGTGAAACATTTTATTGCTACAGCCAGGACTTAGTTACAACTGGTCCAGGGGCAGTAACCGAAGAGCTGATGAACATAGCCATCAGCAAGTTCCCCTCCTTTGACACTGATAAACAGCATTTGTTGCACTGTACTCTGTATTATTGTAGCACACCAGGACCTGACAAGGAATATGAGCAAGACTTGTTTAGAAACTGTGCAAACAGGTTAGTATTACGTAATCTGTACTGGGACATAGAAGGGAACAGTGTAGCTAGCTGTTCATTGCCCCAGGAATTCTTTGCACTTTTCAAATCTAATCGATTACCACATGTTAGCGTGACTAAGGACAAAAATGCAAAATGGGCAGACTTAGGAGAAAAAGTCACGAGATGGGAAAAAAGACAGAGTTGGAACTGTCAGAACAGGGAGTACAGAAGCAGAAGTTAAATTGGATAACACAGACACACCCAGCTGTACACTTGAGTCTAGCGAGGACAGCTGATTAGCACTCTTATTAAAAGAGGAAGAAGATTCCTTACAAAGCATACCAGAAACTCTTTGGCCAACAGGCAAATCAGATGTAGGACTTATTTGTACAGCAGGACCAGTCACTATCACGCCAAAGTCAGCATTTAGACCACAGAAGAGACAATATCCCTTGAGAAAAGATGTAGAAGTAGGAATCAAACCTATAATAGCAGCTTTACTTAAGGAAAGAGTACTGGTGGAATCTCCTGATTCACCATGTAACACACCCTTATTTCCTGTTAGGAAAGCAATTGCAGAATGGCGTATGGTCCAAGATTTACAAGCTGTAAATGACACAGTAATACCAAGGGCACCTACGGTGCCAGATCCACACACCCTGTTGAATGATTTAAAACCTCAACAGAAATATTTTTCTGTGGTAGATATCAGCAATACGTTCTTTTCAATACCAATACACCCTGACAGCCAACATTGGTTTGCATTCACATTTCAGGGGAAAAGGTGCACATATACGCGACTACCACAGGGATATTGTGAAAGTCCAACAATATTCTCACAAGAGATGGCAAGCAACTTGGCGGGATTTACCCCACCGAGAGGCAGTCAGATTTTACTTTATGTTGATGACATCCTGCTGGCAGCCCCCACCTAGCAAGATTGCAAAGAAGATACCATAGCGTTATTACAATTTTTAGCCACTGAAGATCCTAAAATAAACAAAAATAAATTGCAGCTTTGGAGAAAGCAAGTTAAATACCTAGGATATGTAATATCCAAAGAGGGTAGATCATTAGATGAGGACAGAAAAATAGCAATTTTGCAAGCACCAAAACCCACTACCAAGAAGGAAATGATGTCCTTCCTGGGTACAACCAATTTTTGTCTGAGCTGGATTCCAAACTATGCTTTGGAATCTGCACCTCTGACTAACTTAATATACAAGAAGCCTATGGCAGCAAAAGATTTGTTACAATGTACACCAGAAGCGGAATCTGCTTTCTGCAAATTGAAACAGTTGATAGCATCCTCATTAGTTTTAGGATTACCAAACTATCATAAACGATTTTTCCAAACAGTAGATTGTAAGCAAGGTTATATGACATCAGTGTTAACACAACAGCATGGGGACAGGCAACGCCCCATTGCTTATTATTCATCACAACTGGACCCAGTGGCACGGTCTTTACCCCACTGTGTACAAGCAGTAGTTGCAGCTGCAATGGCAGTGCAGGCTTCGGCCTCAGTAGTGTTGTTCCACCCTCTCACATTGAGAGTGCCTCATGCAGTCGCGATTATTTTACTGCAAGAAAAAGTAGCATATCTTTCTCCTGCTAGGCATCTTTCTTGTATGACTATATTGTTGAGCCAACCTCATATGACAACTGAACGATGCACAACTTTGAATCCGTCTACCTTGCTTCCAACTCCTGCAGATGGCACACCGCACAGCTGCCTGCAGGAGATTGAGCAAAATACACTGCCTAGAAAAGATCTTACGGATGTTCCCTTGGATGATGCTGAGGTGACATACTACGTGGATGGCTCATGCAAAAAGGGTCCCACAGGACAGAACCTAGTAGGATATGTGGTGGTTTCTGATACTGAGATTATAGAAGCAAAATCTTTACCACACAATTTATCTGCACAGGCAGCAGAACTGATTGCCTTGACACGGGCATGTACCATAGCAAAGGGTAAATGTGTGACCATTTTTATTGACAGAGCCAGTACGCTTTTTCTACTGTACATGTTTTTCTGCAACAGTGGAAAAATCGAGGAATGATAACATCTACTGGCAAACCAATCAATCATGCACAGTTTGTTTTAGATCTTTTAGAATCTATTCAGTTACCTCAGAAAGTAGCTATTTGTAAATGCATAGCTCATACCAAGCAACAGGATAGAATTTCAAAAGGTAATGTGAGAGCTGATACAGCTGCAAAGCAGGCAGCTTCAGCTTCAGAAGTATTTCTTTTGAATGAGGAATTACAACCTTCTGAGATTTTAGATTTAGAAATGTTAAAAACAATGCAGACACTTACTATGCAAGTTGAGAAACAGAGATGGATAAAACGAGGAGCAATTCTCGAGAAAGGGCTGTACATCTCCAAAGAGGGAAAACCGATATCGCCATCTAACTTGTTTAGATATGCAACTTTGTTGAGCCATGGGCAATGCCATGTCTCAACAGGGGGGATGGTACAGTTAGTGAACCGGGTGCTCACAACATATGGATTCATAAACTACACTAAAAATTTTTGTTCGTCATGTCACGTTTGTAATAAACATCATGCACAAGGGGTGTTAAAGCACAAGCAAGGGAGTTTCCCTACACCACCATATCCGTTCCATACTATCTGTATGGATTTCAAAGAACTGAACAAATGCGAAAATAAGAAGTACTGTCTTGTCATTGTAGATATGTTTTTCAAATGGGTGGAAGCTTTTCCGACTAAAAATCCAGATGCAGCCACTGTTGCAAAAACCCTTGTTAAAGAAATCATTCCCAGATTCGGCATACCGGAAAGGATCTACAATGACAATGGCACACATTTTGTAAACCAAACCATACAACAGCTGAGCAGGTATTTTGGAATTTCTTTGAAAAATTATTGTGTGTATCACCCTCAATCTGCAGGATTGGTAGAGAGAAACAATAGATCATTGAAGAATAAATTAAGGAAGCTTATAGAGGAACCACATAGAAATTGGGTGTACTGTCTGCCCCTGGCACTGTTGAGCATGAGAACTGTTCCGAATGCAAAGGGATTGACTCCTTTTGAGAAGTTATTTGGACGAGCATATTATATACCTCAGTAGAAACCTCTCATGCCCGCAGACCAGGAAGCCAACTGTACACTTGCAGAGTATATGCAGAAGTTATTGAATTCTAAATATTTGCTGCAGTTAAATTCTGTTTCAGATAAAGAACAAACCAGACCATCAGAAGCAGCAGTAGTCCCAGGCACGTGGGTCTGGGTGAAGGTCATCAAAAAGAAGAACTGGACGACACCAAAGTGGGAAGGCCCATTCCAAGTGCTACTGTCAACACCCACCGCAGTCAAGATTGTGGAGCAATCATCTTGGATTCACCTGACACACTGCAATCTGGTGAAAAATTTGAACTGGACAAAAATCTTGTTACTGTTACACAGCAAGAATAAAAATGACAAAATCCAGAGCAAACAGGAATGTAGAACAACCACAGAAGTATTGCATGATCATCCTGTTAACTATACTGGTGACACTAATCTTTTTGTTTTGGCCTTTCCTTTTTCCAGCCACACAAGCTGAACTGAATAAACGTGATGCGTTACTCATAGACTGGCACCCAAACTTTAACATTTACCAAGCAATTAAATATGTGTATGCTGAGACTTTTAATGTTTCGAATTGTTGGATCTGTACAGCTTTACTGACAGCATACGGGGGAATATTAATGACTGCAGTTCCCCTAGGGGTCAATGAGATCTGGGAAAACTTAATTTATGACACCACAACTGTTAAATCACAAGATAAAATAGTATTGCACTTGTCTGTTCCACAGAAGGGAAATGTGTGTTTCTACAAAAATGATACTGTTCAGGTGGGTTGGAGCAATTGCAATGTGATGGTTCCTTACAAATGTTACACTAAAGCAAATAATGCAGGTTCTTATTGTAATACAAACTATGATTCATTTCTTGAATTGATGCATAAAACAATTAATGAAGTGCAACATAATGATGTTCTTTTTAAGCAACTGTCTATAATTGATAGGAAAATGTTTCATGCAGGGCAAGTATATATTAATAGCAAGGTTACTACTAAGGTAGAGGATTGTTATTTTGTGTGTGGGAAAAAGACATACAAATGGTTACCTGAGAACTGGTCCGGCAGTTGTTTTTTGGGTTACCTGGTTCCAGCCATACAACACACTGCAGTTTTGCCTCAAGGTAAAATTCAAAATGTCAGAGAGGTCACCAAGAAACCTGTCAAGAAACCTGAGAGTCCAGTGGGACAAATCGAGGCGGGCTGGAGAAACCATCATTCCATGGGTGATAAACTGACACATATGGACTTGAGTGATACTGTTATATCGTGGGCAGGCATATTACCAGCATATGGAGCAGTAAAATTGATTTGGGAGCTGAGAAAACTGTCTAAACTCCTCGAAGTAATGAGCAATGCAACTTTTTCTGCTCTCGAATTAGTAACTGATGAACTGAATGCTATGAGAACTGTGGTGCTTCAAAACTGGATGGCTCTTGACTTCACCCCAGCGGTGAGAGGTGGTATGTGCGCTTTAATCCAAGAAGAGTGCTATTTGTACATTCCTGACAACCAGCACGAGATAGACAACCATCTTGAGGTGATTCAGCAAGTTTCGGCCATGACCAAACCAGGCCCAAAACCACTGACGGACTTTTCCAGAAATGGTTTGGGAGTGGGGTACCATCCTAATGAACATCTTGATTGCCATCTGTGTAGGTATGCTCCTGTTGGGAGTATGTGTTTGTTGTGGCATCCCCTGCATGAAAAGATTAATCAAAGATTTTATAGACATGTCGGTTTCTGAAACCTTATATCAAATTACTGAATTATGAAGAACTGTTCATAGGTTAGTACTAAGCTAACTGCCCTTGCAAGCCATTTTAAGCCTAGCCAATTATCCCTTGTGTGACTCAAACCCTGCACCTTGTGTTTGCAAGGCAAATACCTTAACCATTAGGCCACCCTCCCAACCACTTGACTGAAAAATAACATGGCCTTGGAGACCACTAGCTAGTTACAATTATTTCTATAGTGCTGTGTTACATTTCAAGGTACTCTGCTAATTCAAGCACAAAGCAAACACAGATTATGGTTCATATTCTTCAAGCAGTCCTTGTTCCACTTATCTATCCTTCCTGCAGCTGTGTATGTTCTCATAGCACAAACAGAGCTAATTGTCTAAGTTTAATAACATTATAGAAACGGTATTGTTCTATTCATGTAAATGAAAAAGAATATTGAATATTGTAAGGCTTGTTTTTCTGATAAACAAGGTACCCTTAGCAGTTTTATGTCTGGTTTGCATATCATTAGAAGGCAAATTCATAAAGAGAAATGGCTTGGAGAAAGTGTTTACTGAAAGCATTCAAGTGTTTTTATTTATTTTTTATTTATTTATTTATTTATTACACAGCTGCAGGAAGGATAGATAAGTAGAACAAAGACTGCTTGAAGAATATGAACTATAATCTGTGTTTGCTTTGTGCTTGAATTAGCAGAGTACCTTGAAATGTAACACAACACTATAGAAATAATTGCAACTAGCTAAAAGCTTTCATAAGTTAAACTGAATGACTCTCTTAACTGCAAATCCTGAATGGAAGAGGTTAGGAGAAGAAACAAACTGTTTATGCTTTTGAAAGTAGAATAAAAGTATTAATAGGGGGGAAATGTTAGAAAAATATGTATTAATGTTTATATTAGTGCTTTTAAAAGCCCAAGAGGGTTAACACATTTATTCTATTTCATACTGCATAAATCCATATAAACTGCGAATGCTTTCTGACCATGCTTTCTGACCTTGTATTTTGTCAGCACAGCTGAAATCTTGTTTATGCCTTTGGAAATTAACTGAGAAGCAGATGATTTTATGCTGGGTTAGGAAAATAATGAATAGAACAATACCGTTTCTATAATGTTATTAAACTTAGACAATTAGATCTGTTTGTGCTATGAGAACATACACAGCTGCAGGAAGGATAGATAAGTAGAACAAAGACTGCTTGAAGAATATGAACTATAATCTGTGTTTGCTTATGTGCTTGAATTAGCGGAGTACCTTGAAATGTAACACAGCACTGTAGAAATAATTGTAACTAGCTAGTGGTCTCCAAGGCCATGCTATTTTTCAAAAAGTTTCTTACAAAGTAATGTCATGTCAGCAGAAAATCATGAACAATATCTACTGTGAAAAACAATATTGTAGGCTTGTGTTTGATTATGTCAGCTTTAGAAGGCAATGTCTTGTAAAACAGTATAAGAATGGCTTCACTTCCTGTTACTAATCAGACAAACTCTGTATTTCTGCATGTTTTTGTCTCCTTGCTGCAAGAATTAAAAGTGCCTTAACCTGAACCTTATGTGTATTGGTCTTTGAAGTTTTTTCCTTTAACAACAGCAAATAAGTATTTAATTTTAATATACACATTTTGCAGACTAATTTAAAATATTGATCTGCTGCACTCTGCTAAGCTCTGTTGAGATGTGCTAAGACCTGATAAGCACTGCATAAACACAATAAAGTCTGCCAATGTTTATGCATTGCTTGGCTGGTTTGCAGCTGCTAAGCTCTGCTAAGGCTACAGTTCTGCCAGTTTCTGTGCTTCTCAGCTCAGCTGCACTGTTTTGTGCAATGCTAGGTTATGTTGTGCTTTTTTGAATGTTGCCCAATGACTTGCATGGGTGGCAAAACAGCTTATATTAAGGACAATAGGCATTAGTACAGCAGAATCCATTGGAATTATGGCTCTGAAGGGTACTATGGCTGGTGTTAGTGAAGGTGCATGCTTTTGGGTACAGTGTTGGGGCATTCTGGAGTCCAGGGTCATGGTTGGACTCCTAGTTAATAAACATGATGACCGGCTGCTGCAGGGAGGTTTCCAGGGCTCAGTGTATAAGGCAGAGGCCTGGGACTGGCTGGCCTGAGAACTCACCATTGTTATTGGTATCCCCCTCACAGGTGAGCAGTGTAGTCACCACCATGATGACCTGAAATGTGGAAAGAGGGATGTGTCCAAGAAGTTCGATCAGGGAATGCCCCACAGGTATGTAAGTAATTTTACCTCTGTTTCACCAATATCTAATCTGAATGTCTGCACAACTGGTGTGCATAATGGTGTGCATCTCTCCCAACAGCTGCAGAGGAGAGAGCTCTCTATGTTGAGTCTCACACCAGGCACCTGGCCAGGTTGACCCATGAGTGTGGTGAGTACAGATGTATTATGCTAACTGTAGTGAAATAAGCAAGAAAGGGTAAAGCATTGACTGCACTAAAGTATATACAATAAAGTCTGTAGTGCAATGAATGTGGAATTAGAGCTGTATTGCAAGAAATGAATAATGGCAACTGATGTGCAATAAAAACATGAAACAATACCATTAACTGCATGGAAGTATATAAAGTCTGTAGTGCAATAATTGTGGCATTAGAGCTGTTTTCCAAGAAATTAATAATGCCAACTGTTGTGCAATAATAACACAAAACAATATCAGTAACTGCATTAAACTATATTCAATAAAGTCTGTAGTGCAATACTTGTGGAATTAGAGCTGTTTAGCAAGAAATATATAATTCCAACTGTTATGCAATAAAACTTGAATCAATACCAATAACACAAAGGAAAATTATGTACATCAGGATTGTCTTGTTGTAGCTATTGCAGCAGAGCTGTATTCATTCAGGCTGTAAGGTAAGGTGCTGCAGTCAAGTATAGCACTGTAATAGCTGTAGAATGCAAATCTAATGGCTGCCAATTGTTTTGTTTAACACATATAGTACTTTTCAAGGCTATATCTAGGCCTACATTGTTCACATAAAGCTCTGTCATTCACAAACATCAGGTAAGCAAGGTATATGGGTGTGGTAGCCCACTCTATGATCTGATACTGTTTGTTGACTTCACAGAAATTTTGACCCACTAACAATAAAGTGTGCACTCCAGCATTGTTAAACTGATATATAACGTACCTACTATCTGCGTTATTCTTTTATTTCATGCATGTGTGTTCTACTGTTACTGCAGTTTAGTATAACACTGTAGTAGTACTGCCAGGTCATATTTTGGTTTCAGTCAAGCTCTAAGCAAATATCAATTTGTCAGTAATCAGCAGTGGCTGTGTATATAGTACATTTTTCTGCAAACAGACCAGGGTTTGAATCCAGTGCTAGATAGCACTAAATATTACAGTAGCAGTCATGTAATGCTCACAAAGTCTCTCTCCACAGGAACTACAGATAAATGGGTGAGGTATCCCATATTATGAGTAGAAAATTTTATGTTTAGATTTCTCAGACTGCTGAAATCATTAACAAGAATGTGAAAAATCAGCAATGTGCAGTTAGAAGTAATATGTGTAATTCTGGTATGGCTGTATGCTTGGACTGTCTGTTAAAAGTTGCTGCAGTTGCAGTCACTGCTATTGGGTTCTATTCCTATGCCCGCCAACCAAGGCATGACTGCTGTTTAGTATCTGTACTGTACACATACATCTCTCAAGTGTCATATTATATAATTAATAGTACATAATACACCTGTTACAGGAATACCATGGCAAGTAGTACCTAGATTGCACAGTATCACCATTTCAGTTATATAAGCCCACCTGATGTGCAAGTGTTCTTGTAGGTGTGTACCCGGAGTTGTTGCTGTTTAACCCATAGTGTCCAATGCATATAGCTTGAGAGGTATGTATGTGCTACATCAGCTACAGGAGACTAGTACACACTGTAAACATAAAGAAAATATTGACCCATAGAGTAGATAGTAATACTGTTGTCAAGGAAGTAAGCTGAAATGTTACTAATGGACTGATTTTCTCTCTCTCCGCACCCCTTATCTTCATTTATTTATTACTGTTATTCATTGGTTATGGTTTCCTATTAACATATGTTGTTACATTAACAGTTTTTGGGGCATGTGTTAGTCTTGTTATGTATTATAATGGATGCATATTAACATATCCTGTTAAATTACCTATTTTGCTGGCCATATGCTGTAACTGTTTTTGGCATGCTATTATGCTGACTGTTCTGCTATTTATTGTTGTGTTTCACATAATTTGCATTGATATGTAATTTCATTTTTTCCAGTGTTCTACCATGCTGTTATTGCTAACAATGTTTTGTTAATAACTAACCTATACGTATTGTTATACCTCCATTACCACACCATGTCAGGTTAGGCCAATTCCTGGTGATCTGCCTACCTTGCATCAACTGGCCATGGCACCGGGTCCTTGCACATCTGGGACCCAGGCCGGTGGTGCCCCCTCCACTGCCCCCACACCAGCTGCAGTATCAGATGGAAATGCCTCAGGGGATGGGGCCCGGCCTCCCCCTTGGAGTGGTGGTGGAGGGGCTGCAGTCACCCAGGATCAACTGCAAGTCATAGTTAAGAGGATTGTTCATCAGAGCTATGAATGCCACCTGTACCAGTTTGAGAGCATGCTGGCTGACCTGGAGTGGCATGCTCACCCTAGCACCCAGCCTTCAGCACAGCTACTCTCGAAGCAGGGAAGCAGCAGTGTGGACTGTCCCGTGGGTGGGGATGTGAGTCATGCTGCTGCCATCTGGAGGCACATGCAACTTGGTTTCGCAACACCCTGCCCATCCAAGGTGTTTACCCCCCCTCATGTGTCACACACTGCACCTGCCTGCTGTCTTGTCTGTATGCAAATGCATCCTCTCCTACCCAACTTTTCTCCCTACATTTACCTATGTCCCTTCCCCTACATTCCACTCTCACCTTAAAAAAATGGACACCTGTCCACAAAAAAAAAAAAAATATTGCCACAATATATAGCTATTCATGTCACACATGTGTCCACTGGACACCACTAATCTGGTCTAATTGTCTTTACAACACAGTTATGTTGTCCTCACCCCCTCTCCCTGGGGTCTGAGACACCAAATTCATGTACAAAATCAGTCAAAATGCACAGCTGTTCCTGTACAAGATATGGATAGCTGTGGGTCTTTCCTACACCCTTCCTGCAAATTTCTAACTATCTTTCACTCCTGCTACTACTTTCCTATCACCCCATTTTTCTTTTCTTTATATTTTCTAGTGCAGGTTTGCATGGAGCTAAGCAAAGTGGTGAGATGTGGTGTGCCATGCCATTTCACTTAGCTAGGCTTAAATGAGCTTTAATGATTAAATGTGTTTCTAACCTGGGCCCCTCTCAACTACAGCATTAACCCACCACACCACACAGCTCTGATATAAAACAGGTGTTTCCAGCAAAACATACTGATTGACACTTACAGTCATTAGGCATGTAACTGAAATAAAAACTAATGGGAAAAATCAGAGTGTACCTTGAACTCTGGTGCAATAATATACCAGTAGATAGCCAAAGACATAATAAAGGGTGCAAGTGAACCCTGTCATAGGAGGTATATGTGTCCTTTTATCAGGAGCTTGTGGACAGAAACCTGCTAAGGCAGCAATGGCAAAGTACATGTACAGCTTAGATCCTCATGCAGAAATTCAGGCAACTGCTAGTTAATGAACTGCTACCCAGTTTTGAAATTTCAGAGGTCTGCAGGTAGGGACACAGTACACATATCCATATAGCCTATATATAGGTTGCCTACTACTCTGTTATTGGCACTGATTTACAACAGACATAGCTTAATCACATGCCTCGATTGGACTGTACAAGGTACCCTTACCCTGGCTCTCCCATAACAATAGGGCTGATAGAGCTGCCACAGTTACACATACAGCTTGCTGTCCTCACAAGAGTCCACACACCCCCTATGCATACTAGGCTGGAGCAGCATCTGCAGCCTGTAGCATGACAGCTGTATGTAAAGGTAGCTGCTACTGACCTACTATACCTTCCGACCCCCTAGAACAAGGGATCCTGACACAGCCATATGTAATGGGGGGGGCTAAGGCCCACAGATAGAGACATGCATAATGGTTTGCCTTTACAAAGATAGTAGGCTGAAAGAATAACAACTATTGCATTAGCATCCATATTCTGATGGGTATGAAGTCTGACACTCAAGTGTGTCTCTTTCCTTACAAACCTCTGTCCACAGTGTTTGCCAGTGAACTGCCAGATTACCTCTATGTCATGGGACACTGACCACACATATGAGGTGAAACTGTGGACATAACCCATATATCTCTACATTTGGCAGTTATGGTACCTAGCCTCTGCGGTGCTGTACTCTCCACATCTCAGTGATGCCCATCTGAACAACCAAGAAAGGGGCCCATGTCTACATGAAGGCCTTATATTTTGCACTGTGGTGACCCCCCCCCCCCCAATTGTAGAAGGAAGTAGTATTCCACAAAAAAACACAAAAACTGGCAGGCTAAACAAGAGACATAAAGATGAGAGAGTGGACTACTGAGGGTAAGAAAGAAAGTATGTATTGTTATTATACAAGAAGCCCAGAATTTCCAGATAGAAGATATTCAAAAAGATTAACCCTAGGATTTAATAAATGCCATGTGGGCACAGTGTAGAGCTTACATGGAATGTTACAGTTTTCATGTACAAGGTTCTCCCTCGGCAGCGCACCATACATATTAATGATGGTGTGTTGCTGAGGGAGAGCTGAAGAACATGGTTACTGAATCAGTGTAAGGAGTGTAATGCTAACTGCGTCTTTGGATGAATAAGACACTCCCTGCACTGTCCAATTGTATTATTATAATGTCTTTTTTTTTTAAAAATCATGTTTGCACATCATGGCTCAGAGTGCGGCAATGCTAAGTAGCACCGAGATACCTGCCAGACATCTACAAATAGAATCCAGATGCATTTAATTATTTATTTAAATGTCATGTTTAAGTGCAGCTGAGTGGTTTTGCACTGTGTAATGCTCAGCAGTGCTTATAGGAAGCACAGAGGTATATGTAATATATATAGATATATATGAAAAAGAAACACATTCCACTCCCTAGAAGCTCTCTTTCTTTTAGAGAATGCTGATGTCTGTGCAGTCACTGAGATGTGGCTTAAAGCCACGGAGAGCACACCAACATTGCAAGGTTATAATGCCTTCCACACATTTAGGCCAGCTACTTCACAGGCAGGGTCTAAAGATGGAGGTGTCAATATTTACACCAAAATTAAATATATTTCAAGGCTGGTCAAACAGAACAATGCACTTGAGCTGCTCCATGTTCAAATTACCATAGGTAAAATCAAGTGCCACTTCCTTGCAAGCTATAGGTCCCCCTCTATGACCCAGGAAACCCATGCCATGTATTTAAACTTATTACAAACACTAACCATCCAACCCAATACCATATTCATGGATGACTTTACCCCACTATTAACTAGGAATCATATATGACACCGAACGTACATGCACAGAGATTCCTTGATTTTGTACACACAAACTCCCTGGACCAGACTGTCAACACACCAACCAGGGGTACAGCCATACTGGATCTGGTCCTCCCTAATATGGGACACTACTGCACACCCTCTACTGTAATGACTTCTCTGGTGAGGTCAGACCACAAAATGGTCTCCTTTGAAGTAAAAATAAAACCTAGACCCCCAGCTAAACCTGGAATATTCAGGAACTATTATAAGGCTAACCCCTGCTTTTAAGTGAGAACCTGGCAAAACGCAAGCCCCATAAACCCTGAGAACACCACTGCCTATGCAGAGCTGTTCATAGAAATACTGTAAAAGCATGAAAATAGCTGCATAGAGGCAGCTGTACCCACCAGGAAGAAGTGCAGAACTAACTCAAAAAACAAGCCACCATGGTGGAATCACAAATTCTATAGGCTGTATATCCAGAAGGAAGAAAATCATGGAAAAAATTAGGAGGTGCAGCACCCAGCAGGATAAAAGCACTCTCATCAAACTCAAACTAAACCAACAACTCAGAGGACAAATAAAGTCTACCAAAGCCAAATGTGAGGTCAGTTTGGCCTCCCATGCCAAGGACAACCACAAAGCATTATTTAGCTATGTCCGCAACCTCAAAGGCCATATACAATTGTGTGCAGAGCTCATTGTAAATGGAGCCAGCCATACTGAGCCAGAAGATATAGCAAATGGCCTGGCTGATAAATTCAGATCCAGCTTTACCCCTTTCTCACCATCACCCTTCCCTCAGGAAATATCATCAAATATAACATCCCCTATTATCACTAGGTAACAGGTTCTTAATGCTTTCTCTAAGACCAAAAACTCTGCATCAATGGGCCCAGACAATATCCCAGGATGCCTTCTAAATAGCATGAATGATGACCTATCAGGGCCTCTGAAATTACTATTTAACTGTACCATCCAAACAGGCTTCATGCCTCATGAATGGAGAAAGGCAACAACCATCCCTCTGCACAAAGGTGGGCCATCTACAGACATAGGAAACTACAGACCCAGAGGTCTCATTAGTTTTATATGTAAAGCCATGGAAAGAATTATCATGGAAATGATCAACAGAGATATAGTAAACCTCCAGACACTGGACTCCACACAGTTTGGTTTCATTAAGGGCAGATTATGCTTTCTCAACCCAGTGGACTTCTTTGAGAAGGTCACCAAAAAAATGGATGAGGGCAAAATTGTTCAGACCATCTACCTTGACATGGCCAAGACATTTGACATTTGGATAATGTTGACAAACTCAAGAGCTTAGGTACACACCTGTATGTCACCCAGTGGATATCCAACTGGCTCACAGACCCAGGAAGTTAGAACTGGGGATTCCACCTCTACAAAGAGGCCAGTCACAAGTGGAGTCCCTCAGAGATCAGTCCTTGGAACACTCCTTTTTGGCATTTACTTCTCAGAAGTCATTGCCAATGCCAGTGGTCACTGGCTAATCAAATTTGCAGATGATTGCAAATTAGGAGCTGTCATTGAATCTCACACTGACACAAATGTTCTCCAGGAGGGGCTGACACAGACATACAACTGGTGTCTGAGCCATGGACTAAAACTAAATACCAAGAAATGCATAATAGTATCCTTTAGGAAGTTATCCATCTCTGGTAACTATCATTTTGACAACACGCCCCTTAGAGTTGACCCAGTAGTCAGGGACTTAGGAACACAAGTAGATAGTAATCTAGCCTTTGAACATCACATGTCTACAGTGGTGAGGAAATCATTCTTTGTTGAGCAACTTATAAACAAAGCTATGCCATCTAAGCCCAAGGAAGTTATTGTTCCATTGTATTTGGCATTCATTAGACCTATCATTGAGCACAATGCCTCATTTGGTATGTACCTAAGCAGGCATATCCAACAGTTGGAACATCCACAGAGGTTTCTCACTAAAAGAATACAGGGTGTAAATAAAATTTCCTACATGTATTGCCTTAAGGCCCTATCCCTGCATTCTGTCTCCTACAGGCTTTTGAGGGGAGATCTATGCCTGGCATATAGAGCATTGCCTGCAAGCAAGGTATGATCGTTTTTTACTTTCTGTACTATACACATACATGTCCCTTAAGTGTCACAATGTTACATAATATAATTAGTAGTGCATAATCCGTCTGTCAAAATATTACCATCAACATGATTACCTAAATTGCAAAGTATCACTACATCAGCCCACAGGGCACCTTGATAGTTATATAGATCCATCTGATGTGTAAGTGTTCTGTGTAGTTGTTACTGATTGGCCCATACTGTAGCATGTGAATAGCTTGAGAGGTATGTACATGCTACAGCAACTATAGAGGACTTGTACATATAAAGAAAGGACAGAGCCATAGAGTAGATAGTAGCACTGTTGTCAAGCAAATAGCCTATAATGTTACTAATAGAATGTTTTTTCTCTCTCTCTCCCAACCCCTTATCTTCATTTATGTATTACTGTTAAACATTGGCTATGGTTTACTGTTAACATATGTTGTTAAATTAACTGTATTTTGTGGCATGTGTTTTATTATTGTTATGTATTATAATGGTTGCATATGAACATATCTTGTTGAATTACCTATTTTGTTGGGCTTATGTTGTAACTGTTATTGGCATGTTGTTAACATACTGAGTGTTCTGTCATTTATTGTTTTGTTTCACATAATATGCATTGATATGTAATTGGGTTATTTCCACTGTTCTGACATGCTGTTATTACTAACAATGTTTTGTTCATAACTAACCTGTACTTATTGCATCACCACAGCACATCAGGGTAGGCCATTTCCTGGTGATCCTCCTACCTTGCCTCAACTGGCCATGGCACAGGGTCCTTGCATGTCTGGGACCCAGGCTGGTTGTGCCCCCTCTGCTACCCATGCACCACCTGCAGCATCAGGTGGAACTGCCTAGGAGGACGGGGCCCGGACTTCCCCTAGGAGCGGTGGTGGAAGGGCTGCAGTCAACCCTAAGGCAACTACCGGTCATGGTGTGTAGGATCATTCAGAGAACCTATGAACCTCACCTCTGTCAGATTGAGGTCACACTGGCCAACCCAGTGGGGCAGGCTGGCTCTGGCACCCAGCCTACAGCACAACCACCTTCAGGGCAGTAAAGAAGAAGTTTCAACTGTCCCATGGGTGGGGATGTGAGTCACACTGCTGCCATCTGGAGGCACATGCATCTCAGAGTCCACAACATCCTCACCATCCAAGGTGTTTACCCCCTCATGTGTCACACACTGCCCCTGTCTGCTGTCTTGTCTGTCTGCAAACACATCCTTTCCTATCCAATGTATCTCCCTACATGTACCTATGTTCCTTCCCCAACATGCCACTCTCTTCTTCTTAAAAAAAAAAAAAAAAAAAAAAAAAAAAAAAAGGCACTAGTCCCACAAAAAAAATATCGCCCCATACATAGCTCTCCATTTCACACACATGCCCACTGAACAGAACTAATTTGGTCCAATTGGTTTGACAACAGATTTATGTTGGCCTCACCCCTCTCTATGGGGTTTGAGAGTCCAAATGCATCTACAAAATCTGTCAAAATGCACAGCTGTTGCCGTACAAGAAATTGATAGCTGTGGATCTTTCCTACATCCATGCTTTACACTATGGTTTCCCCCTACTTGCCCCTATTTCACCACTTTCATACCAACCTCTTTTTCTTTTCTTTATATTTTTTATCATGGGTTCAGGCGGATTTGTATGGAGCAGTGTGGCTTCACTTAGCTTAGTTTAAATGGGCTTTAATGTGCTTTAATGAGCTTTATTAGTTATAATGTGTGTATTAAAGTGTTAGTCACATGTAGAAAATAAACACCTCTGCCAAGTCTCAAACCCAGATCCTTCTCAACTGTAGCACACTGCATTAACCCACCATGCTACACATATCATAAGTTAAAAAGCTGTTTCCAGCAAAATATACTGATTGCTACCTACAGTCATTAAACATGTAACTGAAATAAAAAAATGAGAAAAATAGGAGGGTACTTTGGACTCTGGTGCAATAATACACCAGTGGACAGCCAAAGACATAATAATGGATGTAAGTGAGGCCTGTGATAGCAGGTATATAAGCCCTTTATCAGCAACTTGTGAAAATATACCAGCTAAGGCAGCAATGGCAAAGTACATGTTCAATTAGGACCCTGTTGCAGAAAAGCAACCTTATAAAGCCATGCACATAGTGATGGATGTAGAAATGTTTCACACAGCCTGTACATGTACACATACATCCTGAAAATACAAATGCATCTGCATTGACTCAGTAGCTCAGTGTATTAAATGCCTTGCTTGCAGTACATTTTGCCACATGCAGTCCTGGGCTCCAATCCAGTTTTGTGCTGCAGTTCAATTACATTATTGTGATAACAGCACATGATGACTGAGTCATGCATTCATAATCCACACAGGCTATTGGTAATTAATGAACTGCTACCCAGTTTTGCAAGACAAAGGCCTGAAGGAAGGGACATACTGCACATAGTTGTATAGCCTACTACTGTGGTATTGGCACTGTTGCATAACAGATGTAACTTACTCATATGCCTCAGTTGGACTGTGAAGGATACCCTTACACTAGCTCTGCTGTAACGACAGGGCTGACACAGCTACCACACATACACATACAGCTTGCTGTTCTCCACAGTGTTCACACTCCCCCCTATGAGTTCTAGCCTGCAGCAGAAGCTGCAGCCTATAGCATACACAACCATATGTAAAGGTAGCTGCTACAGACCTGCCATATCCCCCAACCCCCAAGAACAAAGAATCTGGACACAGGCATATTTAATGTGGGGGGCAAATTCCCAGAGTTAGGGACATGTTTTACAGTGTGCACTTGCAAAGATAGTGAGGTGATAGAATAACAGCTATTTCATTGGCGTGCATATTCTAATGGGTATGACATCTGGCACTCAAATAGGTTCATAGGTTCATAGGTTAGTACTAAGTTAACTGCCCCTGTAGGCCATTTTAAGCCTAGCCAATTACTTCATGTGAAAATCAAACCCTGCACCTTGTTACTGCAAGGTAGATAACTTAACCATTATGCCAACCTCCCACCCACACACACAAAGATGTGCCAACAAATGTGTGTCTTTCATTACTGATGGCAACTCACAATGATTTGCCAGTGATTTGACAGATGACCACAATGTCATGGGATACTGACCACACATATTAGGTGAAATTGTGGACATACTGCATAAATCTGTACAGTTGACAGTTATGATACCTACCATCTGTAATTCACTAGTCTCCACACCTCAGTACTGTCTATCTGAATAGCTAAGAAAGGGGCCTAGGTCTACATGAAGGCATTATATATTGCTCTGTGGTGGCATGTCATTGGCTAATAATAGTGCAATACAGCTGTTTTGGCTGCAATTAGCATATTAGAGCCAACAGACTAATGCTTAGGGTTATGTATGCAGCACAGTCTGACATCAATGACTGCCTCCACCACACTGGGGACATGCTTGATTGGTTCAATGATGCAGTGGACAGATGGTGGGCTGAGACAGTGTCTGTCTTGGACCACACATTGTCTGGGCTGGAACATGTGGTTGGAGTCGGGCATTGGACATGTCAACATAGGTCAGCAACACCATATGCTGAGTCCACGTGGCCATATACAGTCACAATCCTGTAGTGGCAGTACCTCCAGCACTACAGAAGGAAGTGTGATGTCCACATCATGATGTGTCAGGCCATGGGCATGTGTTTCTGGGTGGTCCCATGGGAGACACAGCCCCAGCAGACAGCAGTCACCATCAGGTACTAGCACCGCATCTGACATTGGACATTGTAGTGCCATTGGTACTCCTGGCAGACCCAGTTCCCATGTTGGTGGCTGGAGTTGGTGATCTGTCCACTCTGCCATATATGGTCCACAGCTGTCCACCATACACACATGAAGAGCTAGCACTGGGCCTGACTGTTTACATGCACACACTCAAATACCACTGTCACATGCAGATGATCTACAGACACACACAGCACCTCTCCATGCCCCATCTAACATGCACATCTTTCTGAGTGACACACATGCTGTCAACAGTTTGGCACAGCCTAGGCCTCCAGCATGCCCGCACCACACCCTGTGCATATGATGACACCTGTGCCACATCCCTGTCATTTGTGTCATCGATGTAGGGAAATGCAATTATGTTTCTGATGCACAGAATGACTTTATTACTTGACATGTACTTGTGTAGTGCTGTATTATTTTTCCATGCCACTTGTGTCCCACAACAGGTACTGCATGCTGGCATGTGGCATTATGTTGCATGATGTTGTACTGGCAGGAGTGTTGTAGACTATTAGGTGTGTCACAGACCTGAATATGTTTTTGTTGCAGGGTTCTGAGAACATAAACCATGGACACATGGCATCAATACAGAAGTACAGAATGGCATGACAGCACAGTAGATATATGACAACAGCAAGGTATGGCAGTGTACGTGCATGGCTCCCTAGATGCATATGTGTAGAACAGTCTATCAGGGACAATGGTGGCAGTCAGTGTACGCATGCACTCATACTTTGTGTTAAGGTCTGCTACCCCTGCTACATGTCACCTGGGTTTTCCAAACCTACATATCAACAAGATGTGGTGATGGAGCTGACATATGTACACATATCCTGTGTCAAGGTCAGACAGATGGCAGACATCAGTTATGCATTTATAGAGGGGTGGAATTTAGGGCCATTTGCTAGTCACAGTGCCATAAAATGCATAACAATTGCACAGAGATAGGCCATATGGGCATGTCTGTAGTACTGCAAGGGGATATATTTACACACAGATACAGACACACACTGGCTGATATGAGATAAGCTGATATGAGATTAGAACCCTTACCTACCTAGTAATACACACTATAGTTTGGAGTATTTATTGCATGCACCACAGACTACATCTGTTGTATATGTGAATGTAGATGCAGTACTTGTGGAGTACACAAAGTACCCTTGTGTTAGACAGCATATGTGGCCTGCAGAGTAGTATTGCATGGTACTGTTATTGTATTTAGTGTCCTAAGATTGATATACCTATTAATAGCCCTGCTATCTGTGTACAGTTACCAGTAAGTAATAAACACAGTTCACCTGATAAAAGCCCGATCCTTTAATGGAAAATACAAATAATAAACATGAGTGCTTTCGTCTGCAAAAGTACAAACTTCATCAGATAAAATCCCACTAAAACTGACATGCTTTATATAGAAAATTATTAACCAATAAAATTTTACATTCAATAATTCAATCAGTCAATTAAAATCTTAAAATCCTGAAAAACTTTGTTAAAAAGACAAGGTGCTTGATAATTTTTTACACATCAAAACAAAGCCTAAAGAGGTTGTTGATGCACCCGGTTGAAAAACTTTAGTAAATATTTTGATTAAAAATGCTATGGTTGAAAAGGTGTGTATGTAAAGTTGTTATATATGTGAAAATTATATAAATAAATTATATATTTTTGTGTTTTTGTCTATTTTTATATTTTTAAATTTTTTAATTTTTTTATATTTTTAAAAGGAAATCAAACCTTTTCAGACTATATTGGCCTTTCCTACTAAAATAGCTTTAATGTTGATATATTCATTACCAGTAAGGCCATATATGGCTAGTTGCAGTTAGATAGGCAGACATGTGGCTAGCAACAATATGGCTTGTCCAAGGCATTCATTGCAACCATTGTACATTATAACACCTACTCAACTGTGTCTGTCTACAGGGCCTGTGAGTGAGTGGATTATATACTGTGGCAGCCTTGGTCTGGTCCCATCAAACAACTGTTGTGATGTGTAAGTGCTGATAACCTCAGCATTCAGGGGTTTGTGGGGGCATTCCCCACAAATTATATATATATATATATATATATATATATATATATATATATATATATACATACACACACACACACACACACACACACACACACACACACACACACACACACACACACACACGCACAGATATATGGGCCTATATTATAATCTTGAAGGTTTAAAACTTCAAATCACTAAAGATCGAACTTTAGTGATTGAAGTCTTAAACCATCAAAACCAAAAAAATAAAACTAAATTAAAAAAAATAAATAAATAAAAAATAAATGGTGTGTAGGCAATGGGGCAAGCCCCCCTGCACCCCCCACACCCCCCTACTTAAATATACCAACTCCAATAATGTACTACATTGAAGTAAATGGAAATCTTCCCCTACGGAGATTTTCCATTTAAACTTTCTATGTAGTGCGCTTTTGTTATTCTCGTGTTGGCAATATCATATTCGATATTGTCAGACTTCGAGATTTTAATATAGACCCACCCCTTATATATATATATATATATATATATATATATATATATATATACACACACACACACACACACACACACACACACACACACACACACACACACACACACACACGTGTACAGGTTTTTGTGAAGAACAGGCAACAGACTTGCACTCAGGTTAGTTAAGTGTGGGAGCATGCCCATGTTTCCAGACCAGAGCTACCTGTACTCCAATCTGGGATTTTGTGTGCTGCAGACCTGTTTCTACAGTACAGCACTTCCCTGCACTTTTCCAAGGCATTTCACATCTGTTTGATGTAGTCAGTATATGACACATACCCATTTTGGTCCATTTTTCATAAAAATGTGGTTTTCTGGAAAAAGAGTTGCAAATCATTGCAGAATGAAGTTAGAAAGAATAACAGACATTTAAGTTTCAGACTCCATACCCATCAGGAAATTCATGGTAATGCAATACCTGTTATTGTATCAACTTTCTAAGTTTGTAAGAACAATATTTATACATTGCCCCTATTTTTGGGCCTTTGTCCCACTTTTAATCATGGCTTTGTCCAGATTTCCTGCTCTATGAAATTGGGAGGTATGATGTGACTGGAGTACATGATGTAACACAATACGGTTTACCTTTATTTGTCCAATAGTGTAATTCACGATCGTGCATATGTGCGACTCTAAATAGTGAATTACATAACCTGTACGGGCCCAAATGTCAAAAATGGTTTGCTGGAAACCCAGTTTCGACTATTTTTGAACTCCATGAAAACAGTGCACCCCCCCCTCCTGGTATTTAGAAGACATCACCGGATGTCTCCAAACACCGATATGCAGGGGGAAAGCCCTCTGCCACACCCCCTGATAATTTAATATACTAACTCTGAGATTGCACTACAGTGAGAGAAGAGGTACATGTTCTGACCCCACTGTAGTCAATCTGTACTCATAAAAATGAATTCCAGTCAATTAATGCACACTGGCATTCTCTCAGGTGTAATTCTGACCATACGTGGTTTATCAATACGGACTTTTTGTAATTGTCCTTTCACACAACTGCCATTGCAGATGTGTGCTTCAAACATATGAAGGTAAAACCACACCCACACAGGGTGACTGTTTGCAGAATGTCCAGCATTTCGCCCCATATTTCTGGTCTGTTCCTCATACATTTGTGGTTTTCGAGTAAAATACTGTAAATTGCAGTCACTGAATTGTTGTAACTATTGACACATTTAAGTGACAGCCTTTACATCCTGCAGCTAATCTGTCCTGTTGCAACCTGTTGTCATACTAGCCACCTTATAGGTTCATCAGAGCATGTGCAATGTCTGTCTGTAGTTGTGGCCCTTTGTACCCCCATTCTCTCTGGCTTTGTCCAGCTTTCTTGCAGTAACAGAATGAGGGGTATGACAGTCTCTGGAAATACCACCATATGAGTACCTCACATGCAAAATATATAGATGCTACAAGATTGAAACCATTAATAACATCACCCATGCGAATGTCCCTAGCCCAGTGAGCCACACCAGCCACCAAACAGAGAGTAGATGGCCATGTGCGATGTCCCCCGAGCAAACATCTGGTATAGTTGTGATGTGTGCCAGATATGGGAGTCATGATAACTGCCAGGGCTGCCAGCATACACATTCATGCTAATGCCCTAGGCATTGCACACGACCTGGTAGTTGATGGAGTGATACCCCTTGCGGTTGATGTAGATTCTGACTTCCTCACCAGGTGGTGCCCTGATGCGTATATGAGTGCAATCCATGGCACCCAGTACCTCAGGGTAGTGTGCTACATGGTAGAAGTGTTGCATACTGCTGACCCTCTCCTGAGGGGTGTGGGTTAAATTAATGTGCTCACTGGCATCTGGTAGCATGGCATCCAGGAACTGCTGCATTACCTTGGATGCTGATGCCTGCAAGACCCCCCTCATTTCTTTAGTTATTCTTTGGAAAGTACCTGTAGCTAGTATCATAAGAGCTACACATATCTTTGTTTCCACTGGGATGGGCTGCCCTCTTTTGGCTCTGGGTCTGACTTGAGGGTTGCAGAGCTCAATGAGTTCTTGTAGTATGTCCCTGTCTGCCCTGTAGTGCTCTACAATCTCCATCTCATGTAATCTCCTGGTAGATTATCCTGGACCTGAACACTCTTCTCCTTCTCATTCTAGGCCTGTTGTCAACATCAGCATCAGCGTTGACTTCAACGTCTAGCACATACAGATGTAGCAGACCTGCAGCAGCCCCTGACATTCAGTTAAAAATCCCAAGTTTGTACTGCACTGGTGCAGAGTATGGTGGTGAAATCAGATTGTAGGGTGTATGTAACCTTTATAGTGCTCTGCTGTAGGTGCAGCCTGTATGATTGTCTACCTATGATGCATTCCACCTGCCAAGTACATCATTGAGGGGTTTTAAAGGAACTAGTTTAAGTGAAACAGGGGTCACCAGTAATTAATATAACATTGGCTTTCTCAGCCAATTGTTATTTTACAGGCTTCCTTGCTCAGTACTGCAGTGAGCTGTGCAAACCCACATCACAAATATCAACAATGCTCAGCAGTCAGTAGACACACCCCCATGGACAGGCACACTCAGCACAGTGGTACACCTCGCAAACACGTGGAAACATGCTGAAACACGTATCTTGAAGGTAAACAAAGCTTAGCAGTCACTAGACACCATCCCCTGCTCAGCAGAGCACCACTCCATGCAAACAGGTGCCTCTGTGCTGCAATGAGCTTACAAGTCTGTGGACGCACCCACTTTTGATGGCAGCTACCTCTTCTGGGAACACTAACATGGTTCTGTGCCTACAAGGATGGGATCTGCAGACATAGATACCCATTTGTGCTATTCAGTAACCCCACCTCATTTGCAGAGGGATCTGTGCACACAACTTGGAAACTGCATGGTTCCTGGACCTGCCTTCTTCTCAACAGCACCGTTCCTGCATAGTAGATACTCTTTGTAAGGTCCTATCATGCATTACTGTTACATAGTACTACATTACATCTTCATACCTTTTTTAATTTTTTTTCATAATGGCATGTTTTCACACTGTGGCTCACTGTGCAAACATGCCCTGATTATTAAAAAAAAATAATTTTAAATTATTTTTCATATGGTTTTGGACACACGGTGGATAGTTTTATACATATCTGTGCCTGCTATGCTATTCCTGCCCTCCTAACTGCACTTTTATAGCACCTGTTGCCTGTTTAGCATCCTGTACACAGAAGTTTTCCATTACATTACGGACACCAACACGAGGTCTGCTGGACTGCCTGTCTGCTTGCTGGATCACTCTACCTACCTCATTTCCATGCAATTCACCTGCTTATGAGGTGATTTGCATGCCATGGATACTTCCATGTTGACGTGCTCATGCACACTGCTTAGCTCTTCTTACTGGATCGTAAACCTGCTTACTTTCATGTAAGCAGTGTGCCACAATGCCTACATGGAAAATAAATCTGTTTAGGCTTTATTAAGTCCCTCCCCCAAGACAGAAATTATGTGTTAAGCAACTGTTACAGCAATATTTCTGTAGCTTACACAGGACTGGATTCATGTAATCTAAGTGATAAGTCAGTTCATGCAATTGTAATAAATTATATCATAATGTATAATTGCAAATGCTTTTTTTTAATCTTCATAAATGCATAAATAAACTAATTCTTGTAATCTCGCACAGGTACTATGTGTTTGACTTACAGACGTACATATGCAAATTATTATTTGGTAAACTTATGTCACATTTGCATTAAGAAAAATATATTAAACAATAACCCATATCTTTTTTCAAAAGGTGCATTTATGTGTATAGACATGTTTATGATTTCCTTTGCATTTCCAAAATAGCATTATGGGTAATATTTGCAGTTACATAGATCTTTTTTGGGAAATAACTCTGCTTATGCAAAGTTATACTTTTTACGTTTAATATGATCCAGTGACATAGTGACAATTAAGTAACCAGGTTTTGCACTTACTATAGAACTCTGGCCTTTTCTCCACTACCTAGTCTTCGCACTTAGCCAGAGAGGTCAACCCTACTCTTCTATAAATCATCCAGTGATGGCATTGCTGGCCATAACAAGTGATACCTGTGAGGGATCCATGTGGTCACCCAACTCCCGCTAAACATCAATTTGTTTTTTACATGCTCTGTTTTGTGTGCATACCTTGATGTTATCCCAGTATGAATAATTGAAAAGACAGAGCATGACAAGGGTCTCTTTGTCAGTCCAGCTTGAAGCATGGCCTTGTGCCTTCATAGGTTATACCATGATGCAAGTGCAACAACAAGAATAAAAAAGTTAGCAAGGCTGTTGTTCACAGGTTCAGAACCACTCCTTATGGAATGACATCACCTTAACCAAACCCAGTTAACTAGCATGGGTATTAGACCAGGTATTGATATTATTGGCAAGTTTGCTTTAACCAAAAATGCTTTGTTACATACTTTTGTTTTCTTAAAGGAAACCAGTCACATCTCACTTACCACTACAATTTGCAATTGCTTCTGCTGCTAGTCATTGTATAATGTGCATTTTTTGGAGTATTACACCTGAATGCCAATTATGCATGCCTTGTGAAGTCAGCAGCAGCTATTCTTTGTTTTTCTTTTTAGGTTTTTTTTTGGGGGGGGGTGGATAACTATTACTATGTGTGTTATGTACAAGTTTTAAGAACTTACACATTGTTTGAGGTGTTAAGGTGTGACAGATAATGTTAGATGGGCAGAAAGTACAATTTATTTTGGTGGAAATTGTCATTCAGATGATTCCATTTTATTTATTTAACTATATTTTGATTTAGGTTAGTCTAGGGCCATTCATATGTTACCGTGGTAAGCTGTGGACTCCTGAGGAGTACTGAGGGCTGCAGAGCTGTCTGCAGTGCATTTGTGTCAGTCTGAAGTCATGTTCATGCTCACCCAAGAAAGATGTATGCCAATGCATCACTATACAAGTTTAAATATTACTACAATTCATACATATAACTGAAAAAAGGCCTCATTTGCATAAAACACGTATAAATGGCCCTGAATTTATCTGGAAAAGTTGAGCATCATCATATTAATTTGCTAATACTCAAAGTTGGCGACAAATGTTTTAGGATACAGCAGACTTCTTAAAGTAAACAAATATTTATTAAAAATTTAATAAAAAACACAAATGAATGGAATTAGTGTGGTAAAGTTAAGAAATGTTGCCTTTAAAGATATGATGTGCATATTATGATGGCAATGAATGATTGCTGTAAATTCTGCCATTAAGAAGTAAAATTTCAATACAGAAGCAGTGGGAAATTATTAGTTATCAGTGTAAAAAATCATTACTTTGGTGTCATTTAATAATTCTGCATGCATGGTAGAAATGCATTGATTTAGTTGTGACGTTCTGTAGTGATAAGGATATCAACTTGCATGCACCTTTACTCGGAGATTTCTGAGTGACAGTAATGAATAAAAACTGTCGTATTATGAACATGCGACAATAGGGTATATATTAGATCAGCGAATGCTTAAACAAGCAAATAGTTATTGATCGACCTTATTTTAGCGAAAGTTAAAAATATCGAAGCAACAGAAACTCAAATTTTTTTCTAGGGAAAGAATCCGGTTGTCCATTTCTGTTGCTTTGGTATTTTCAGTGCTGTGGTGGAAAGTTACGGGTCAGATTCAGGTAAGTGTGCGATTGTGTGGATGTGAGTGTTAGGGTGGGTTAGGTGAGTTAGGGTTAGGGCTCGGGTTAGGTATGTGTGCAATTGTGTGGACATGAGGGTTAGGGCGGATTTAGGTGAGTTAGGGTTAGGAAGCGGGTGAGGTGAGTGTGCTATAGTGACAGACCTTAGGGTTAGGGTTTGGGTTAAGGTAAGTGGATAGTTAGTGGTGTGTGCATAGTTTAGTGTAGGGTTAGGTGTCAGATTTTAGGTGTATGTGTGTGGATTTCTGTTTGTTTGGTGTGCTTTTGTTGTGTGTATGTGTTTTGGATCAGCGATTTTTTTCCCTAGGAAAAAAATCAATGATCTGACAGTTCAAGATTGTAAGCTTTCGCTTACATAAGGTTGATTAATCAGCTTTCACTTTTTTAAGCGTTTGCTGACCTAATATAGACCCCGACAATAGTAGAGGGTAAGGGAAGGATGCATTGTGTCATAAAACTGAAAAAAATATATATAGAAATACTCCTGGATGATTTTACTCTGTTCCTCTGTGTGTGGATTTTACTCTGTTCTTCTTTCATGTGGATTTTACTCTGTTCTTCTGCATCTTCCAGTTTTAGCTTTTTGTGTCATAAAACTGCTTTGATGGCCTAAATGCACTGCAAGTAATATATTACAATTTTACTTGGTTAGACTGAAATGTTTGAATATAATTATGTGGTTTGTGTTAGCTAACATTTTTTTTATGAGGATGGCAGGCATACTTGGCCACTGTATTGTAGTTTAAAAACTGATTACATCAAAAACTTTTCACTGTTTGGCTATGACATTTTTATCATGCAGTATTGATAAAGAATAAAGGATAAAAGCAGAGAAAGGATAACTTTAGCCATGAAGAAAATCACATCCTCATGGCAGCCCTAAAGACATATGGGAAACTTCTTTTTGGAAAGGGGGGGGGGGGGCAAGCCAAGAGGACAAAATCATGAAATCAAGTATTTCTTGACATTAATGCAGTGGGTGGCAGAAACTGATTATTAGCGTAGTGAAAGCAGAATAATATGGTTGGATGTGCTAGAAACAGGGCCAGGAAGAACGCAATGTCCCATACCACCATGGGGGGGGGGGTGACAATTATTCAATTAACACCAAATGAGGAATACCTTCTATCTATTCATGGGGGTAACTATGACATAGAACATGGAGGCACAGGAGGTGTGGTGTGGAAAATGGGTACTACCAATGTCTACAGCAGCAGCACTTGTCTGCTCAGGAAGCCTGGTTTATAAACAATAAAGATATTTATATAGATAATTTAAAGTCCACATGTATGATCACATTAAATACATAACAATTAATTACTAATAAGTGAACCATGTACATCAACACAGAATGGCAATGAAGGTAATGTGCATGGCAAATGCCCCACTCACCCATATATAAACATGCAATAGTGTATGCTATTTGATAATTAGTAAAGTTTTCAAATTATTTTTACAGTGTCAGCATCAGAACCAAACAGTTCCACTGTACCAATAAATCTGGAGGATATCAGCAGCAGAATGGGTGTAGGTGATGATGATGAAAACAGTTACGTTCATGAGGCAGCCTGAGGAAAGTGGCAGGCAGTCCCCAAGTTTAATGGCAGGATATCACACCCCACAATATGTTACTAACCCTGCTGAACATGACTGTGCATTACAAAGTCAAACATTAGCTGACATGCCATTCATGCTTGTACAGAAGAAACATCCCTGCACCTCTACATCAGTATCTCCAAACCCAGATGAACACTTTGAGGATGATGGCAAGCATTCAACAGTAACAGAACCCACAGTGACACCTTTACAAAATGAAGCCAGATGCAGGAATTTCTTACAGCTACCACATTAAACTTATAAAGCACTGGCTGCCCAACAGGAAATGCACTGTGACATTGTTAGGACACAGACCAGTGCAACAGAGATTCAATTGGAAATGGCCAGAGTCCTCCAGGGAATGCATGATGATTTCCAGCACTATCTCAAAATGTTACAGAATAGGGATAATGCCATGATCACACTGATGCACAGTATTGTGGTACACCAAGCATCAGTGACCACCTCCATTTGTACACTAGCTAGGACATACCAGAGTCAAGCTGGAGTCAGTCTTGCAAGGGAAAGAGGATGGCGTACTGTTCAAATACATGGGGGAGATCACATGAGTATACAACTGCTTCTCAGGAAAGAACTGTAAGTAGTCAAGGTAAATAAATTCAACAGATTTCTTGCAGGCTACATCAGTGTTCATGTACACCTAGTAGAACTTCCCATTCAAGTTCACAATCACAATCATACAGCACTATCAGATTAGTGTCTGCAGGATCACATGCGTGAAGTAAATCATGACATAGAACCAACTCACCTTACAGTTTTCACATTTGTCATGGTAGCCCATCTTCAAAATCTCTTGCACCATCTCCTTGGCTATCTTTAGGAGATATGTATGACTCCTCAGATATTAACTACTGTGAATTATGTCTGACAATTCTATAACTTTATACTTTCACCTTCAGAGACACAACTGCATGTTTAACTTGAAGGTGAATAAGATAAAAAATATATATATTTTGTGGGAGGGGGATCAGGTTTACAAATGTATGCATTTTATCCAGGTAAAAGGAAAAAGGAAAACAAAAAATCAGTGTTATATGCATTACCATTGTTACAGGTGCCAGTTAACTACATCATAAAAGTATAAGAGAATTACAAATTTAAATGAGTATCCTGCATTGTAAACTTACACTGCTGCAACTTCACCCTCACCACTGCACAAATGATGATATTTTATGTCTCTGAAGTAATAAATTATTGTGCATGATAACAAAAATAATCTGACGTACAGTACCACAGCAAACGGAAGTTCAGAAGAAATGGCATAATATAAACAATAGTAAAATACATTTTCATTCAATTGCAATGCATTATAAAATACATTTTCTTTCAATTGCAATCCATTAACTGATGAAATATTGAAATGTTGAGAACATTCAGTACTTCCATACATAATTAACTCACTAGGGCAAAATGTATTCATCAAAACAGAGAAAATTTATATGATTCTCTATGACATCACTGAAAAGGAGTCAGTGAGCACTCAGACATGACTTCATTTAAGAATAATATAAATAACTTTTGTAAAAGAAAAAAATAAGATGAAAGCAAAAATATCAGATGAACAGTGATAACAGATCATGCACCGTACAGCACTGCCCACATATATCACTGCATGCATCAATTATACCTTATAAGAAAGGAAACACTAACCTGAATGTCTGCTCAGCCATATGCCATGCACGAGCCTACCATATGGGGTCCTTTAGTACAACTGTTGGCTGGTCGTCATTACTCATAGTGGGACTGGACCTGGGAGCTGCATGGGATACTTTAGCACCAGACTGATGCATGATTATGTTATACAAATGCAAAAGGCAGTAAACATACTGAATGCAGTAGCTGGCTCATACTGAATGACATCTCCAGACTCATCCAGACAACTGAAACAGCTTTTTAGGAAGCCAAAGACTCTCTGACTAACAATACCGGTCTGGGACAGGGATATGACATAGGTCTCTTCTGCAGCTCATCTTGGATTTCTCATCGGTGTCATGCAACATGGCTCCAGTAGATGTATAGCATCATCTGATAAACATAAAAAAAGGAGAGAGAGAGAGAGAGAGAGAGAGAGAGAGAAGGTGTGGGGAGACACAAAATAAAAATAAATTGTTTAGTATTCAGCAAAACATTTTAACATGTATAACTGCTTAAATCCAATATAAAAAGAAAATTATTTTTACACTTACCAAGAAGATGACCATTTCGCATCCTGCCATGCAGGAAGAGGTGGTAGAGTGAACTAGTGTGCCAGATATGGGAATCATGTGTATTTCCAGGATGCTGTGTAGATATGTTGGTGATGCACTTCCATGCAGCTTAATCTACCTGGCAATTGATGTAATGGCAGCCCTTCCTAATGCAATAGCACTCACCCTGTGGATGAGAAGGAGCCTTAACTGAAACATGGGTGCAATCTATTGCACCAGCAACCTAAGGGAAATCTGCCACACCATAAAAGACATGCATAGTGCTGGCTCTATCCTGAGTTCACACTGGGAAATAGACACATGCCAAGAGTACATCCAGGAGCTGCTGCAGTATTCTTGAAACAGAGGCCTGTGAGATCTCCAATGGGTTCCCAGTCTGTCAAGGGAAACACCCCCCCCCCATGGTAAGTATACTGAGGACTAAACATATCTTAGTGTCCACAGGGATAGGAAGTCAGTGTTTTCCTCCAGTATTCCTATGGGGAGGGGTCAAATGTACCCACTAAGACACTTATGTCTCTGTGCACTCTGAACCTATCAAGGATTTCCTGATTGTCAAAGTTGTGAGCTATCCTTTGTGTACATTTTTGCCTTGTTGCCTGGCGAGCTCTTCTGAGTGCAAGTAGTTTTGTCACAGCCAAGATAAGTAACTCACACATGGAAATAGCAGGACTAGTAGCACATGACAGCATTATCATGGATTGCAACTCAGATAGATTTAGCAAGACTTCCCTTTATATAATGTATCTGCGGACAGTGGGAAAATTTCACTGTGAATCACAGGTGCTGAGTTACATCATTCCTTATTTACATATCATTATTAGTACATTCACATAAGCTCATTTGATGTTATTGTGTATTTGGATAAATGGCCTTTATGAATCACAGGTCAGCTACGATCGTTCGCAGACATCACAGATAGCCTAAACACATTTACATAATGACTATGAATACCATCCCATATTAAACTCACTCAACACTGGCTTTATGAGAGTGTAGTAAAGAAGCAACACTCTCTAATGGTAAGTGTGTTTACTGACAAAGAGGTGGGTTCAAGATAACAAAGGAGATCTTTAGTAATATTAACATGGCCCCAAATAAGCACTCACGAGAGATGGAGTTATAGACAGTGTTGTATGGGAGAGGAAGCTAGGGGTAAAGGTGACATAAACATTTAAAACAAAACAGTGACACTCCACAGCAGTAGTTTACACTCATTTTTGAATTTACAAATGACTGTCCTAAATTTCACCTAGGGCATTGGTACAACTATAAAGTCATTATGATATACTGTGATCTAATATTTATGCACATTTCCTGTGGATATGTCTAGCATTAAAACATGCACCATTTTCTCATATGTTAGCATCAGATGCAATTATGAGTGTTCAGGATTTAGTCTGACATCACCTGAAGAAACAGTTACTGATTATGCCAACAATAAGAGATACAGAAGTTTTGGAAAAAAATGTGATAACTGCAACAACTCTGAAGAGAAACCTATACAAAGGGCATATCTGGTTAAGCCTTGAAACTCTGAAACAGTTTTTATATTATCTGACGCTGATGTTGCAAATGTAGTGAAATCTATACCCTATGGTTGTCAGTCCTTGAAAACATGCATGACATGAAGGAAAAGATAAGTTTGTTATGGGCAAGACCCCTCTTACTTATATATAATAACTTCAGATCTGTGCAACTATGGGAAAAAATAAATGTCTTAGCTTGAAACATTAGTTTGCTTAGCTTTAGTCTCAGAGTACAGTCAAATAATGTAAATTAATTCAAACACTTGTATATCTAGGACACTGCTACTTGGTAAATATTATTATAATTTTTTTATTATTTGCATTTGTTTACTGGGGTGGTCCACTGGGACAAAAAGTGTCCATTTTCAGTGTAGGCCCAGGGAGAAATGCTCTAGAGTTATTTATACAAAAGTACACATACAGCAAATAAAAGAAGAACTGACAATGAACTAAGTCTTGAACAAAGTAATAAGACGAAACTACCATTGGTTGAATACAATGATTCCCAATAAAAATCAATTGTTCAGTAAGTACTACAATATGGCCATGAAAATTGAAGAAGGATATATTAGGATTAAAACTAGTTTCTGACTTCTGGTGTTCAAAACTCTATAAGTAGACAAAGAAACGAACAAGCACAGGAATCTGTATAGTTCTTTAGTCTTCTGTCTAGTACTTTTCTAATGTTTTTGTTAGTGAGGATCACTTGTCTGTGATGAATAAAGGCTTGTTGCTTTGGAATACTACCTGGGTTTCATGATTTATGGAAATTATTGTGACTGAGCTCGTCAACAAAGTTTTAATACTACTAGTTTCTCTGTTTTTTATTTTTTTTAAACTCTGTCACCCGGATTCACGAATCCTCAGTGTAAGACTAAATAAGTCTTACTCGGAGGCTGCAGTTGAACAGTATGACGTCAGCGTGCCATGAATATTCATGAGGGCACACTGACTCAACCGCAAGTCTAACACGGACTGTGTAGGAAGGCAGGGGGCATGTCCGACTGCCGAGCAATCTAAATGTCCACGCCCCTGCACGGGTTCAAAAAGAAAAATGTAAACACAGAAGAGTGAGTCCACTCAAATGTCCATGCACCCAACACTGCACTCCCTGACATTATAAACCCCCATCACAGTTATTAAAAGTAAAACATTAAAATTTTATTTTTTTATATTCCCAAAATAGTTGCCCGTATTTGCACGTGTGTGCATGGGTGTGCCCATTGCTTAGCTGCAGTTAGCAATCCCGACATGGAAGAGCATAAGAAAGAATGTTTATGCAAATCACACCAAATAGCAATAATGTAATGGTAGAGTGTTCGCACAAAGAGAAGGCATTCACAGTTCGAGTCCCACCACTCTCTCTCAAATTTATGTTTTAAATTAGTATATGAAATAATACCTGACATATATGATTAAAATATTACTAAAAAGCAGTGAAATGGCCTATGTATCAGTGAACAAAATATATATTTTTAAAGGATCCTGATATACAATTGCCTGAAGTTAAGCAGCGCTTTACCCAGCGTAATGTAGTTGCCCATAGCTAAATAGCGCTTTACCCAGCGCAATGTAGTTGCCCATAGCTAAATAGTGCTTTACCCAGTGCAATCGGTTTGCACAGAGGTGCGCATCGGGAAAACCAGCACACTGTAGGGCAACGTGGAGCAATGTAGAGCAACGCTGCTTAAACACAGCCACACCCTCTAGCCTGTCTGGACAGTATTAAAATAAAATGAATGATAAGGTTTGAACCCAGGACTCTGTGCACCATAATCAAAGTACTGAACCACTAAGCCATGACAGTTTAGGAGAAACAGCCACTATTAACATACATATACTTAGAAATGGTAGATTAACCATTACTAAGCAGGTCTGCAGTCAGCCGAGAATTTTCAAAAATGGCCAATCACAAAAAAGAACGGGAAATGTGGCATATTTAAGCCCCATAGGCGGCAATACTTGCCATAACTGATTGTAGCTCACATCTGCAGTTAGAATGGCTGGTGCTGGAGAGGGTACACGCTTCCGAGCGCAACGTTGGGGCATCGAGGAGTCGAAATACATGGTTTGGCTCCTTGCCCATCATCATGAGTCAGGACTCCTGCAGGGCCAGTTCCAAGGGACGGAGTACAAGGCAGAGGCTTGGAACCGGTTAGCTCATGACCTCACCAGTGTCACAGGCATTCCTCGGACTGGTGAACAGATCCATCACCACCATGCAGACCTGAAGAGATGGAAGCAGGACCTACTGAACCAATGGATACAGGAGGCCCGTGGGATGCAAGATGCCCCACAACTGAGTAGGTAGCCACGGAATGCAGTATGTAAGAATTGATAATTGATTCTGTATAATGGATAGGTATGTCTCAATATCCCTTCATTTACTTCACAGCTGCAGGTGACCATGCTGCAAATCAGCAAGCCTATGCTGATAGGCTGCTAAGGCTGTGCCACCAGGCAGGTTAGTGATTATTGTGCATGTATTGTTATATAAAATAGGGGAGAGAGCATGAAAGAAAGTGTCGTAGTCCAATAATACAGCCATAAAATGCCCTGAATAAGTCCTCTGCATGTACTGTCATATAAAAAAGTCAGAGAGCCAGAAAAAGAGTGTAGTAACCCATTAAGAAAGGTAAAATATGTCTGGAATAATATCTCTGCAGGTACTGTCATATAAAATAAGTGAGTGAGCCTGAAAAAGATTGTTCTAACCTATTAATAAAGTTATTATATGTTCTGAATATGTCTTCCATATGCACTGTAATATCAAATAAAGGAGAGAGCCTGTGGAAAAGTGTGTAATGTAATTAATAAAGGTATAAAACCTGGAGTGTGTCTGTGTCACTTACTTTGAATTGTTGTTGTACTCTTGCATTATACAAATAATACTGTTTTAATAATTGCTGGCAACCCACAGTTGGGCAGTCCCATCTAAAGTCGGTGATGGAAGTGCTAGTATCTGTGAAGTATAAATACAGTCCTCAACAGTCAGTGACTGGCTGGCATGCATAAGTAAATCTGGCACATGAGTAGCTTGTTAATTTGTTCCCCAGAAATGTGAGTGTGCTACAAGAAATGCAGGGTTACGTACAAATTGAACTGAAAATGTCATGTGAACACATACAGATATGTAGATAAAGAAATATAAATAAAAGCAAGAAATATGTACCAGTAACATCTGCATCCTGGACAGTTAGTATGTCAGATTTAGGATAGGTATATAATGAACTAGCCAAACATATTACACAACCTAAAGCATGTTGGTAAGCGTAATAATACATGTAGGGGATATACACCTGCAGTCATTAGGAATGTAGTGTAGAATAAAGTACTTATAAGATGCTAATTGAGGTTTCTTTCTACACCCTACTGTATGTGCATAAACCATGCAATGCCACACCTCAATGGGTATGTGTAATCTCAAACATTTGTTGGGACATATGTCCTATTGTTCTATAAATACCTGCATTCACTTTGATTCATGTGCCCTGTTCAAACACTACAATCATGGTGGCCTGTTGCTACCAATCATCCCTGCATGCTGTTAGAATGTCCACTGTCATTCAATATTTGCATGTGTTATGCTTACTGTTCAACTGTTGGAACCTTGGTGTGTTGGGTTAATGGGATTATTACTGCATGCTGTTACAACTAATCTTGAATGCTGTTGTTTATGTTGTAATTAAACACACCTAATCACAGAACATATGGGAAGGCCGGTCCCAGCGGACCCACCTGTCCCTCCTCAGCTGGCGAGTGCACCTGGCACCAACAGGTCCAGTGCCCAGCCCAGGCTCCCCTCCTCCATTGGTCCTGTGTCAACTTCAGGTGGAAGCGCTGCAGTGGATGGGGCTCGCCCCCACCCGTGAAAGCGTGGGTGGAGAAGGGCCACCTGTCACCCTTCGAAGGGTCCGGGTTGTGGTGCGTATAGAGATCCAGTGTTCAGTCGCTAATCCCCTAAGCCAGCTTGAGGCAAGAGTGGCACGTCTCATGGGTGAGCCTGCCCATCCTATGCAGCCCCCAGCACAGCCACCCTCGGGGCTGTGAAGGTGCAGTGGTGACTGCCCATGGGTGATGATCTCAGTTCCACTGTTACAATCTGTGGGCTCATGGGCTTGCGATTTCCAAACATCTGTCCCTGTCAATTGTGTTCACCCACCCCATGTGTCATACACCACCCCTGTATGCGTCTTGTTTGTCTTGTCTGTTTACCTCCCCAACCTACCTCCCCAAACATACCTACGTCCTCTTCCTCACTTTCCACTCTCACCTGAAAAAAAAAAGGCAATCTGTACCCACAAAAAAAATTACGCCCCATACATAGCTGCCCATTTCACACACATGTCCGCTGGACATGTAAACTGATAATTATAATTGGCAGTACAACATACTTTGTTGTCCTCACCCCTCTCCCAGGGGTTTGGAAGGTTTTAAATTTCACTCCAAATTTATTGCATATGCACAACTGTTGCTGGTAAAGAAATGGGCAGTTATGGACCTTCCATACACCCATCCTGCACATCCCAAGCTTGTTTACCTACTGTCTGTCCCTCTTTGTGCCTCTTTTTCACCACTTTCCTATCTCCCCCATTTTCTTTTCTTTCAAAGAAATTAGCGCAGGGGTTAGCGGGAGTAAGCACTTTTAAGCAGTAGTAAGCAGGTTTAAGCGAGTGTGTGCATGTGTGCGCTTAGCTAAGCATCGCACAAATCTGCGCAAACCCGCTTACAACTGCTTAAAAGTGCCTTAGTCACTCCATTTCAGGGCCCTTGTACTGCTCAGCAGCAAAAGAAAAAAACTCTGCCAGTCTCGAACCCCAGACCATTGACACACCAGACCGCATGAATTACCACTAAGCCACAGCAGATATACAAATAGCTTGATGCTGAAATAAATATATCATGTATTACAATGAGGGAATGTAAATGGAAATTAGGAATGGCAAAACACAAATCCTGTTCTGTGGGTCTTTACCAGCAGTTGTTGTGGAATTGCATGACATGACTGTGAAAAGAGAACCAGCCATTCTAGCAGGGAATAATGTTACAGTAGCACCTTTCAAACACCACCAGGATAAACACTGGCAAAGTTGAATAGGGCAGAGGCCAGACTCCCCAACTGTGACTGCTTTACAGGGATGTCCCTGATTTGTAAACAAATGTTAGCTGTGCCCCTCTGAATCTGAAAAGTACTAACATTAGGCAGAAAAGTGGGGAATCACACTTAATGAATAAAGTCAATAGGTGAGAGTAGACGCTGCTTGCACGTCAGAAAAGGTGTAGTAATACATATGCTCTGATTCCCAAGAAAGTATCAACTGAAATATGTCTGTAATATATTACAGGTGTATGTCACTTAAATGTACCTTTCACTGAGGCTGTTAAAATATATACCTGAGAGTTTCTGTGGCCTGGCAGAGGCAGAAACACACAGGCATATCAGCATTCCTGCTGTTACACACTCTGCAAATAGCTTTGGAAGGAGTTCCACAAGCATGCCCTTATGTAGGAGTACAACACAGAAATATCACAGGATGTAGCCATGTACTGCTAGCAACCAACTGTTACAATGCCATTGTGCCAGTGCTAAAAAGACTGGTGTGGTGCACAGACAAAGAATAATAGGCTAACCTCTAGCTACCATCTGGATATGTCCACAGGTGGGAGCTACGCAGATAGACTACTTGTCTTGATAGACTAACAGGTACACAGCAACCCTATATGTTCAGCAAGATAAACGTCACACGATAATAAAAAATGCTCTTTGCAGTTTTACACCCCTACCCAAAGGTACGACATACCTGTGTATTCAGGCAAAACCAATGGTGTAGGTATGCATACTCAGTACTGAAATATGTCCAGTTGTCTTGAGCAGCCTGTGCTAATGTCAACACAAACAAGCCACAAACTGTTCAGAAGTGAATAACTTAATAATTACAGTATAGCAGTTCACAAACAATGCATGTAAAACATGCATATCACTGGCTACAACCCTAGCTTCAGATAAGAGACATATACCAACCTTCTGACTGACACAACGGTGTCCAGAGCAAACAAGCATGGGCCCCACCTTGGAAAGCTGAAAGGGCTACACCTACCTAACCTAGCATTTTATAGCAGTGGGCTGCAATCACAGTGAGTACTGCAATTACCACAAAGCAGGCCGCATGCAATTACTTAATGGTGGGCACCAATTGGTGCAGAGGCTGTCACATGCACATGTGCAGATACCTAGAAAAGTAGGCTGTACCTGCTGTCCACACATGCAATAATATCATTGCAGGAACAGAGTGATAGAGAGCGAGAGTGAGAGAGAGAGACAGAGACACAGACAGAGACAGAGACACAGATGAAAGAGACTGAAACAGACAGAGAAAACCCAAACAAAATAACCAAAACAAAAAAAAAAAAAAAAAAAAACCAACAAATCAGTAACAACAGACAGAGCAGAGAAATACAAAGGTAAGGTATGTAACTCATATGTATGTGCCGGCATGTAGTAGCAGTGGCGGCTGGTGACTTCAAATCAAAGGGGGGGCTGCAGGAGACAGCTGAATGGGTGGGGTCAATGGGAAGGGGTGTGGCCAACTAGAAAAGGGGAGGAGCTATGCTCAAAACCACAAAAACTAAATATACTGCCCTGGGTGCCATACCATCGTTATGAGAGTCCAATCAAGACAAAATTAAGTGTAGAAGAATAAAAATATGTCAATGCATTGGCTGCATGACAGCTTAATATCTAGATGGAAACAAAAAAGGTTGTGAGGCATGAAAAAATAAATTACTTTTTTTAAATACATTAATGGAATGCCAGTCAAAATCAAGTACAAGAAAAACAAGCAGCAATCAACTCAAACCACTTCTTGCACTGCAGTTCTAATTATAATTTATATTCAGCTTTATTAAAGTACCAAGTAATATGCTGAAAGTAGAAATCTCTGATGCCCCCACTTGTAAAAATGTTCCTTATCCAAAAAAAGACCTGCTGCCTGACATCTACTTGTTTCATGGGGAAAACATGATCAAAGTAAAAAATAAAAGCAAACAAGAAATAAGCTCAAGATACATTGCTTAAAAGGAATACTGTGCATGTTATGGACCACACAACTGGCATTCTGTTTACGAGTAAAGCCTGCAGAGATGACTGGAAGTCTCCAAGTGTAATGAGACTCTTAAAATAATGTAATCCTGTTCTTTATTACAAATACTGGCATATGCATTTCAATACCCAAGGCTTATACATTATCTAGTTAAGTATTCTCTACATGGCAACAGAAAGGCTTTCAATGTTGGCAATTCTTTAACAGTATGCTTATTAAAGCTTACTTGCATCTTGCAATTTCAGCCAAGCTTACCTGATGGTCATTAAAGTATTGCTACTTAATCACAGAGCAACAGGCACTTTGAGTAATAAGCATAAATCAACAGTACAAAAAATATGACAGAAACCAGACCATTCTGTAAAAATCAAGGACAGATGAAAAGCCACTCTAGTACTTGTGTCTACCTTGGATGGTGGGGGAATACTCTACACATTTACACTGCATAACTACTCCTTGCCTTGTTTTGACACATCCAGAGTCACTACATGGGGGAGTGGGGTGCAACAAGTATGTCACCGTTTGAAATGTCTCTGGCTGACTTGTGATGGCCCTGACACATTTGTCATACCTCTCAACCTCAGAGCAAGAAATCTGGGCAAAGTCATACAAAGAAATGGGACAAAGGCCCAAAAATAAGGACAATTTTTAAAATATTGCTCTTATAAACTTAGAAAGATAATAGAGGTCTTGCATTAGTATGAATTTTCTGAATGGTATGAAATCTGAAACTCAAATGTCTGTCATTATTTCCTAACTTCAGTCTTTAATGGTTTGTCACTAATTTGCCAAAAAAACACAATTTTATGAAAAATGGACCAAAAATGTGATGTAAAAATATAAAATAGCAACACAATACAGCTGGGAACCTGTCAAAGAAGGGACACTTTAATATTAGTACCACTAACTTGAGCGGCTGACAAAATAAAATAATCTACATGCATTTCTGAAATAAAAGTAATCTAACGGATTATTACAGTTATTTCTTAATTATAAACCCTCCATGTTTTCTTCCAAAATTGCTATTTTGCGGGGGGATCATTAGGGGAAGAGCAACATTTTGAGCCAAAATCAGGGACAGTTGAGAGGTTTGGCTATGCCTAATTCTAAAAAGCAGTTTATTTGCATGTACCTCTCAACCTGTTAATGTAATAAATCTGGACAAGGCCAAATATATTGGGGGAACATATAAACAGTACTAAAAATTGCTCTTGTATAAATTGAGACAGTTGGTAGAACAGGTCTTACATTAGCATGCATTTTTCTGAATGTTATGAAGTCTGAAACTCAGTGCGTCATTAGTGACTCAATTCCTAAATGATTTGCCAGAAAACCACAAATTTTTATGAGGAACAAACCCAAAATAAGAAGCAACAAATCTATTCATTCTTTGAAAATCTGGACAGTTGGGAGGTATGATTCAGCAGGGGCTGCCTAAGTTTGCTGCCCTTCCCCCTCACAAAACCATGGTCGAATGGAGCCTCCCCCTGCAGCCATTCCAATGATCCATTACTTGGCTGTTTCACTCCATTTACCATAAACACTAATGTGCATACTGATTTACTTCTATGAAGATTTGAACTTCATTTGAAAGTTTTATTTTGCATTTTACAGCACAAACACTAAGACATCTGCTAAACAAACTTGGTATTAAAACTTCTCTGCCATTGAAACTCACATTCATTGAAACAACATTGAAACCCATATTCAAATAAAATACACCCGTGGCAGATAAAGATTAATTCTGGGCTGTTTTCAAATCATAGGCCGATTGCATATGAAACATACATGTGCTCTTTGATACACCTTCCTATTGCTTTGAACATTTTTCCAGTAAACAATGAAACAAAACACATGCACCAATGACAAAACTGCCCAATTCAGAACATTTCCATCATAAAAGTCTACTCAAACTTCTACAGTCCACTATATGCACAATTCTACAGTCCACCATTATCAGTAAATATGCACAATCTCTGAAGTAGTAAAAAAGTCATCTAAGTAATTCCACGATAAATAAATCTGTAATGAAGAGGTTGCTGCTAATCACCTTTATATTTCATGGTTTCATCGAAAAATAAAGTGTCTGATGCCCCTGAGGAATAAGTTGCCTAAATTACATTAAAAATAAGCTAGTAATATTGCAATAGGAAATGGATGGCAAACTGATAACAGGCTCATAGTTAGTATCTTAACTTTCAGTACGGCAGCATTCACCCATTATGGGAGTAGAACCAACAACCTTCTGCATCAAAAGCAAGTACACAACCTGTTGTGCTCTCAGAAATGTGAGCTGATTTAGCATAATCAGCACTAAACTTCTCTTCCCCTACAGCTCTCACCTTCTTGTAAAATCTACTCAATACTCAACTGCATCTCAACTTCGCAGCACAATAAATCTGGAAAAAGCCAAATTTATTGGGGTGGGTCAAAAGGGCAAAAACCATGGACATATTAAACATTGCTTGTATAATCTTGGAAAACTGCTAGAATAAAATGCTGTGTTACCACCATACATTTTACTGCCAAGGTCCCTGTGCAAAAGAGTCAGAACAACATACCACTATGCCAAATCACCTGCTTTGTGAAAGAAAAATGCTGTGTTACCACTGTACATTTTACTGCCAATGTCCCTGTGCAAAACAGTCAAGAGCAACATACCACTATGCCAAATCATCTGCTTTGTGAAAGAGAGGAAGACTGAAACTTAAATGGCTATCATTTAATGAATTCAGTTCTCACCATAGCTGTCAACCTCTTAGCACAAAACACCTGGACAAACTCAGTAATGAGGGAATACAGACCTCAAACATATTCAGTGAATTCAGTTCTTGCCATAACTGTCAACCTTAGCACAAAAAACCTGGAAAAAGCCAGTAACAGGGTATTACAGTCTCAAAAATAAGGACAAATTTCAAATAGTCATCTTATAAACTTAAAAAATTGCTATAATAAAAGGTTGTGTTACTATATATTTATTGCTAGAATAAAAAAATATTTTACTATGTATTTCCTGAAGAATATGAAGTCTGAAATTCAAATGCCTGTCAATTTTACTTCTGACAGAACAAAAACAATTTTCAGTAGAGGCCCAGGGAGAAATACTATAGACACATGTCTTTGTTAAATGGCAGGACAGCAGAGCAAATCCACACAAACACAGGGATAAGATGCAGACTCCACACAGAAGGCACCCCAGCCAAGAATCAAACCAGAAAACCTATAGCTGTGAGGCAACGATACTGCCACTGCACCATCAAATATGTAAGAAATTAAACATTCAGAAACCTGAAGTCTGAAATTCAAATACCTGTCAGTTTTATATAACATTTGTTAATCAGGACAGTCTGACTTGGAACAAATAAACAATTTTCAGCAGAGGCCTAGGAAGAAATAATGCAGACATGTCTTTGTAACATGGGAGGACACAAAAGCAAACCACACAAACACAGGGAGAAGATACAGACCCCCACATAGAAGGCACCCAACCAAGAATCAAACCTGAAAACCTGCAGTTATGAGGCACCAATGCTACCACTAAACCATCAAATATCAAGCATTGCAATATTTACAAACCACAGATATTATGAGGAACAGATCAGATCAAGTATGAGGCAAAAATCTGCAATTCGTTTACAAATGGGGGTGGGTAGGGAATTCAGGTCTTTAACACCTGCATACAAGGTACAGGGTTCAAGCCTGAGGTATTCCCTACTACACCACCATGAGTCTAACCACCAATATATTGCACCTGGGGCATTTTCCCACACACACGAACTCCTGACTCCTGACGTTGCAGTCCGACCCCGACATGTTTTCCCAGCGAGTTCCAGGACAGTCTATGCAGTTTAAAACTGCATAGACTTCTGGGAACTCCGTTCTTCATGTTTCCCAGTCCCTACTGCTGCTAAGACAATCTGTGCATGCTCCAGACTGTCTTAGCAGCAGTCCGGACTAGTGCGCATACACGAAAGTCTGCGATTTTTTTAATTTTTTTTTTATTTTTATTTCTTTATTTCATAGTGGAGGGGGCTGCAGTCCGGCAGTCCAATAGCACGGGCCGCCCCTGTGTAGTAGATGTTCCTGAAGAGTACTCTACACACTGTAAATCATCCATATGTGGCAACAGTACATATCGATCTGTATCTGCACATGTGCATAAGGCAAGGGACATACTGCAACTGTTAGTGAAGGGTGGACACATATATGTTGTTGAAGGCTGTTATTTGCATATATCCATGTAGGTCATAGTGTGTGGCATAGAAAACAGCATGCAGTGCTGATATATGTCATGTGGTGGTTAAACGCTGTGGGACTGATTTGTCAGATCTGCTGTGTTACAGCCAGTGAGGCCTGCTAAAGCTACATGGGCTGAAGACACCAAAATGCATTCTGCAAAACACTGTGCATTATAATCACATAACTGTACATCTCACGACTGTCACATAAGTGATATCCCCACCATGAAAGGTGGACTGTACATGTGTCTATATGTACATCTATATGTACAGCAATGGATGTGTACATGTATGTGTGTGTATATATATATATATATATATATATATATATATATATATATATATACATATATATATATATATATATTATAGATATATATACATATATATATATATATATATATATATATATATATATATATATATATATATATATACATACAGAGAGAGAGAGAGAGAGACCCGGGGTCATATGTATCGCAACAGGTGTGTGGGGACCAAGGCATGGACTGTAGACAGGTGTCGATACTGCTGTGCCATCCCTCCTTTCCAAAACACTGTATCCATTAACTACCACATAGGTAGAAATCTACCTAACACTGATGGTGTGATAAGGGAACATGGGACACAGGTGTACAGTAGCCTCCCCTTTCATAAAGACAGTGCCACACTAGACTTGTAATCTGTCTATGTGGTACGTATCATCACAACAGGTGTGTCATATAGGGAAATATAGGTCAGTGTTCCCCTCTACTCATCACAATGCCCCATGTGGTATGTACCTCATATGACAACTACAGCAAGTGGAAAGGCCACAGACATACCTCACAAAGGGTAATACTGGCCTCAAACAGATGCCCTATGCAGACTGACTCACAAAACCACAGCTAGACTGTATTGCATACCGCCCACACAGAGGTGACCTCTGCCAAACATACAGAGGTATGTCACACCCATAGCTGTGTGACAACCACCATGGCAACATACCACAATCCCTCTGGGATACACGCTCTAGGGCCCTAAACCTCGTCAGCTCACTAAACAGCACATGCTGGAGGGATAGGTTCCTATCTCAGAGATATGCCATACTCTGGAATAAACCACCTAGCAATAGCAAACAAGACTCCTCATTAGCAGTTGTCATAAATGCCCCTGATGATTGTTTGGGAGATAGGTAATACACCCCGGGAATCACCTCTGTGGTTCTGGTTGACAGGGGCAAGTGAAATCAAAGTACATGTGTGCCAAAGGCCAGGGTAGCATATGGCTAGGCTGCTGTAGGCCCTAGGGCCAATAGCATATTACCTAACTATGACATTATGTACTCACACATGTACTCAATGCAATACCTGCTATTTGAGGTTGAATGAGTGTAACGCTGAATATGTGCAAGGTCTGTAAAGGTGTGATAGCTTAGTGTGAAGTTGTATCTGACATGGTAGAGTCTGTCCTAGCTGTGAGGCCAGCAAAAGATGTGTATGTTTTTGCTAGGCAGACATAGTAGTATGCCATACATTGTGACGTAGTTCCTTGTTGCTGACTGCAGTGTCCCATTGTAGGCTAAAGCAATACATGTATGCTTAGTGAGTGGTACTGCTGGTGAATCCAACTCCCATATGAACTGTAGTACTACCTGAAGCTGTAGGCCTAAACAGCACAGTATGGTGTATGTTCACATCACTTGGAAACACTGTCTTGTGTGTTTCCTGTAGTCTACACAGAGTACATACCTCAGGCATAAGGGTTTGTAAGTAGTGGCACACAGTACTGTATGGTACAGAGGTAAAGCTCATCTGTGTTGGCATACAGTGGTGTGTTGTATGTTTGTCTGATGTGTGTGTAATTATGCCTGTACCATGTCCGCAATCATATGTGTGTTACAGGGTATACATGTGTATCTAGCAACATATATACTCTGTTACAGCAGTATGCCACCTATATTAACAACTGTGCACATATGTTAGGCTGGGGTATGGCATCAATGACTAGGGTGGTTTACTGGTACTACTGTAACTGTACTTTACATTCATTGCAATGGATGACATCTTTGTTCGTGCATGATATATACCCCTGTGGTGAGGTTGTGCATTGTGTCACAAACAGTGTGCCGGGTACTGTTGTATAGTGGTGTGATATATAGAGTGTGCCAGGCACTGTTAGTTAGTTGTGGCCTGAGAACCAATATGTGGTATTGAATGTGTGTATCCTCTGACAGACAAACGGATGGTATATATGGCAGTGAAGTGATATCTGTGGGTAAGGGTGTAAAGGGTGCCACAGGACTCACACATATTGTTAATTTCTCTTTCAGACTGATGGCCCACTAATGTAACCCATGTTACACAGCAGTGGAGGAAGAGATAATACCCCACAGTCTGGTGCAGCACTACTCACTGCTGTTTTCCAGAAGCAGCCAGCACCAGCATGAGCGGACTGCACTGTGGCAAGATCTTGTTCATCGGGTAAATGACATAGGCATGCATAACCGGACATATGAGCAGGTATGCCATCACTGCAGTGATTTAATTAGACATGTCCGGCGGCGTGTGTCTGATATCCATAGACAACAGCTTGCCACAGGTGGTGGGGTGGCCATACATCCCCCCCTCACCAGAGTGGAGGAGCTGCTCCTAAGCGTGGTGGCTCCTGGACAACAACAGCAACTGCCACAGACATGTGTCATCATGGAGGCCAGAGCCACCCAGCATGTTGACATGGAGCGAGGAGGTAACATGCCCTATCTGTAGACTACAGTTACCTGCATTGTTAGATTATGTATATGTGAGATGTGTACTGTGTGATTAGCAGCTGTGCTGCCTAGTGGTGTGCAATACTGATATTTGGAATATTATCTGTACACCTGTGACTGTCGACTGTTGTTCTACTGTAGTTTAGCAAACCCACGGTAGCAATGCCACAGTTGTGGCCACTGATGTACTCTCTCAAATCCTTGTAGGTCCCTCTTGTGTGACAGCAGGACAGACGATCCATGCTGGTGAGTGTGGTATAACTGCAATATTGGTAATGAAATGTGCATATCATAGGTGAGGTGTAGACCATGTACATGTAACACACCTATGCATAATGCATGCTGTGCATGTTTGCTGTAAGACATTGCACAGCTCAGTAATGTCAGTAACTGCCTCAATGACATGCAATACACAGAGCATCAGACACACTTGTGGCAATACCGTACTGCACATTGGATAGGCATAGTCACACAGATAACACATGCAGCCATGGTATGTATACCTGTGAGTGATGGTGCACAGGACATTGCAAAGCTGATAATACTTGCACAGCAATGTTGTGTCCATGTACACATTGTGTTCCAAGGTGTAGACAATCACTGAACAACTACACACATGCATCAAAGCCATGTATACTGTTATTAACTAGGGCCATCTACACTCGCACTGCATGGTCTTGAGCAACACATATTCTGCATGCTGACATGTGTGAGGTGACTGTTTGCCTTATGATACTGGCACCCACCTTCACCCACTATTGAGTATGTGTTGGATTGCTGGTGTGTGTGTGTGTGTGTGTGTGTGTGTGTGTGTGTGTGTGTGTGTGTGTGTGTGTGTGTATCTGCTGTAGTAAGGAGTGTATTTGTGTGCATGTGTTCATGTGTTCATGTGTGCATGTGTTCATGTGTGCATGTGTGCATGTGTTCATGTGTGCATGTGTGCATGTGAGCATGTGTTCATATGTGCACATGTTCATGTGTGTTAACATCATGTACAGATTGTAAAGTGTGTTTCCTTTCTTCCTCTCACAGGTGCTGAGGTTGGGTTGACTGAATGTGAATGCAGCAGGGAACCTGAAGTCACTGCCACAAATAGTGGAGATGATGAGACATGTATTGTGGCACAGGCAGGTTTGACAGGGTCTGTCTTTGGTCCGCCAGTTGACAGTACACAGTTTCCACCCCATCTATGCGCACACTCATACTGCCAATACATCCCTCATCAGCAATGACCTTAGCCGAGGGACAACATACAGTTGGCATTGACCAGGATAGTGTGGTATCCATGGCACTTGCATCCCCTCACACCAGCCATACCCGGATTACTGGAACGGTAACACATAGGCGGATGTCCAGGGGTTCTCGTGGGAACACCGTTGGTGGTAATGCCTCTGGCAGACGTGCACCCACAGGTCTTACGACCTCAAGTATGTTCAGGGCTGTAATGCAGGCACAGGCACGTATGGAACGGTACACCAGACAGGGACTAAGGGTGCAGAGGGCCCATTACACCGCTATCAATGACAGCATCCGTGACCTTGCCGGTGCCATCCGGAATTACACCAAGGTCATTGATAGACATTGGGGGGAGACATTAGATGCCCTCCACAATGTGTTTTCCATGAGCCAGGACCATGCGGGATGGTTGAGACATTGACACGGACGTATGCTAGCAACATCAACAGCTGGCAGTCGTAGCAGATGGCCCACAGATCACAGCCGCTCCTGTAGTGGCAGTAGCAGCCCAGCATTGTTGGGGCTGGCCTGTCAATTGACTGTCCTAGTAGACCACGTGCATGTGGCTCTGGCCAGTCCCGGCAGGGACATGGGTCCACTCGACATACCTCTGATGATAGTACCCAGTCAGGGTTGGTACCCGATACTGTCTGTAGCACCCCTGCCAGGCACAGGTACCATGTCCGTGGCCAGAGACAATGATCTGTACAGCCTGGCAGGTACAGTCTGTGGCTGTCTCACAACCTCCCGTATATGGCAGCCACATGTTGGAGCTGTGTGCATGCAGACACACACACATTAACCAAACAACTAGGGCTCACACATACACACACACATTACATCAACATTGGCCCATGCTGTATTGTTGTCTCTCTCACACACACACACACACACACACACACACACACACACACACACACACACACACACACACACACACATATACATGTCGATTGGATGGGTCAGTGTCGGGCTCTGGCAAACCAACAACACACCCTGTGCATATGATGACACCTGTGCCACGTCCTGTCATCTGTAACATTGATGCAGGAACAGGCTAACATGGTGCTGATGCACAGGGTGACATTATATCAGTGTAGTAATATTAGCATGTTGTCAACAGGAAAGTGTAATGATATCCTTTTAGGTATATCTGAGCAGGCATGATGCATCAAAGCTATGACTGTGAATGTAGCATTGTTTACACCAGTGTAAAGTCTGAGTATGTATTGTCCACCCATGTGCCACGTGGCTGAAGTGTATAGTGTTGCCAGCATGTGTCAGTGCATGGACAGTATGTATGTGTTACGTGTGCAGTACAGATTAGCAAGTGTACATCTGTGAACATGGTGGGTGTGCACTATCTGCATGTACGTGCATAGTGGACATATGGGCCATGTGACATACCCTGTATTACACATTGTTAACATCTCATAGTATCTCTAGATGGTCAGTATTCATTCTACTACAGATATATGCTAACATGGGTACACGTGTGTGTATGACATGGTTTGACACTATGCTGTGGGTGATACTGTTAATATCTGTCAATGTTTTGCATTCTGGTAGTATACACAACCTCAACAGCTTGACCATAACCAATCATTAGATGATGATGTACTGACAACTGACATACAGATGTGGGGAACTCAGTAACAGTTGGATCCTTCCGGTACTATACTATAACAGTAACCAGTGGTATTGACCGCCACCCATTCCTGGGACCACACCTGTTTGGCATATAGCCCTCTTAGGTACATGCAAACACACTAGGGATATGTCCATCCACATCTGTAAATGCATGCATTGGCCTACAATGCATACTCTGGATGGGACACATATCCTACACAAGGGTATCATACAGGTAGATACCTGTTGTCTGACACATGCTGTATAGCTCTAAGCCAACTATAGCATAGTCATCCACATTTACTATACATACTATCCCGACAGTACCACATAGGTGGTAGCCCCCAACATGTATGTTGGGTAGCAATATGTACATACAGCCAAGTGTTATGTCATCTGTCCCTTGATATCCACATATCCAGAGGTATTGTGGAGTCCCTTGGTGTATTACATAAGACATTAGGGGCCTGAATGCATATCCACAAGGCTGTTGTACACCTATAATGACTGTCCATTATTGCCAGATGTTGTTGTGTATGAACATGTCTGACATATACCCCAGACATGTACCCTCACTCACACTACTCTATAGTAACTGTCATGGGTGTATGTGGCACAGATGACCTTGGCCACAGATCACTACAGTGGCCGGCCTTGTCACATACATACATATGTGATGTACGATCTGAGAAGCAGCGGCACAATCTGTCAAATTAAACAAATGCATTCATGTAGTTTGCAGGCTTCACACCTATGTACTAATTGAGGTCACATGTACATATATTTATTTGCCACACAGATACCTGATGTGTGCAATGCACATACTGTTTTAATCCTAGAATGTCATACCATAGTAAAAGCAAATCCCACACTGCATTGACCAACAGTACCACACACACACACACACACACACACACACACACACACACACACACTCACCATGATTCAAACCCCTACTTAAATATATTATGATACTAGAGAGATACGCATTAACACAACACACTATATGCTTTACTGGCTGCTTTGTTTTCTCCTCTATATTTGTAGGATGCTGACATCATCACAATTTCCAAAGAGGAATGTACCTCTTTTGATGTGTTTTCCCAGTCTCCAAAAAAGGGCACTCCTATCAGAGGTATTTACACACACACACTGTCAGCGTTTGCAGGATTCAAACCCCTAGCTATCTATGTTATGATACTAGAGAGATATGCATTAATATGACCCGCTATATGCTTTATTGGGTGTTTTGTTTTCAACTTCTATATTTGTAGGATGCTGACATCAGTACACTTTCCAAAGAGGAATGTACCTCTTTTGATGCGTTTTCCCAGTCTCCAAAAAGGGCACTCCTCTCAAAGGTTTTCATACACATACACAGTCAGCATTTGCAGGATTCAAGCCCCTACCTAATTATGTTATAGTGATATGCGTTAGCATGATGCACTATATACTTTACTGGGTGCTTTGTTTTCTCCTGCTATATTTGTAGGATGCTGACATCAGCACACTTTCCAAAGAGGAATGTACCTCTTTTGATGTGTTTTCCCAGTCTCCAAAATGAGCACTCCTCTCAAAGGTAATCGCACACATCCCCCCACATAGACAGTCAGTAATTGCAGGATTCAAACCCCTACTTTAGCAGGTTATGATATTAGAGTAATACGCGTTAACACGACGTGCCATATGCATCACTGGGTGTTTTTTATTATCCTGCTATATTTGTAGGATGCTGACATCATCAGGCTTTCCAAAGAGGATTGTATCTCTTTTAATGTGTTTTCCCAGTCTCCAAAAAGGGCACTTTTCTCAAAGGAAACACACACATACATCCCCACACACAGTCAGCAATTGCAGGTTTTGAACCCCTATCTAACTATGTTATGACAATAGAAAAATATGCATTAACACGACATGCTATATGCTTTACTGGGTGGTTTCTTTTCTCCTGCTATATTTGTAGGATGCTGACATCATCAGACATTCCAAAGAGGATTGTACCCCTTTTAATGCATTTTCCCAGTCTCCAAAAAGGGCACTCCTCTCAAAGGAAACACACACATACACACCCCCATATTGCAGGTTTCAAACCCCTACATAACGATGTTGCATCATTAGAAAGATACGCATTAACACAACGTGCTATATGCTTTACTGAGTGGTTTCTTTTCTTCTGCTATATTTGTAGGATGCTGACATCATCAGACTGGACATGGTAATGTGTGTACACTTTGTTTTATGCAATCCCAGGAATTAACCATGTGGACCAGCAGGTGTTAACAGCTTAAACAGGACCCCACAATTCTTAGCTTGTGTGATCTATCTGTGGACAAATTGCCATTCCTTCATATGACAACAAATATTTATGCACAGATTGTTGATTTTGTGGATACAACATGGTCTGGGATGTTCATAAAGGGCTATTCAAAGTCTATGTGGGACATGTCTAGCTCTGTTCAGTGATGTATGTCCTGGGTGGCTGCCTTGCAAACAGTCTAGCATGTTTGGGAACCATGATCTGCCCATGAACATAACACAGTAGGGTTGTGTGTTTGTCAGCTTCCAATAGCTCTGTTTATGACTTCAATCATGATGGACTCCATGGCCTTGCAGATCAGAATTCATAGGCTTATTGGACTATACTTCCCATGGTGTGTTGTGCACCAACACTTGTGGGGAGTGCCATATGTTGCTGTAACACATTCAGCGGTTTCAGATCCTGTGGAGAGGGTGAGGCCCAACAGACTGTTCAGGTGCAGGGTCTGTTTGTTCTGTAGTTCACTCATGACACATATAGGGAAACAATGTAATCCAATTGCTACCATGCTTTTGGCTTTGGGGGGAGCTGTTTACCCATTCTACATGTGATATCTCCTGGTATGATGATAGGGCCTTTCATCAGTGGGAGGTGGGTATGTATATATGGGCCTGTCTGACAGGATGTCGGCATTATCAGTCAGGTACAGTTGGCCCTGACTCAGGACATATATGAGTGTACATAGCTATTTATGACATAGCTGATGGAGGTGCTATGTTTCAGTTTGGACTCCTTCGCAGCTACTCTTTACAAAACACCAAAAAACCTGAGCACTAAACCCCTGTTATACTCTTTTACACACTTAACACCCTACTGATCCTTTGTGATCAGTCAACAGAGTATGTCATCATAATATCCTGGCATGTCCAGGGGTCGGTTTCATGTGTACTCTCCAGTCCAGCTGGTGAATATTGGAATTTTGACACAATGTCACAACTGCCTTATGTACACCGACAACCCTCTCCTCCTCCTAACAAACTCAGATATATGTGAGGGATGCAACTATATAGACATACAGGAGGCTGAGCTCTCTTGACCCATGACTGGCACAGTCTATCAGGTGGTGAAGGTAACCACACACCCCACAAATCCTGTCTCACATAGACCTATAGCGACAGCAATCAAACTACATTATCACACATACACATACTCAGAGGCTCTAAATAAACTCTGCCTAAGCAGCAGAGACCTCCAAAGCAGACACACAAACAACTGCTACCCCACTACAATATCCACATATCACATAGTTCACAAAGTCAGTGTGCCACACAGTCACTGCCCTTAGGACTAAACAACACACCTAATACACTTGTAATAGGTGACACTTATTCACACTGACGTCCCACTCACCAGGCCGAACAAGGGGATGGTCACTTTGAGATGTCTGTCGGGTGCCAGGATCCATCACATAACACATGCACTCAGGTCACTCCAAAGCAAGTAAAGAAATAGCTCCATCATTGTCCATGCTGGTGTGAATAACCTCAAACGTTCCTCCCTAGACCACATGACATGATACATAGAGGAACTCCCTGATCATGTAGCTCAGGCCAGTATGATGCTGACCTTGTGTAGCATCTTACACTCACCAAGAATGATGTCACAGTATACTGACAAAATGATCACTTTTGACAGTTGGATAACATATTGGTGTCATTCAAAGGTGATCCAGTGTCTGTCAGCCTGGGGTGAGATGCTCGACATGCCACGTAGCTTCGCTATGGACAGCTTGCACCTGTTACCCTTGGACTTTTGAATACTGGCTAAGGCTCTTGCCACCCCCATAGTGCCTTTTTTAAGCGAGGCTCAAAAGACAAACCCACCTCCATAGACATTACAGGGTAAATGAAACTAAGGATAATGCTGCTCAACAACAGATGTGTTACCCTCAAAATGCACCCACTCAGGACTCTCCTCAGTATGGAGAATATCGATATCTGTGCAGTAACAGACACCTGGTTCAGGCTCCCAAATGCACACCAGCAGTACCAGGTTATACTTCATACCATGCTTTCTGACCACAAGACTCAGAACGGCCAACACAAATAGGGGGTGTATCCATATACATCACAGATACACACACCTCCAAGTTAGTAGCACTGCACGAAGCATCGCAGACCATACATGTGCAACTAACAATGTGCAAAACTGCCTTTCAGTTCGTAACCTGCTACCGACACCCTCCCAAACTCAGGAACCACACTCGGCTTTCCTGGGAACACTGGAGAATATGAAGGTCTCCCCAAGCACCATTATATCGGGTGACTTCAAATACCCAAAAATTGACTGGGGATACTACTGAAGTCCCAACAACCTCGTCCAACAGTTGCTACTATTTGTAAGCTCAAATGCTATGGCACAACTGGTCACCACACCCACAAGAGGGGAAAACATATTGGACCTGATCATCACCTAACATGGGGACTCTATGTTCCACACCAGAGGTATACCCCTCATTGGTAAGATCAGACCATACATTTATCTCACTGGACATCCATATCCCGTTCCCACACCCATCGTAGGTAATCTTAGTGAACTTCTCAAAAGCAAATGTCACACTTCTCCAAACCAAGGTGGTATCCTTCAAAGACCCTGGGACAGTGGTAAATACGGCTCAGACCGCTAAATCCTTTACAAACGCATTCTATGGACATCTAGTGGACTGCATGGATCGTGCTATCCCAAATAACAACAAGACTCACTCCTCCAATGACAGGGGACCTGTCTGGTGGACCCCGGCCATTAATAAGCATACAACAAAAGGAGGAGGCTACTACATGACAGTGCACAATCCCAAACAGGGAAGGCATCTGTGATCTGTACTAGCAGAAATCTATGATCACTCATGAATTCATCTAAGGCCTGCTTCTAACGGACAATTACACCAGACACTTACGACAATCACAAGGCCTTCTTTAATTATGTCAGGAACCTGGGTGGACACTCACTGATATGCTGTGAGTTACTGCATACTGACTAAACACACCCTGAACCCACAGACATTGCCAACATCCTGGCAAACAGGTTCAGTGCAGATGTCTCCCCCCATCCCCCCTAAGAAGCAACTGTCCATCCCAACAGAGTGTAACCTCCCTGACATGACAAATGAACAGGTGAGTGCTGCCTTCCCCAAAGCAGACAACACAGCATCAATGGGACCAGACGGTGTCATGGCCTGCATCTTACACAAGCTTCATGACAAACGTAACCCTCACATTAAGTCACTGTTCAATATCAGAGTTACTACAGGATATGTACCCAAGGAATGGCATACAGCGACAGTGGTCCCGCTCCACAGAGGTGGTGCCACAATGGACCCCGGACAATATCGCCCTATAAGCCTAACTAGCCTGTTCTGCAAAGCTATGGAGTGTATTGTCATGGAACTCATACACATAGACATCGGGAACCTACAGACACTGGGTCCTACACATTTCAGCTTTGTTGTGGGCAGATCTTGCCTCTTTAACCTGTTTGTATTCTTTAAACAGTTACCAGGTCCATAGACATAGGGAAGGTTGTCCACACAGCCTACCTGGACCTTGCAAAACCCTTCAACACAATGCCCCACTCGGCCATTATACATAGGCTCACCAGCGTCAGTAGCGACACATATCTCACAAGATGGATTGCTAACTGGATCAGGGATAGCACCCACATGGTCAGTATTGCAGGTGCCATGTCTGACTATACACCAGTTACATGTGGCATCCCACAAGGCTCAGTCCTGGAACCTCTCTTGTTCAGTATATATTTCTCTGATGTACAGGCTAACACAGGAGGAATATGGCTGACCATGTTCACAGATGACTGCAAACTGGGTGCCATAATCAACTCTCCAGCTGGCACATGCATACTCAAACAGGGTCTCACAGAGACTAGTGCCAGAGCCATGGCCTACAGCTAAATGCCATTAGATGCATAGTCATCCCCTTTGGGAATAACAACATGCCCACACATTACCACATAGGTGGTAATCCATTACGTACTGTAGGAGTTGTTAGGAGTTTGGGGACACGACTTGTTCATACGCTCACCTTTGACAATCACGTTGCCAAAGTGGTTAGAAAGACCTTCTATATAGCCCACCTTATCCCATATGGTTTCACATCTAGATCAAGTGAGGTCATTGTGCCCCTATACTCCTCACGACCATGCTTGGTTACTATGCCCCATTTGGGATGTACCATACCTGACACCTGCAGCAGCTGTAATGGCCACAAAAGTTCCTCAACAAGCAGATCTACGGACTCACACAGATGCCCTGTGCAGTTCGGATACAGTAACTCCAGCTCTACTCAGTCGCTTACCGCTTACTCGGATGTGATGTGTGCTTGTTGTTTAAGAAAATGTCCAACCCAGAATTAATGGACATGCTCCACCTCAGGATATCCGAATCCCTTGGAGCTACACACTCCAGGGACATAAACCTCAGCACAGATGTTAATAGGATATGCTGGATGGACAGATTTTTATCCCAGAGGCTCCACTCACTCCGGAATGTAATCCCATTTTCGCATAGGCAGAGCCATGCATTGACCAACTACAGGAGACATCTTGACAAGTGGATGGGTGATTGTATGTTTACCCCTGGGATATCTTCTGTGTCCCTGCTAGATAGAGGCACAATAAACTAAACGTAAATGGGCTATCTTGTGTGACCTACTATTCACAGACACAGTGTACTAATCTGACAGGGTTGCGTAAGCCAAACACACTCTGTCTAGGCTTATACATGCTCTAGGGCAGATAGCCTAGTATTAACCTCTGAACCTATGCTAATGTTCGGGATGCACAATGTTCATTGATTATACTGATTGCAGGTTTTTATCATCTTTGCTTTCCCACTCTCTATGAACAACTTAGGTATCTGCAGAACATATTTGATTATGACAGGGTTCCACTATATTATATATGTGTCTGTTGTCATATAACTGTGTGCACAGGGTGGATTGCTGAATAGTGAGAGGTTCCTGGGTTAACACATGCAACTGCCGGATATGTGTGGCCCACTGCTGTACTCAGACTTGGCCTAAGATTGTGAGCATGCCCAGTTCAGACTTTTAGTGTTTTGTTGCCTGACATTTGTCTCATTTATTCAAGTGTGACCTTTCAGTATGATGCTGTCTGAGGTCCACTACATTTGTTGATGTGTGTGAACATGACCAATATTAACATTTATACTGTGTGTGTTGAAAGCCAGGTTCTATTCTTACTGCAGGACTCACCTTTGTGTCATAACTCATCAGGGATTATGCTGTGCCTGCAGGGTTTCCATGAGATACTTTGCATAGACTTATCAACATTTCTTCATACAGGCTGACCACTGCAATACTGTCATGGTTTAGTACTATGACTATAGTGCACAGTATCCTGGGTTCGAGGCCCATCACTGCTTTACATTTTCATACTGAGCAGACCAGACTGCTTAAGGGCCAGTAGAGCAAATATGAGCATGTTGGATTTTGTTCATCTATGCCCCACTTAGACCAAGCTTGTCTGACATTGCTCAATATTAACCAACATTGCTGGACGTTGCCCAGTATTACTCAACATTGACCACAGTTGTGCTAGTTGGTGTGTGCGATTTTGTTTACATATACTACATGGTGGTAAATGCTGTTTAGCACTGCTTTATATTGCTTAACACATGGCAATCATGCCTCACGTGGTGCTGCAGGGCTGCCTATGTTGGATGCACATACTACACTCTCTATACATGTTTGAAAACAGGTAGTGTCAAGTTAGGCATCCCTTTTACTATATGTGTGAGTCAACAAGAGGTATCATTTCCAGAGTCCCTTCTGAGCCATGTATGTGCTATGCGTTGCCTCTTTGCCAAGGCTAAAGCATACTGGGCATGCCTCCTTCTGCCTACTGGGGCAGGCTCAGGTTGTTCCTCCTCCGAGTCACGCTCTGCCTGTGGTGGCCTTGGCAATATTGGGGAGCAGTTTGGCCCAGGCCTATGCTGGTCCTGCTGCAGCTGTTTTCGCAGGATCATATTATGTAGCATAGCACATACCATGACAATTTAGGTACATGTAGTTGGTGAGCACTGCAAGGCTCCACCAGATGTGTCCAGGCACCGGAACCGTGACTTGAGCAGGCCAAACACACACTCAATTACATTTCCTGTTTGTGCGTGTGCCTCATTATGGTGTTCCTGTTCAGGTGTGTCTGCATTTCTGATGGGTGTCATCAGCCACGGCTCCAATGCATAGCCAGCATCCCCCACTAGGTGACCATGTGGGATGTACCCATTAGCAAATGTCTGGTACAGCTGCGTCAGATGCCAGATATGGGAATCATGGTAGCTTCCAGGGCAGCCAGCACACACATTCAGTATTATGCCCTGGGCATCACACACGACCTAGCAGTTGATGGAGGGTAAGCCTTTACGGTTGAAGTAGAGCCTACCCTGCTCACCGGTTGGTGATTTGATGCATATGTGCATGCAGTCTATTGCACCCACTACCTCAGGGTATTCCGCTATTTGCTGGAAGAGACAAATATTGCTGGCCAATACCTCATGGGAATTGGGGAAATATACATGATCACTGACATGTGCTGACATGGCATCCAGGAACTGGTGCAGTACCCTGGATGCTGATGCCTGTGATATTCCCATCATATCACCAGTTGGTCTCTCAAAGGTACTTGTTGCTAATATTCTTAGGCCAACACATACCTTGGTTTCCACTGGGATGGGTTCCCCTCTGTTGGTTCTGTGTGTGAGGAGTGGCCTTCACAGCTCAACAATTTGCTGTAAGAGGTCTCTGTTCACTCTAAAGTGCTCCACTATCTCCAGCTCATGTAGCCCCTGGTAGGTTACCCTGGGCCTGTACACTCTTCTCCGTCTCCTCACTGTGGGTTGTCCAGCAGTATTTGCATTGTCACCACCCTCAGCATGTTGCATATGTCGCCTTATAACAGCAATGGCAGCCCCTAACATTTCTTTGTCTCAGTAAACCTTTTTCAGTTTTCACTTCTATTAGCTTACTGCAGTGTTGCAGTGTTGCAGTGTCTCTTGAGAGAAACATAGTGGAATGTTGTTTGCAGAGTTTTAAGTGCTGGGCTGGGCTAGTGTACTGCTGTGTAATTGCCTGATTCTGATTGTTTTCACATGCTAGCTCTGCTAGTACTCCCTGGTAACTTCCTACTATTTGTTCTGCTTCCTTTTTCCTTTCTGTTTCCTCGGGGGCAGTGCCGCGCACACAAGCGCAAACACACGCACAGCAGCTCACACACGCACACACATGCTTACACGGACTAAAACTTGCTTATTCTTGTTAAAACACGTACACACCTGCACAAACATGCTTACAACTCTTTCAACAGCCTTATACATGCTTACTCCGGCTTAAACACACGCACTCATGCTTACACGTGTGCAAACAGTCTTACTCGGTTTACAGGCGCGAACCCGTGCGCATACACGCTCAGCAAGAAACTTTAGTGTTATCTACGGCATACACCTCCAATTTCTTGCCTTTACCTAGCCTACCTGTTGACACACCTCTTTCAATGATGTGTAAATGACAGCTGACATATGCTACTCTGCTCCAATGAGCTTCACTTCTTTCATACATACCCCCCCTCGTGATGTCACCTATCTTCTACTCTGTTACTCCCCTTATCCTACTCCTACACTCCACTGACTGTGCTCATTTGCTATGTAAACTTGTGATGCACTATCCTAACCCTCATTTGCATAGGATTGCCTACTAATGCTTGGTTACATCTCTTAGACTGAGCTTCCCCCCTTAGCAACCTCTACTCGGTGGCCATGTTGTCTTCAGCCTGCCATTCCCTTACATTGTAAATTCATATTAGCAATAAAATCCACATTTGTGGATCTTAATTATTGATTTTCTGTTTTTTAGGGTGCAGTGCATTTGCGCGGCGCTGCGCTATGCTTAAACCCCGGAGATCGGGATAAAAAAAAATTATTTTATTTTTATTTTGCATCACTGAACATTGCCAATGGCCGACTTTTTGGCCATTGGCATCCTTCCTCATGTAAATGCATCCTTTTTTTGGAGCTGTCACGGCTCAGTTTTGCTATTTGCAGAACCGTACTCAGTTGTCAACTGAGTACATTTCTGCAAATAACACTACTCCTACTCAGACAGGTTCGGGTTTCCTGGATCGCAAATATACCTCATATGCATAGCTTTCACCTGCAATTGAGGTAATTTGCATATCCAAGCCCTGTCCATGTAGGACTCATTTTGAGAGCTCTGTTGCACGCCCCTACCTGCTGTTCTTGGATCGCTCGGCGGACATGTTGGCTGCATGGAGTCTTACTCTACTCTTAGACTCCGTGTAAACCTTCGTGAATCCGGCCTAAAGACAGAGTTGAGCTCTTCCTGACCAATAAGGGCACACACACACAAACACACACACACACACACACACACACACACACACACACACACACACACACACACACACACACACACACACACAAACACACACACACACCATAAACTGTATTAATTGCAGACAATCTTTTGCAAAATTCTATAAAGATGCTCTGTAATCATTCTTCAAATTAATCGGGAACAAATCCAAAGCACATTTATTTATGTATTTATTTAATTGTTTATTGAGCTTTGTTTAACTTGTAGACTTCACTAAATTTGCATTTTTTTTTCACATGAGACATGTGGCAGTACCCATGCTGGCTATGTGATATGTAGCCTCTTTGTTTCATTTTGTTAAGTGCTATGGGTTCTGTTGTTCATCTTGGTTTACCATTAAAGATGAGCAGGCAGGGTAGTTTGTTTATATGCTTTAGTACACAGAAGCACTTCAGGATGGATAGCAGCTGTACAAAATATAAGCGAGCTAATTAACTGACAGACTACACAGATATACATGCTTACATCTAAACAGCTAACTTCAAAATGGCAGTTAGGCTCACATGTACTTAGTATTTATACACTTGTACAAGTCCCTAGAAACCTTCTTAAAGTTATACATACATATTGATCTACATCCTCCCTGTTAAATGAATTGTCCATAGTAATGACATTTGAAAAGAAACATGCAGTTGTACAGACAATAAGACATAAACATAAGCACAATGTTCATGTCCAAGTTGCCGTGTATTTGGAACATGGTCTGGAAATGCAACCTGATCTAGTAATATAGCAATCAGAACTGGGTTTAGCAACAGGGACAGTCATTGGTGAATAACTTGCTTCAGGACTTTTGAGATTCTTCTGAGGAACAGGGGAAATTTACTGGAATGTCCTCTGGAATTGGAATGCTGGATAACTCACTCTGAGATATAGATTCTCTCTCACAGGTATGATACTGCAATAAAGGAAGGGACACAGGGACGAAATGTTTCCGATTCCACCTAAATTCTTCTCCTTGTGATTCCACAATGTACAATCTCAACTCTGGACATATACTCTTCACAACTCCAATCTGAACAAAACCTTTGGATGTCTGTATCCTCACTATCTCCCCTTTTCGTAATGGATTGAGCAGTTTCCTGGACTTGTCTTTATAGGATTTTTGGGATAAGCACTTCTTTAACAGATGTGCTTTCACTGATCTGTTGTTCTTAACACGAGACCAATAATGAACCACTATTTGGTAGTGTGGTTCTGGTTTGTCTCGACGGAAGTCTCTGCAGGTGAACCAATATGTTTATCATGAGGAACATTTCTGAGATTCAAGAGATTCAAGAAAACATTACAATTGTCTCATTTCAACTTCTTTAGTAATTGTTCTGCACTTTAAACTGCACATTCTGCCAAAGCATTTGACTGCAGATACTCAGGGTTAATTTTAACATGTGTAAAGTCCCACTCATCAGCAAATTCTTGAACTGCTGGCTTTTAAACTGTGTACCATTGTCAGAAATAACTTTGTGCTTACAACCATGGACTGCAAAATGATGCTTTGTTTTATTTATGACAGTACTGGATGCTAGATTAGGAAGCAGGTCAATCCTAAACCAATTTGAACTAGAATCTACTAACACCAAGTAATGTTGATCATTCCATTCGAAAATGTCTGTAGCTACTGTCGACCAAGGTAGTTTAGTAATCTGGTTTAGCTGAAGTGGTTCCTTCTCTTGATGTGGCTTCATACTATTTGATACAAAACAAGATGAATGTACTGTCTCTCAATATCCTTTGACATAGAACTGACTTAGAAGGTTGCAATTCCAACATCACTGGTTGCAATCTGGCAGGACTTGTATGCATAGGCTTTCTCAAAATAGTGACTACAGGTTGGTGATCTGTTTCAATCTGGATAGGTTTCCCATAAATATAATCATGGAATGCTGAGCATACAAACACAATTGGCAAGAGCTCTTTCTCTGTCTGTGCATACTGCATTTCAGTTTGAGTTAGAGTTCTGGATTCATAAGCTACTGGTCTACCCTCTTGAGCAATAACTGCTCCAAGACCAAACTTCAAAGCATCACAAAAAAGAGTTACTGGTTAGTGAACATCATAGTATCTGAGAGTTGGTGGACTTGCAATTCTCTGTTTCAGGACATCAAATGCTCTTTGGTATTGCTCTAACCATAACCAAGATACATCTTTGCTTGTCAGCTCTCTACGTGGTGCGGAAAGTTGGCTCAAGTCAGGAATGAACTTGTCTAGGTAGTTAACCATGCCAAGAAAATGTTGTAGGGCTTGAACATTGTCTGGAGCCGGCATCTGAAGAATTAATGTTTGCTTTGAAGGATCTGGTAATAAGCCTGAATTGGTAAACAAATGACCAACATAAGTAACTTCTTGTAGCCTGACTTTGCACTTCTGAGGATTCTGCTTAAGATTCACTTCACATGCTCTTTCCAGAACTTTCTTAAGGTTTCTGTCATGCTTGGTTTCACCATTACCTCCTACTAGAATATTATCTACTATAATACCACACGGATACCCAGAAAAATTTGCTCCATTGCACACTGGTGGACTTCACTGGCAGAATTTATCCCAAATGTCATTCTCAAAAATCTGTACCTGCCAAAAGGAGTACTGAAAGCGGTTAGCAATGAAGATTTTTGATCAAGCAAAATTTGCCAAAATTAACTCTTTGCATCCAAGACAGAAAATACAGTGGCATCTGACATAATAGCAGCAACTTCTTCGACTGTACGTATTGGATAATGAGGTCTTTTCAGTGGTTTATTCAAATCTCATGCATCAATATATATTCACATATCATCTGAACTTTTCTTAAGAGCTACCACCATGGAAGATACCCATTCAGTTGGTTCTTCTACTGGACAAATTACACCTTACTGCATCATTTTATCTAGTTCAGCCTTGACTGTGTTCTACATAGGTACTGGAACTTTCTGAGCTGGTCTGACAACTGAGCTGATTTCAGGGTCTAGCTTCATAGAGTACACAACTGGGAGTTTGCCTAGTTTGTCTTCAAAAAGATCAGCATAGGTAGAAAAAGATAGACTGGGCAAAATTGGAATAGCTATCTTTTGAGCTCACATAGGGGACTACTGAAAGCAGTCCCATTTTCAAACTGTCTCTGAGACCTAATAATGACCGTATGTGCCTTTTGACTATGTAAAACTACAAGTCATAGCTGTTCCCAGCAGAGTAATGTGAAAGCACTACTGAACTTTTAGTCTGAATTTCTTATCAAAAGCAACAAGCTTCATACACTTTGTCAAATCAAGCTTCTCACCAGCATATACTCTAGCAAATCTTTCTGTACACATAACATTGCACTTTGAACCTGTGCCACCTTTGAACTCTATGGATTTTCCATTTATCCAAAATGTAAAAAATACTTCATTCTTTGCCCATAAATCTATTGCATTGACTGTTTTATTAAGCACAGACACACCATCAACATAAAAAATAGGGTCACAGCTTTCCAATTGATCAAATTGTGTCTTTGAATGTTCTCTTTTAATAAAATAATGCCTCTTTTTTCGATTTACAAAACATTTAGAAAGATTCCACTTTTTGCACTGACATTACTGACCAAAAGCTAAGGACTTTTCTCTATTGGGTTCATGATTTGCACCACAGTTATGACAGTTGGATAAGAAACTGGGTAGAGGCACATTCTTTGAGTTTTCTGACATACTCTTATGTTTTATTGAGACTGTGCACACTCTGTAATTTGCCAGAAAGCCATGGGGTATCACAGTGACTGTTGCAGGGCTTGCAGTTGCTGCCATGTGCTTGAGCCTTTTTCTTTTAACCACATGCTGCATACTATCAACATGAGCTTTAGAAGATACTGGAAGCATGTATTTTTCATTTGTAAGCATATTTTTGTGCTTTTCTGTGAGCTTTTATATCTAACAAATCTCAGTGGCTTTATTCAAAGTTAAATCACTGTCACGAAGCAAAATTGTTCTCACAGCGTCATCTTTAATACCACACACAAATCTGTCTTTTATCAACTCATATCTTAAATCACCAAATCTGCAAGTTTTAACTTTATTTCTCAAGTCAGTTATATATGCCACAAAAGTTTCCCCATGCTTTTGAGTAAAGTAAGTGCCTTTCCATTGTAATATTCATTTGGAGATTACACATTTCTCAAAATTTACATTTTAGGCACTCAATGTCTTTCCTTGACACAGCCGGTACCACTATATGATGATTTTCCCCCTCCACTGTAAACACAGTAGGTGCATACACAAATGAACGGTCCCTTTATATGGCTTTTGAACCAGCTAAATTAAGCAGAATAAATGCCCTTTTATGGTCATCTTTATCAGAAAATGCAGCTTGTATGAAAATATTGTATTCTTACTCAAACACTCTCCAGTTCTCTGAAATATTAATATCAGATACAAGTGGAGCTGGTTTTTGAAATCCATCTGCCATGCCAACAAAGTATGCTCAAACACACTGAACAAATGGTCCTTGTAAATATATATGAACATGCACATACAAACAGTACCCGTAATAACATTCAAATGCACCATAAACTCTTCAAAATACTGTACTTTGCAAAATATGCTTTGAAATGTCTGTAGTTTGTGAAATGACTACTGTTATACTGCACAAACATGGGAACACTTTGTATACTTTGGATATCTTGAATAGCTTTAGTTAATGTGAAAAAGTAGTACATAGTGAAAACATGTGGCCATTTTCCTTATTTTATTCATTTTAGGTGATTCAGACTTTATTTCAAACATTTTCCTTAGTTATTTTAATATTTTTTCAATATGTCTCTGTTTTGGACATTTCGTTTACTTAGAAATTTGTTTAGAGCACTGAGTGCTTTGTTTTATATTTTACGAATAAGAAATCGTGTAAGTAAACCTTAATACCTGAAATATGTTTCTGACCTTTTTGAGAATTATACATGCAGTAGGGATGATCCATTCCTCTGTATTCCTCCACCATTAACTGTGTGCCTTCTTGGTCCTGAATTTGGATTTCTGGATCCCATTCTGACACCATGTTGCTCATCCAGAAGGCGAACAGGCAGAGTAGTTTGTTCATATGCTTTATTACATAGAAACACATCAGGATGGATAGGAGCAGTACAAAATATAAACAAACTAATTAACTAGCAGACTACACAGACATACATGCTTACATCACACCAGCTTACTACAAAATGTCAGTCAGGCTCGCATGTGCTCAGCATTTATACACTTGTGCAAGCCCCTAGAAAGCTTCTTAAAGGTATACATACATATTGATCTACCAGGTCTTTAGCAACTTCTTGATCTACCAACACATCAGTCAACTGAGACTTTACTTTACTGTGCTTTCTGAAGGAAGGGACCTCAGGATTGCAGGTACCTCCCTATTCCATGGTTCAAACCCCTCAGTGCCTACAACATTCAGCAGTGTCTGTAGTGAAGCCTGAATCCATGCTCTTGCTATGGTATCCAAATCTCAGTATTTTGTTCTTAATGGCGTCAGAGGCATGTGTGCTACGCTCTGCCGAAGACATTAATCACTTAACTCTGGGCTATCCATAGCTAATGCTTTGGACAGGATATTTTCTGAGCTCCTTGAAGCTGACATAATCTCATCCATTGTTGCTGATGTGTCTGTAGCTCCTCTATCAATACATTTCTCCATCAAGAAATCCTTAATTGATATGTGGCTGCCCTGTTGGGAAATACTGTAAGTCTTTCTCTGCTACGGTCAGATGGAAAGGTGAAAATGGCTTTTCTGATAAACAATGACTCCTGACCAAAAACTTGCACTGATTTTATGGAGTAGTCTGTGAATCTTTGAAGCTTGGCAGATGTCAAGCCACTGCTGTACTAGCAACAAATATGTGAATGTCACCATCCTTAACTAAACAGATGTTGAATATATTAGCCACATTTGTTTAAGAAGGTACTTTGAGAAAGTGTATAATGACAGTACTCTGTAAAATAATCATCAATTCACTACATATTACACACATTATACACCAGATGAAAGCCATATACAGGACAACCATCCACACCCAAATACAATTCAACAACACATACATCCTCCATATCACATATTGCAATGCTCTATCATACAGGGATAGAAAAAAAACTTCACTTATGTCACATCATGTTTAACACACACACACACACACACACACACACACACACACACACACACACACACACACACACACACACACACACACACCTCACTGTATGTTTCACACAATAAAAAAAACAAGTTGACATGTACAACAAAATCCAGTCTCATGGTATATTAAACCCATTCAGCTTGTATGTTGTTAATGTAATATTATTTACACCCATTACATAATCAGCTGTAGAGCTGCAAAGACAAATATATCAGTTCAATGTTTCACTGGACAAGAATCATGGCACTCTGCTTTGGACTTCAGTCTACTCCCTTGCATTCTTATAAAGTAAATACTTGGAGACATACTGTAATTGCAATGACATCTATAATGAATGTTATTCATGGAACAAAATTACATCATGAAAACTGGACTAAGTCTGAAGATGATATACAAAGCCAGGACTACTGCCTCTTTTGATATATATATATATATATATATATATATATATATATATATATATATATATATATATGCAAAATTTGAGAAAATGTAATGCCCTCAGTGCTTTCTTACTAAGACAATAAAAGGTCTAATGATAAAAACTATGCAGTCCATCTTAAAGTCTTGTCCCTACTCTCAGTGCTACTGAGGGGTTTCTCTGCCTTGCTTACAGACCTTCAGAACACCCTGTCCTATCTCATCTACTACAAATTCACAAATCCAGTTGGGACACAAACACTCACTTAGAAGATCTACATCTCTTTACAACAAAAATCAAACAGGTTGGAGGGATAGACATGCATCCCAGAGAATATCACTTATCTGATATCTTCTTCAGATACACATAATGCAAAGTACTTTTCTTACACCTTCCACTTACATGATCTATAGAAATGGATGGGTAACTGGAAATTCACCCCTGGTTTAGTACCCTTGGCCATAATGGGTAGAGGCAACATGTAACTTTTCTGCTCATTATCTGTTATTTATTATTTGTGCTTAAAATATAAGGGCTAAAAGGTCATGAACATGTATGGCTAGGCTTCTAAATATTCTCACAGATCAACAGCCTAGAAAGTACCCATGACCCTATGAACCTATAATTGCAAATCAGCAATACACAACTCCTTGCAATCTTTATCATGTATTCTCAGTTTGCATTTTCAGGCACTGCTTACCATAATGCATAATGGGTAACAGCTAAGCAATATGGCCCCGATGAGTAACCAGCTCTTTTTCACCTCTAATTTATATGCTGTCTTACAATGACTACCCTTATAATAATGAATTTTAGTACAGGGAGGATATAGAACACCTCTGTGTATTTCTTCAATACCTTGTCCCTTCCAGTAACTGTCCTATGCTACATACAAACATTTACATTTCATCAGTCTCTGCCTTAGCCCACCAGGATTGCCATATCATGGTAGCTCAACAGTATTAAACTCAGCTGTATAGTGAGTATGACTTAAGAATCACCTCTAGAATTTAGAGACACACTAGGCAAAATCTGGCAGTTCCACTCTGCAATTCTTTGGAATTGCCCAACCCTTTTATTTGATCTTCTCTGCTACAGTACTATATGCAATTGGGATAATACTCACAGTGCAATTGGTGGTAGAGGGCATAGTAGTACATCTTTAAAATTTAGCCAAGCTCTAGGGTCTACAAAAGGCCTTCTTCATGAATCCAACCTATTATCATGAATTTATAGTTATTTATACAATATTAAGTTAGGAGATAGTCACAATCATTTCATAAAATAAATTAAAAGGATTTATTGTAAAAAAAGTGTAATATTAAACATAGAAAAGCACACTAGGCAACAGTTGTACAGATCTTTGGTACAAATGCTTATGCTCATTAGAATTCTGGAAATGCATCTCTGCGTGACTTTATAAGTGTACAAATGCCAAAGCATAAGTTGGATACCATGAGGAAACTTGCTATGTAAATGTGTTGTAGTGCTCTATTGTTTTTATTTACAGTCTCAAAATGTCAGTCAGTCTCATGCAGAAAATGTTTTTCAGTGTTGTGACATATGGCAGCTCTTAAGCAGAAATCGATAATGCCAAGATATTAGACTGTTAAAAAAAGCTATATGTTTTATTTTTTCAAATAATTGAAACAAAGCTTCCATATGTCTAACTAAAAGAAAGAAACTCACTCCCGGCTTAAATACAAAATTTGGATATCTTATATTATTATACAATAACAAAAGCATGTTTAAATGTTCATTAAGTACATTTACTTATGTGCAGGACAGGGATATACAGTGCAAAGTGCAAGAGGACAAAAATGAGCAGACGTGTACTAAATTATTAACCAGTTATACAAATGGTCAAAATAGGTGTCTGCGGCAATTATGTACTTTTAAATTATAGAAACTGCTGTGTTCAGAAGGGAAAAGAAACATAATTTCAATGTAACTTAGTTCATACATAACTACGTAGCGAGGTACATCTGTGCTAAACACCTTCACTGGCTATAAAGTGGTTGATAAAAAGGCATAGGGAGAGCAACCTAAGGGTTTCACATCATCTTGGGCCTTGTATGCAGCAGTGAGCATGCTCAGACTTATGGTTCAGTGGTCTACTGAAATTAATTTCATGTTAATTGTTTTAAAAACTACAGCATTCTGCACTTCTATGAATAAGTGATTAACTCGCCCTGCTGGGAACTGATGTTGGCATTTCATTTTGAGAAAAGTAATTAAGTGCACGGGTATGCTTAGTTGAGTAAGTCATTACAATCTCTTACTCATGCAAATGAGAGGGTTGGGGGTATCACTCATACCTAGATAACTCCACTGATATATTAAACTTTAATCTGCAGAGTCAAGGGGAATATGTCTGTGCAAATAAAATCTGTTTATGGGTTAATTTACAAACTCCATTTGCATAATGAGTGCTTGCAGCAAGTAGCTGAAGAAGTATAGGAAGATGGTAAGAATGTCGATAGACTTTTTCTGAGACTATTCCTGCAGGAGTAATACCTGAAATGAGACAGAATTACTTGCCTCTGAAATACAAGATGCACCATTTTTTTCTAATGTACTACCAGCAGCATTGCTTCTTCTATCAAGATGGGAAACATCAACGAAGTTAATTAGGTCCTATCAGATGTGACAGATGTTCTAGGCCTAGAGGTGAATGTGAAATCAAGAAAGCAGCAGAATATTATAGATATAGTAACCAGATGTTGGTGAATTTTTTTTCAAAGGCCCATACTATGGCATTTTTCTGACATGAACATTTTAAATTATGTTGTATAGCTATATTTGTTAAGTGTATCCATGTGTAAGCTTTACAAATTTTCAAAGAATGCTCATTTCTGTTCATTTTAAGCCTCTCTGCTCTAAAATGTTATTACAGCAGAGGAAATTAATATTCTGAAGTTTACAACCCCCTGCGGTTTGGGTACTGCACATTAAGAACTGATAATTTGATGCAAATTGCTTGCACAAAAGAAATAATACTTTTTTATTCATCCTTCAGTTTTGAATCGGAAGCCTGAATCAAACTACTCTTTTTTTCTTGCAAACTGTAAGGAGAAATGACAGCAGATAGCATTTTAAATGACAATTCATTATTAGGTACAATATACATACAATGAATAACAGAACAGAGTAAAAATTATAAGCTGTGCTTTGTTTAGACATATTAACATCAGACCAAGAGCACTGATGATAAACTGCTGAAGCAGTGTAAGGAATACAAAACTCAGAGAAGTTTGACTGGGGACCATGCAACATAAAAATAATGAAGGGTTGAAACCAGAGAAAGAGGTCAAAATATTTGTATATAACTGCTGTAATATGAGAATTTCTTACACTTGTTGTCTAAAAAAGGTGGTACCAAAATAAATCAGTTAATTACTTAATATGTACATACATATATAATTAGAAAATAATCTCCAGAGGTCCTTTAGACAAAGTGTAAACACTTACATGCAACAGAGATCTCATGACGTACAAAGAACCTTAACATCTTAGAATGAAATCAAGACATATATTAAACATTAGTGTTAGATGGAATTAAGATAAAGCACTAAGTACTGATTTAGCTGTACTTGCTCAGTGTAGTTTCTTAAAAGTGCACACATGACATAATTATCTGTCTTTCAGAGAAACCATCTCACTCATTAATCAAAACAAAATAAATGCTGCATCATTTGTAGCTTATATACGCATGCCATTTTGAGCAGTGGCGTATAGAATCTCTAATGCCTCATTTGTGTGAGCAAAAGCATGCTACTCAGCATTTATACTATCTGAGATCACAACTGAAGATAAGTAATCATTTCTTTTGGATTTTGTGTGGGACTGTGAGTTAGGCAGGGGAATTGAATAAAAGAATGTAATCTTATAATTTTTAATCATGTGACATAATGCACTTTAGTAGATTAGGTTATAATTTCTGATTTTTTTCTGGGTAAAATGCAGATGTAGATTGTTATTACTGTACAATATTATCTACCTAGTGGTAATGTGTATTATTAACACAGTCATACCTCTCAACTATACAGATTTTTGCAGAATGTCCAAGTTTTTGCCTCATATTTTTGGTCTGTTTCTCATAAAATTGTGGTTTTCCAAGAAATCATTGAGGGTTGAAGTCACAATATAGTGACACACATTTGAATTTCAGACTTTGTACCCTTCAGAAAATTTATGCTAAGGCAAAACCTGTTATTATATTAATTTTCTAGGCTGGTAAGAGCAATATTTAAAAAGTGTCCCTATTTTTTTTTTTATTTTTGTCCCCCCATTATTTATGTCTTTTTCCAGATTTCTTCCTCTAACAGGTTGAGAGTTATGTTAACACTTTATATGGAAATGTGTACTAAGTGCATTTCGTGTTGTTTTGTTAATTCAATATGCACCATGATATTGTATTACACATTATGTTTCATGTCTGTTAGTACTGTTTAGCGTTCTTTGATTACTGCTGATTATTTATCTAAAAAGTTGCAGCAAGTATTAGACTTGTTTTAAGATATGTTAGCAGTGTAACAATTTTGTATTATTTTAGTCTGCTTTAATTTCCTTTTTACCATCACTACATCACATACTTATTCTGCAGAAATAATCATAATTACTTTAATGTTTTCCTCTGTAATAAATGAAGGACTAATGAAACCCCGTCTCTGGAATAGACTTCCCATACACATCAAACAGCACCTCGCTGACCCTCTTCAAGCACGACCTTGATGAGTGGATGGGAAACCACAAATTTGTCCAAGGGGTTGCACCTGTGCCCCTAATTGACAGGGGTGACAGGTGCTGACTGAGGGTTCTTTTTGGGGATAAACTCTTGGCTGGGCTTGTAAGGGCCTCAGGACCATTAGCCTAGTAACCTATGAAACTAGTATGGTATGTGCTTGTGGTCCTTTTCTTTCTAAAGTAGTACTGTGAATGTACATGTTGCTTGGTGTGATTATCCATCTCAATAAATTAAACAAATACCTGAACATAAGTACATGAACACAGTTTATGCAGTATTTATGACTGGAAACCCCTTTATCTATGTTATCTTATTTCTTGAAGTCTTGTAAATTTGCTAGTAGATTGCACATGTATTCAGAGTAAAATATTAGTTAGTGATGCAACTTTTGGAGCCAAACAAATTTGCTTCTTTTTGCTGAAACTTTTTTTGTTGCTGCTTTCTGTAGTATGTGTCTCACTTATTAAAGATTCTGAACATCAGTTTAAGATCAAACACCTGGTCTAGGTATTGACAGTTTCAAAAATTTCAAAGACTTGTAAGAATTTTTCTTGGGGGGGGGGGGCTAAAAAAGGAAAGAATGACATCTCTAGGCTAGGCTACATATAACTTAAAATTCTAAATGTAGAAATAATATTTTTAAATGCTAGAAAGTTCTGTTGTGCAAGTGAAACTTACCACAACAGTAGATATTCTAATAAATCACTGCTGCAATGAAACAGAATTCCTTGCCTCTAGCACGAATATGGCCAACCAGTCAGGTTTTCAAAGCTTAAGAATGCCTTCCATGCACTCTAACTACCAAGAGTTCAATATAAAAGACAATTAAAGTATCAAAAAAGTTCAGAACCTTCTTGCTCTAAGAAGGAAGGCTAGACCCCTGAAAAGTAGGAAAAATAATAAACATAAAAACTTGAAGGAGATAGTCAGAGGGGATGGCTACTTACACAATAGTGCAATGTTCGACACTAGATCACTGCCTCAGGTATTTGGTTAGCATACTATAGATTAGAAAAAAAGGACGAGGAAGACATTTTTGATTCCAAGAACACTTAAATATGGTCCTAGAAATGCTGTTTCTGTACCTAGAAAAGGAATCCAAATCTAGAGGGTTTGGCAAAGTATGAACAGGTGACCAAGTTATTGCCTCTAGAAAACTTCCGTAGTTCACTCTTTACAAAAGGCCAGAGAAGAAGCCAAGGCCCTGGCAAAGTAGGTCCTATCGCTGCTTGGAAGTAACTTGTTATAGGTTCATACTAGGCTATCTGCCCTAGGGCATTTATAAGCCTAGCCAGAGTGTGTTTGGCTTTCGCCACCCATTTTAAATTAATTTTGCTATGCCCTTTTTCGAGGTTAGTATACTGTGCCTCTGTCTAACAGTGACACAGAAGTGATACCCAGGGAAAACCTACGATCTCCCATCCACTCATCAAGATTCCTCTTGAAGAGAGTCAATGAGGGACTCTGCCTAACTTGGACTGGGATTTTATTCCAGAGTGAAGGGAGCCTCTGGGTTATGAATCTGTCCCTCCAGCATGTCCTATTTATTTCAGTGCTGAGGTTCAAGTCTCTCGAGCTCGTAGCTCGATGGGATTTGGATTTTCTGAGGTGCAGCATGTCCATTAATTCCGGGTTGGACATGGCTTTATACGTCAGGCACAGATTGCCTCTGAGCAGGCGGTATGCCACTGAGTAGAGCTGGAGTTTCTTTAACCGGGCAGCATATGGCATCTGTTTGAGCCCTTTGATCCTCTTGGTGAGGTACTTTTGGGGTCTTTCCAGTTGCTGCAGGTGTCTAGTAAGGTACATCCCAAAAGGGGCATTGTACTCAATTATGGGCCTGATGAGGGATGAGTAAAGAGGCACAATGACCTCCCCTAATCTAGATGTGAATCCCTTCATGATTAGGTGGGCTATATAAAATGTTTTTCTAACCACTTTGGCCACGTGGTTGTCAAATGAGAGATTGCTATCAACTTGGGTCCCCAGGTCCCTAATTACTTTTTCTGTACTTAATGGATTACCACCTATGTGGTAATTTGTGGGCACTTTGTTTTTGCCAAAGGGGATGACTATACACTTTTTGGCATTTAGCTTGAGGCCATGGCTCTGGCACCAGTTGTCTGTTTCTATGAGGCCCTTTTGTAGGATGCTTTTGTCAGCTGGAGAGTCGATTATGACGCCCAGTTTGCAGTCATCTGCGAACTTGGTCAGCCACAGTCCTTCCGTGTTTGCTTCTACCTCTGAGAAATATATACCGAACAAGAGAGGTCCCAGGACTGAGCCTTGTGGGATGCCACTTGTAACTGGTTTGGAGTCTGACATGGCTCCAGCAATTCTAACCATGTGGGTTCTGTCCTTGAGCCAGTTTGCAACCCATCTAGTGACATAGGGGTTTATATTTAAGCTGGTGAGGTTATCTATAATGCCCAAGTGGGGTATTGTATCAAAGGCTTTTGCGAGGTCCAGGTAGGCTGTGTGGACCACCTTCCCCTCGTCAATGGCCTTGGTGACTGTTTTAAAGAAATCAGCCAGGTTTAAGAGGCAGGATCTGCCCTTAACAAAGCCGAACTGGGTAGGATCCAGTGTCTGTAGGTCCCCAATATCTTTATTTATGAGGTCCATGATGATCCTTTCCATAGCTTTGCAGACCAAGCTAGTCAGGCTTATGGGGCGATAGTTTCCAGGATCCGTTGAGGCACCACCTTTGTGGAGAGGGACCACTGTTGCTGTATGCCACTCTTTGGGTACATATCCTGTAGTAAGGCTGAGACTGAACAGTAGTTTTATTTTTGGGTTTAGCTCTTCTTGGAGTTCATGTAGGACACAGCCCGGGACACCGTCTGGACCCATTGATGCTGTGTTTTTTGCTTTGGAGAGGGTGGCTCTTACCTGAGCATCTGAGATGTCAGGGGGCAGCACTCTGCTGGGATAGATATTCGACCTTTTGGTGGGGAGGGGGGGAGAAGTTTGCGCTGAACCTGTCAGCTAGGATGTTGGCAATGTCTGTGGGTTCGGTGTATTTTTTGTCATTTTGGACTAATTCTGAGCATATCTGGGAATTCCCACCCAGGTTCCTAACATAACTAAAGAAAGCCTTGTGATTATCCTTAGTGTCCTGTGCAATTTCTCTTTCGAAGCTGGCCTTAGATGATTATATGAGTGCCCATAGTTTTTTGCTAATACTGATCAGAGATGCCTTCCCTTTTTGGGATTTTGCTCTATCATGTAGTAGCTTCCTCCTTCTATTGTATAGTTTGTTTATGGCTGGGGTCCACCAGACAGGACGTCTGCCTTTGGAGGATTGGGTCTTGGTTTTATTTGGGATTGCATGATCCATACATTCCTGAAGGTGTTCATAGAATGTGTTTATAAAGGATTCTGCAGTCTGGGCCGTATTTTCCACAGGCCCGGGGGCTTTGAAGGATTCCACCTCGGTTTTGAGGAGTGTAAAATTTGCTTTAGAGAAGTTTTTCACTGTGGTTTTCTGGGCAGGGGGTGGGGTCGGGATGTGAATATCCAGTGAGATTAGTTTATGGTCTGATCTTACCAGTGAGGGATACACTTCTGGTCTGGAGCATAGAGTCCCCATGTTGGTGATGATCAGGTCCAGTATGTTTTCCCCTCTTGTGGGAGTGGTAACAAGTTGTTCCATAGCATTTGAGTTTATAAATTCTAGGAACCTTTGGGCTAGGGTGTTGGAGCTAGAGTAATGCTCCCAGTCTATGTTTGGGTAGTTGAAGTCACCCAATATAATGGTGTTTGGAGAGACCTTCATATTTTCCAGTGTTCTCAGTAAGGCCGAGTGGGGTTCCTGGGTTTGGGAGGGTGGTCTGTAGCAGACTATAAACTGGAAGGCAGTTTTACCCACTGTTAGTTGCACATGGATAGTCATTATGGTGAGAACAGCTGAAGTAATATAATGTGGCAAATGTTATGAAGAGTCTTCTTTGACACTGGTTGTCCTTTATTTTCTCTTCACTAGTTCACTAGTTGATCAGCCTCCCTGAATGATTTTATTTTGTCAAGTAGTATCTGAGCTGTTGGTGAACATGCTGAGTAAGTACAATCCTTTCTACTCTGTTGTAAAGTTTTGTAAATAATACAGGGAGAATAATAGATTGGATAAAGGTAATCTTTAAATCAAATGAGAAATAAAAGAATGATTTGTTCTGAAGAAACCCTGTTCCTTTGGAAAAAAAATGAAATAGTATTGACACACCATATGTAGGAGCTTTTAACACTGATACTCTTCTTGTAGAAGTCAGATCGAAAAAAAAAACACAATTTTCCAACTAATATATAAAATAGCATGATGATTTGGTTCAAAAGAAAAAAAGTGTCAATTCAAAAGTTTTATTATTAAGAATCACTAAATAACCTTATGACCTGCATCAAAAGGGATGCGTCATTTTTAGACACAAAGTTAAGATTTCAAGGAGGAGCCGATAGTTTTCTAGGCAGTCAAAAATAGAAAACCAATTTTAAAAACAGCTTGAGTCGATAACAGGTGGGGGGGGGGGGGGAGTAAAGCAGCCAAAAAGCTAGCTGTTTGTATTTTGAACTCTGTCTGGGGCCTAATTATTTTAGCTTCATTCACAATTGTGGCAGAACTGTCAACTACTGCCACATTAGAGCCACGTTTAGTCATTTATTACAGCATTTTCCATAAACAGCATTCATTTGTGCATAGTTTGGTACCTTTGTCTGTAGTGGTATTGCAATGGTGTCATTATTGTGAATTCTGTTCCAGGATTTGTGCTTTAGTACTTTTATTGATAGGTTCATAGGGTAAGCACTAGGCTAGTTGCCCTTGTAGATAATTTTAAGCCTAAACAATTTCCCTTAATGAGAATCAAACTATTTACCTCTTGACTGTAAGGTAAATACTTCAACCATTATGCCAACCCAGAACTCAAAGCTGTTTATAATCCAAGTTTGCAGCTAGAATCTTCTGCCTATCATTTACCTTCTTAAAGTTGCATTATATTGCCTTTTTTTACCCTGCTACTGTTTTTTTTCTCTGTTCCTTGTGTTTGCCCAACCCCCACTGAGAATTTAAGCTAAAGTTTCTGAACTTCTAACCATTGGACTAGAGTTCCAATATTGGATCCCTCTCTAGGAAGTCTGCTTCTAGCAGCTTGATTTTTTTTTCTCATCCTTCCAGGCATTTTCTGGTTGTGGTTTTGAAAGACTGTGTTTCTGGCTTCTACTCCTTATGGCAGTCTGATTTCCAGTGTCCCTCCCACCCGTCTTTCATTGCTCTGTACACAAACAAATGTCTATATAATGCATTTCATCTACAAAACTTTCCTTAGAAATTAAACCTATATTTTATTGTGGCTAAAATAAAGCCATTGGGTGGAGACAATATCAGAGCAGCTAGTTTGTGCATTAGCAGCACTACTATTAGATCTTGGCTCAGTCTAACCTAGTCTAGTGCCAAACCCCAAAGAACACTGAGGAGACCGCTGTATAAACCAGTCCACAGTCTAAAGTAGCCCACCAAAATACAGACCTGTACAATATGGATATGCAGTTTTCAAATGTCTCTGTAGTCAGCCTGGCAGATATGGCCATCCTGAGACAATGTAGTAATTGTCTCTTGCTCACAAACAACCATTTAATTTTTAAAGAAACAAGCATGGTATATGAGGAATGCACATACACACTTTCACCAGAGGCAGAAATCTTGCATACTAACAAGGTTGCAAGAACACACACACATGAAATCCACCACACATAGTGTCTACCTCACACGTAATCGAACCTATGCTTAGGCACTAAAAAGCAATCTTCCCAAACCTCTAAGACCTCCTAAGCATATAAGCAGCAAGTTCTAAACTCAGTAATCTCTAAAGCACTTACCAAAAACGCCAAACACCACACATACACCTACACCCACTGGATCCCCAATAGCAAAGCCCATAAGGCAAGCAAACACATTACCCAGGACTCTTGTCATAGGGGACTCCATTGTATGGCAATCAGATGCCCGCTCACCAGACTGAACAAGGAGAAGATAACGGTTAGATGCTTATCTGGAGCCAAGAACCACCAAGTGACATATGCAGTCAAGTCACTGCACCACAGCTACCAGTATAATTCAATTACAGTCCATGTGGGTGATAATGATCTGAAACTACTTCCCTGGACTATATGAAGAGAGACATTATTGATCCCTCTGAATATGTGTCTCAAGCAGGTATTTACCTTGCTTTGAGCAGCATTCTAACTTCACAGGGATGATGCCACAGTATGAACAAAAGATGATTATCTTCAATAATTGCCAAAGTTTCTGGTGCCTTTCCAGGGGGATTCAATATTTGCCAGCATGAGATGATGTGATTACCAAACCTTATTGCTTTGCAAAGGATAGTTTTCACCTGTCTCCCCTGTTTACAAATATTAGCTAAGACCTTATGCACCACTAAGAGCCTCTTTTAGGCCATGTCAAATTGACAAACCTGCTGACATAGCAAATAAAACCCAAAAGAAACCTAAAAGCATTACTACTCAATGCTAGGAGCCTAAACAAGAAACTCCAGACCCTACAAGCTCTCCTCACTCTGGAGAGTATAGAAATCTGTGTTGTTATTCAGGCATGGTTTAAATCTAAAGAAAGTACTCTTGCAATGCAAGGCTTTAATGTCTTCCACACATTTAGACCATCATCTGCATAGACAGGGACAAAAGTTGGAAGAGTCTTGGTTTACATTAACAACAGGAATAACCCATGGTTGTTTAAAAAGAATTACAACCTGGAATTTATCCACATGCAAATCACCATAAACAAAGTCCCATACCATATCCTGCCAAGCTATAGGTTACCCTCTGTATCCCTGGAATCCCATAGCTCATACCTAGACCTACTGGATACACTCACAATTAAAGCAAATACCCTATTCATGGTAGACTCTTACTAGCCCTCTATAGACTGGAAACATATTCTGCCTCAGACTCACAGGAACAATTATTCGTGGACTTTATTAACACAAATACTCTTGACCAAATAGTAAGCACACCCACCAGAGGTTCAAACATAATGTACCTGGTACTCACCAATATGGAAGTGCTGCACACACCATAGTGTCACATCCTTACTTGTGTCAGACCGTAAAGCTACCTCCTTCAAAATAAAAATCAACTCAGTAATCCCAGCAAACCATTTACCAGTTAGGTACTATTCCAAAGCAAACTATATATATATATATATATATATATATATATATATATATATATATATATATATATCCTATTAAGAAATATGTTGTCAAAATTCAATGCCCCTCCTAACTCTGATTTCGCAGGAACCTATGCAAAATTGTTCACAAAGATTCTGTACAACTATGTAAATGGCTATATAGAGGCTGGTATAAAAGCCTACATTTGAACAATACACACACATGGTTACTCATGCCATGTATATAAGAAAATCTCTCCAGTTTAAAATCCTCTATAGGTAACATTCTCCATAGTATCCTACTGTTCATAGCTGCTTAAAGAGCTGCCTGTTTCAACAGAGGCCAGTACCACTGCTAGTCATCTTATAGTATACCACTGAACACTCTCACTTACACATTTAAGTGACTCTCCCCTACACATTCCCATCTACTAAGGATATGGTATAATGGACATGTAATCTACCTAAACCTCAAAGACCTCTTAAATGTATATCTCAATGGCACTGCACACACCCAAAAAAAGACAGCATCTGACACAACACATAAGCTAGTAAGAGTCTACCATAAATAGGCAACACACGTCACAGCCAAACATTCTAGTTATTGGGGATTCTATTGTAAGACATACCAATGTCCCCCCTACCAGGCTAAACAAGGAGAAAATCACAGTAAGCTGTCTGTCTGGAGCCAGGATCTGCCAGATCATGCATGCACTTAGGTCTTTAAACCACAAGTACCAGTATGACTCGGTCGTAGTCCATGTGGACATAAATGACTTAAGACATACCTCACTGGACTATATGAAGAAAAACACGATGGAACTCTCTGAATATGTGTCCCAGACAGGTAGTTTCTGGTGTCACAACAATGGGATCCCATATCTGTCAGCCTGGAGAGACATGATCGACAAACCATAATGCTTTGCTGGAGATGGTTTGCACTTGTCACCACTTGGTTTCTGGATACTGGTAAAAACTGTATTTCTCCTCTTAGTGACTTTTTTTAGGCCATGACAAGTTACTAAACCCTCCAACATAACAAAATCACTCATGACTAACTAAATTTACACTTGCTCAATGCAAGGAGTTTAAATAAAAAAACTGCACTCCTTGGAAGCACTCCTCACTCTGGAGAATGCAGACATTTGTCCAGTCATGGAAACATGGTTCGTAACCATGGAAAGCACCTTGGCTAACAAAGGTTACACTGCCTTTCATACATTTCAATTTCCCTCAGCTCAGGATAAAACAAAGGGAGGTGTCTCAGTGTTTATAAAGGACAAGTACACTGCTAGACTTGCCCAAAAACATCACTCGCTTCAGCTGTTCCATGCCCGACTATCCATAGGTGCAACTCCCTATCATATCCTTGCTAGCTACAGATCCCCCTAACATGAGTCTGGAAAACCATACCTTCTACCTAAACCTACAGCAGTCTCTTAATGTTCATCACTATTGGGTGACTTCAACTACCCTCCATAAACTTGGAGACATATACGACCCATACTTCACTTGCTCAGTAGTTTTTGAACTTCGATAATGCAAACACCATGGAGAGAATAGTTAGCTCCCCAACTAAAGTTACAAAATTACGAGACCTAGTACTCACAAACATGGAGAATGCTGCTCCCTCCAGTTCATTAACTCCTCCCTGGTAAGATCTGACCACAAAATGATCTCCTTTAGCACATAAATAACCTAGAAACCCTATCAAACTCCAAACCTGTTAAGAACTTTGCTAAAGCTAATTTCCTAAAACTAAATGACAGCTTATTAAACTTAAAAAGGAGATGGCAACGAAAATCCAAACTGGTAACCACAAAAATCACTGTGGAAGTCCAATAAAGGGAGAGAACTAGAGGAAAAGAAGTTTATTTTACAGATCCTGCACAGAAACACCCAAATATATGAATGTTGTAATTCTCACTAATACGTTTTCATTCCACACTTCGTCAGATGTAAAAAGCAGAAAAATTACAAAGAATTGATTTTATACAGCATTTGAACTAGTGGCTTGGAAAAAGAACCAATCGAATCAAAATGTCAATTAATCACTTCAAAACATGAATATGCATGTCTGTCCTCATGAATATGCAAATTCAAAACTGGAAACTTGTAAAACATATTTAAAACGTGTTTAGAAGTCTAAAAACAATCTATTTTAACCTAGGAAATAAATTAATTCATTGCAGAATACAAAAAACTAACATACACATTTATAAAATACATTAAATATATACCTAAATAAAAACTTGATGAATAGTGGTATGTTACACTCAAATATACAATATAGTAAATAAATACCCTCTAGTGGACTAAGATGCCAATTACAACTTGGCTGATCTTATTTTTAAAACTGAAAGAATAGACAGCATGTCATTTAAACTAGGGAATTTCGTGGCTTCCAAAACAATTTGCCAATAAAGCTCACAATATTCCAGTTTTGTTTCCCACATGCCCCCTCTAATTTCTTTAGGAACTACTTCTAAAACTAAAAACAAAAATAGAGCTTGTGGACAAATGGCCAGATGTCGAAATAGAGCTTTATTAGAATTGGATTTACTTATTTCATACATATGTTCATAAATGCGTGTTTTTAATTTTCTCTCTGTTTAATACCTATATACAATATAATACTGTATGATGCTCTTTTGTTTAAGCAATTGTCTTTTATGTAACTGCATTTCTACTTATTTTAAAAAAGACATATTATTCTCTGTCTTGCCAATGTAAAACAAATTACATGTCTTGCACAACGCAAGATACACTATTCCACTTGTATTACAATTGGCAAAACATTTACGTGTAAGAGTTCTGTCCCTGCTACTTATTTCCAAAGAGGTAGTATTAATAAGATAGGGACACTGAGAACATGCGCCACATTTAAAAGTCCCTACCCTTTTAGTGTTAACATATTTTGTAGAAGAACATCCATATTCAAAAATATTTTTAAAATTCCTTTCTTTTCTATATGTAAAAGTTAATGAATTCTTAAAAAGGGGTCGCAAATCAGAAATTTCCTTAAATTTCTCCCACTCTTTACTAATGATATTCCTAATAATACCTGCATAACCATTAAAATCTAAAATATAAGCTGCCTTACATTCACTAAGGATATTGGGCTGACTGGGGGGGGGTCCTTCCCGGGAGCATCCACTCCCAAAATAGGTGCAAATCTACCTGATGTACTGTTCTTGACCTCTGTTGTAACTTGCTCAATTACCTGAGTAGGGTAGCCTCTCTCTAGGAACATTTGACACACAAACTCACACTCATTATAAAAATCTTTGTCAGTAGACGTCATACGACTAATTCTGACAAGTTGTCCTTTTATAAGATTCTTTTTTTGAAAAAACGGATGACCGCTAGTAAAATGTAAGCATGAATTTGAAAAAGTATTTTTTCTATATATTTTTGAAAATGACATACCTTTGTCCAGTGTAATATGCACATCCAAATAAGTAAGCTCATGTAAATTAAAATGATGTGTAAATTCCAAAAATTGTAATGTACTTTTTAAGTATTCCAAAAAATCATAAAACCTGATCATGCTATCAGTCCAAAAAATGACAATGTCATCCAAAAAATGCTTGTAAAGGGACCAACAACTATTGAATTCGCTGTTCAACACATATGTGTTTTCCCACCAGGTTATAATAATATTAGCGTAAGTGGGGACACATTTGGCCCCCATGGCCACACCTTTAATTTGTTTATAGAATTCACCTTCATAAAACATATAATTGTTTTTTAAAACAAGCTCCGTTAACATTAAACAAGTATGGAAATCATTACTGGAAAAATGACAGTCAGAAATCATTGCTTGTTCCAACCACTGGAGCCCTATATTATGAGGAATACTCCCAAACAAATGCACTGTATCTAAAGTAACAAATATTAAGTTATCTTTATAGAGATCAGGTTTCAACTGTCTAAGAAAATCCCAGAGTCTAAGAAAGGAATTTTAAAAATCTTTTTGAATATGGTTGTTCTTCTGCAAAATATGTTAACACTAAAAGGGTAGGGACTTTTAAATATGGCACATGTTCTCAGTGCCCCTATCTTATTAATACTACCTCTTTGGAAATAAGTAGCAGGGACAGAACTCTTACACGTAAATGATTTTTTTTTGTGACTCTAATAGAACTTGCTTGTAAGACAGATTTGTATCCCAAAGGCTACCTCATCTGTGGAATAAATATCCCATCTTCATAAAAAAAACCCATCCTTCACTCTCTTAAAAAAGAATTAAGATAAATGGATGGGGGACCGTAAATTCACTCATGGGGTACTGTTTATGTCCCTTATGGACAGAGGCTGTCTGTAAAAAGACTCAGTGCTTTAACACCCAAAGACCCATTACCCTGACACTACCCCATCCCATATCTGGGGAATTAAGATATAATATTGTCATGTCCTGGGTATTATTAGTTAGGCTTGTAAAGGCTCTTGTGCCATTATCCTAGTAATCACCTATGAACCTATGGTAGAATCTTAACCTTAATAGGACATACAGCAAAAGGAAAAAAAGTCGTGCCTGAAATTAGGAAGACCATTCCCATAATAATAAGAGCTATCTATCTAAACTAAACAGAAAACTAAGAGGAATAACTAAGCAAAACAAGGCCAATTACAAGATAATCTCACAGGCTAAAGACAAACACAAGGCCTTCTACAGCTATAGCCATAACCTCAAAGGCAGTGCACAGCAATGTGCTGAACTGGTAGTTAATAGTGCCACCTTCACTGAGCAGAGTGCCATAGCAAATCTGCTGGCTGCAAATTCAGTTCAAACTTCATTCCAACTCTCCCTTACCTCCCCACATGAAATACCTACTAGCATAGCCCCCCCCCCTACTATTAGCAGAGAGCAGGTCCTGGTAGCAGCCACTAAGGCCAACAAACACAGCTTCAATGGTCTCTGACAATATCCAGAAATACCTCCCAAATAGCTTGAAATATGACCTATTAGGACCACTTGAGACAATTTTCAACTATGTCCTCAAAATGGGCTTTGTGGGGGCATGGCCAAGATGAGCACTGAGTAGCGGCTTTTCTTATCAGCTCTGCCTTTACAGAACTTTATTGACAGAAAATATTGATATAAAGTTCCCTAATAATAGTTTTTTTATTTTAATTAATTCTTTAAAATATATATTAGGGTAGTATATACAAAATTCAAGTAGATTTTAAGTTTTCCTGTCAAAGTTACACACTTGGAAGTACTACAGTAAAAGAACAGGATGAGCTTCACTAAATCTTCTCATCAAGAGACAACTATCAAAAAAGAACTGCAGACATTACTAACTACTATTCAGGAACTAAGTGTCAAAATAGACAAAATGGATATAAAAATTGACAATTTCAAAGAAAAGTGTTCTCACCAAATGGACATTTGCAACAGAGGAAGCAGATTTCAGGAATGGAAACTGCATTAAGTGATATGGCTAACAGAATTCAGGAGAGTGAACATAATGTTGAGTTCCTGTTAAAGGAAAATTCTCTTCTTCAGAGAAAGGTTGATGACCTTGAGAACAGGTCCCGTAGGAATAATGTGAGAATTTTTGGCTTACCAGATAACATAGAGGGAAATAATATGGAAACATTTTTATCTTCCTTGTTGCCTGAAGTACTTGAACTGCCGGAGGCTCTTTCATGTGGTATTGAAAGAGCCCATAGATCAATGGTGACATCTAAAAACACTAAGTAATTATACTAAATCTGTTATTGTAAAGTTCCTATCAGCCCATGATAAGGAAATGGTACTAAAGACTGTGTGGGCAAAATTCCAAATCAAACTGAAGGACAATATTATACACTTTGATAATGACTATTCTTCTTCAGTATTATCAAAAAGGAAAATTTTCTTGCCTTTAGTCAGAGAACTAAAAAAGAATAAAATAAAAACCTATTTGTTTTTTCCTGCAAGACTGAAAATACTTTATCAAGATGGTTTTAAAATTTTTGACGACCTAGACAATGCAATAACTTATATAAAATCTAATAACATACTGGAAAAAGTAGATGAAATGGAGTGGGCCAGTCCTAGTCTTAAAAGAAATGCTGAGAACAACACTTGGAAAACATTTGACCCTAAAAAAAAAATCAAAAGATGAATCATAACAAGTACATATTTGCACTTGATTCACTCAGTTGGGGAAATGAAACTGGACATCCAGGTGAACTTTTGGTATGATATTTAATATAATGTAAATTGGTTAACTAAATAGTTGTCTATTTTGTTTTGTAGAATAGTCGTTTGTTGGGATTTTTTTTTCATTTGTACTATTTGTTTAAGAGTAATTATCTTAATGTTTATTGGTTTGATTCTCATGGATGCAGTGATTCTCCTGTCTCGGATATCTATGCTTCCGGATATCTTGTAGTGGTGCTTATCATTAGTGGGCGTATTTGTTTATCTTGATTTTGGTTCTTAAAGTGGTTGGAAAACTTTTATTTAGTTATAATTGCTGTATTTGTATTTTAGTTGATTTATGGTTAATTGTTTGATAAAGGAATCTTGTATGATGGCCTGATGTATAGTTGCAGAATTGCTGTGCTAGTGATGGTACTTCTGACCCGGGATGTGAGTGGCAGTGTGGCTGGAGTAATGGTAAGGCTTTGTTGTTGTTTCTGAGTTGTTGGTAAGTTTATTTGGAGGCTCTGGTTTGGTGTTCTAGCACTGTAGAGACATGTGTGGTGTTGTTTTTGTTAATTGTATGTTTTGGTGCCTGTGTGCTTTGGTCGGAGATTAACCGGAGAGTCTGGTTGATAGTGTGGTGAAGCTTTGCTTGATAGCTGTCATTGCTTCGTGTTGTGTATGCGAGGTTCATTTTTTTTCTCATCTCTCTCTGTATAGAGGGAGTCTCGAGACATTGGCTTATATGTAGTTAAGTAATGTTTTACTTACTATTTCTCGCCGGAACTTTGAAAGCTTCATCTTCATGATGAGCTCGAGACTGTGGTATCCATCACAGCTGGAAAGCTTGGAGCTTTCTTAAAATGTCATCATGAAGGTGTCAGAAGTAAATTGATCTTCTGATCCTCACTGGGAAGCTACTGAATCAAATTTTTTTCCTCATACAGCACATGGAAAGAGATATAACTAGATTACTACTTTCAACTTATTGTAAGACATTATATGCAATAATCTCTTAAATAAATAGGGATTATACTATGCATGTAGCCTAAATACTTTTTCTGATCATCATAGGTATTCTTGAGCCTTATGTATTTTTTTACAAATAGTATTCTCATAAAATATTTGCTTTATGTATGACAAGGGTGCCGATATCTTGATGAGAAATACTAGTTGTGATTTGTGGATTTTTGGAAGATTTAATAATGCTACAAGCTGTTTATATACTTGTGTTACATGTACATTTTTTATAACTATAGACTTGCTGAGAAAATATTCATGAAGCATTTATCAAAATGTTAAATGTATAGATGTATATAATAGGTTATCTCAGTTATTTTATGAATGCATTTGTGTAATAGGCTGATAGGGATGTACCACATAGGCAGCAATAATATTGCAAGGACAGGTGCATTACAAATAGATAGATCTGTTTATCGTTAGAAAATGTGAAATTTTCATCTTTTGTTTTGTTAATGAAATAGCTTTTCAAAATTCAAAGATAGTATAAGTATAATTGAATAATAAAAAGCTCATTATATTTAAATAAGGCTTTTATATAGTATACAGGAGCTATTTAAGTGACTTGCTTCTTTGAAGTAATATGACCTTTTCACTAGTTTTCAGTATGGTGATGGACCCTTTGAGGTAACTCAATTTAATGCAATGAATGGAAGATCAGACTTTTAAGGTTTATTAGTCACTCTTTTATAAGAGACTGCACCGGGGTGTTTGGTTATAAGAAACTAGCAGGATTTTGTTGGTTTTACTTCTTGATGAGTAATCACTATATTTGGTTTCTGGCAAAGAAATGCAGTGTACATTTCTTTCAGAACAATCAGTATGTTAGTTGATTGTTAGTAAAATCACTTTTATTAGCATCTTATTTATTAGCTGCCAATGTTAGTGGTTATTGAAGGCCCTTAGGTAATTCATTTACAACTATGTTCCATTTAGCTGATAACCTATGGCAGTACTATATATCACACTTCAGCCTTTATTAGCCATATTTCGTTAATAAAAGAATGCCATAGTCTCTTTTTAAGGTTCTTATGAAATGTGATTACTTTAAAACAGAAGAGTGAACTAATAGATCATAGTAGTTCTTAATAACCTACTAACTAATGTAAGAAAATTCTGTACTTCTTTCCTAAGATGTAGCTGTCATCAATTTAGTAATTGACACAACATTATGGGCAGGATTCACGAAGCCTCCGTGTAAGAGTTATAACTCTTACACAGAGGCAGCAGTTAAACGGAGTGATGTCAGCATGCTCTGCATATTCATGAGAGCATGCTGAATCACACTTAAGGCTAACACGGTCCGTATAAGACAGTAGGGGGCGTGTCCATAGGCCGAGCCCTGCAAGCGGACACGCCCCCAGAAGAGTAAAAGGGCCCAAAGTAAACTCCCACGACAGAGTCCACGGAAATGTGAATAAACACAACACAACACATGCCCCCACAGACTATGAACAGTAAATATATAAATTAACACGTTATATATTTTTTTTAAATTGTAAAGATGTTTGCCCATGAGTGCGCTCGTTTGCGCGGGCGTGCCCATAGCGCAGCTACAGTTAGCAGTCAGTGGGAAAGCATATAAGAACTAAATATGCAAAGTAAGCCAAAAAGCAATAGTGTAGCGGTAGAGACATCAGCTGAAGAGCAGGCACTCATGGTTCGAGCTCCCACAACGCCAACTTTTATTTTTAGAAAAATAAGCACGAAACAAGTCCCTGACAAACATGTACACATATAAAATCACATTTTATGTAAAATGTAATGAGCTAGTCCATTTATTTTGAAGAAATGTGAGGTAACAAAACAATAAAAAAATGCGAGATGTGCCTATAGCTGAGCAACAGTTTAACAAGGTGAGTGCATCTGCCCGTAGGTGAGCAGTGCTTTAACAGGTGCAAAATGAGTGCCCGTAGGTGAGCAGTGGTTTCACATGCTGAAACTGTGTGCCCCTAGCTGAGCTGAGCGTACTATGTGTGCTGACAGCCAAATAAGGCGTAAGCCAGCGCACCCCGTTTGCGCGGAGCTGCGCACTGCACTAACAAGCTAACTGGTGGGCAACGTTGAGCAAGCTGTAACAAAACTGCCTTTACACAGACACACCCCCTAGCCTGTCTAGACAGTCATAAAATATAAAAAGCAGTGGCCAGGTTCGAACCCAGGATACCATGCACCATAGTCAAGGTACTGAACCACTAAGCTACAATAGCTGTACTCAGAAATGCAGTAATAGCAAATATATAGGAATGAATAGAAAGTGGAGCATGACAAAGCAGGTTTTGTGAAGTGGATACAATTGCAAAATGGCCAATCACAGATAAGTGCGGGAAAAATGGCATATATAAGCCCCATAGGCGAGAATACACAGCATAAACGATTGTAGAACTGACTTGCAGCCAGAATGTCAGGTGAGCACAGAGGTCGGGCATTGAGGAGTCCAGATACATGGTCTGGCTCCTAGTCCACAATCATGAGGCCCAACTCATGCAGGGCCAGGTCCTGTGGGGAGCATATAGGGCTGAGGTGTGGGACCGGTTGGCTCATGATCTTACCAGTGCCACAGGGATTCCAAGGACTGGTGAGCAGGTCCGTCACCACCATGTGGACCTGAAGAGACGCAAGCAGGACCAATTGAACCTTTGGATCCAGGAGGCCCGGCAAATGCCCAACGCCCCACTACTGAGTAAGTTACATTTAATTATGTATGTAAGAAATTAAATTAGCTGATATTATGGAGATGTGTATTCCAATATTACTTCATTTATATTACAGCTGCAGGTGTCCGTTCTGCGAACAGCAGAGCCTATGGCGATAGGCTGGTGCGGTTGCGCCACCAGGCAGGTCAATAATCCACTCCCAGTAACTGTAAAGAAATATAAAAGTATGACAGTTAGCAAAAGAGTGCAGTGTAGTCACTAAGTAATAAAATGTGCAAGTAACAGTGTAAAAGTGTTTGCAAGTATTGCTTAATTACAAAAGTGTGTTGCAGTCTGAAATCCAAACAGAAAAATGAAAATGTCTGAAATAAAGTCTGAAATAAAGATGCCCCACCTATAATATCATAGTGCACAACATGCAGCAGGCTGAAAAGTACAGCTGCAGAAGATGAGCAACTCACATGTGTGAAATATATCCCTGTTGAAATACTGAAACATGACAGAAGTGAGACTGCTGGAAAGGATTGTAATAACTACAGGTAAAACATGTCAATAAAGCCTAGAAGTAAGTACCATCCTGAATAGTAAAATGAAAATAAGTGAGAGGGTGTGAGAAAGAGTTATGAATCCACCAGTAAAGTAGTAATAACCCCTGTATAAAGTATACTGCAGTCAGTACTGAATGAAATTAATGTGACAAGTAGAACCAAACTGCGAAATGTGTCCAAAGTGTTGCTGCAGCTGGAATGTGTATCCCAAAATCTGGATATGTTGCTCTCAGTCTGCAATATGCAGATAGTATGATTGTCTGAAATATCAAACATCCACAGTTGTCTATAGCTATATAAAGTAAATGTAGCAGGATGATGTAGCTGAACAAAGCCAGATATGAATGTGTATTAATAACAATAAAATGTATATTGATGTAGCAGTAACAGTCCTATCACCAAATTGAAGTAGTTATCATATAGGAAACTGTAGTTAGAACAGTAGTGTGTATATATCTGTAGCTATTAGAAATGTACAGCATATGTATTGGTATTCGAAGGTGTTAATAATATTTTCTTCACCCCACCCTATAACCACATATAATCCATTACACGTGAAAATGGTATGTGCAATCACAATTAACACCCCTGGACATTTGTCCTGATGGGTCATAAATATTTGCATGTCCGTTGATGCATCTGCCCTGTTCATACATCCAAACCTGATGGCCTGTTGCCATCAATCAACCCTGCATGTTGTTGGACTGTGTATTGCTGTTCAAATTATGCATGTGTTATGCTCGCTGTTCAATGGTGTGAATATCTGGGTGTTTGGTTAATGGGAATACTAATGCATGCTGTTACAACTAATTGCGAATGGTATTGTATGTTACTAACCCAAACTGTCATGACATAATGCAAAACATAGGACGACAGGGAAGGCGGGTTCCAGCGGACCCACCTCTCCCACCTCAGCTGGCAAGTGCACTTGGCACTAGTGCCCAGTCTGGACCCTCCTCCGGTGGCCCTGTGCCACCTGCGGGTGGAAGCGCTGAAGGGGATGGGGCCCGTCCCCCCTCTGCAAGCGTGGCTGGAGGAGAACCACCACTCACCCTCCGTAGCGTCCGGACTGTGGTGCATAGGGAGATCCGGGACTCTGTTCTTGAGCCCCTACGCCAGCTTGAGGCACAGGTGGCATAACTTACGGGCATGCCTGCTGCCCGGCCTACACAGCCCCCAGCACAGCCCTGTCCTGGGCAGTGAATGAACAGTGGCAACTGCCCATGGGTGGGGATATCAGTTCCACTGTTGCCATCAGTGGGCTCATGGGCTCTGGATATCCAAACCTTTGTCCCTGTCAATTGTGTAACCCCCCCACACGTGTCATACACCGCCCCTGTATGCATCTTGTTTGTCTTGTCTGTTGACCTACCCAACCTACCTCCCCAGCTATACCAACTTCCTTCACCTGACATACCACTCTCACCTGAAAAAAAAAGGGCACTCTGTACCCACAAAAAAATTACGCCCCATACATAGCTACCCATTCCGCACACATGTCTGCTGGACATGGAAACTATCAATTACAATTGGCTGTACAACAAGTATTATTGTTGTCCTTACAACTCTCTCAGGAGTGGAAGGTATCAAATGTCACACCAAATTACAAACATATGCCCAGCTGTTGCTGATGAAGAAATTGGCAGCTATGGGCCTTACCTACATCCCTCCTGCAAAACCCAAGCTTGTTTCCCTACTGTCTTACCCTCTTTGTGACCCCTTTTTCACCACTTTCCTGTCTCCCCATTTTCATTTCTTTCAAAGAAAATAGCGCGGGTGTGCGCAAGAGTAAGCACGTGTAAGTGGTTGTAAGCAGGTGTGCGCGTGTGTGCGCGGAGCTGAACGCCAGTGCGCATGCGTGAGCTCCGCGCAAACCAGCGCTAACCCGGTTACAACTGCTTAAAAGTGCCTTAGTCACTTTGATTGACAGGTCCTGTAGTCAGTTCAGAAGCAAAATAAAATCCCACTGGCAGTCCCGAACCCAGGAAACACTAGTCTGCATGATTTACCACTAAGCCATGACTGTTATATAAGAACATTGTGCTAAAATAAATATATCATGTAATAGTAGGAATGAATGTAAAGGGAATATAGGATGTGTAGTACACAAAGCATGTCATTTAGAATTACTGTCAAAACTAGTGGATTTCCATAATAGTAGTGTGTGAACAGAAACAGCCATGCTAGTTGGTAGCTAGTAGGTAATAATGTCACTGTAGCACCTTGCAAGCCACACACATACTCACAGCAGGATAATCACTGCCCATACCCCACAACCTCTTACAGGAACACATCCGGACCAAGTAATAAAATATGTGGAGCAAAGGCCCAAAACCAGGGACACATTACAAATAATGTTACAACAAACGCAGACAGTTCAGAGAGTAACAGGGTCTGCATTTTGTGAGATGTTTGGAAGGGTATGAAGTCTGAAACTTGAATGTTTGTCACTATATTCTGACTTGAGCCCAGAGTGATTTGCCAGAAAAAGCGGTGCATGAGATATTGACCAAAATATGAGGCGGAAATGTGGACAACGTGCAAATATTTGTACACATGAGAGGTCTGACACCATCATATTTGAATAGTTAAGAGCCTAGACATAGCAACAGTGAATGACTTACAGGGATGCCCCACAGACTCCATGTGAAATGTACAAACAGTAAGCAGAAAGGTGTAACTACACATGCAATGGTAACTATGGAGTCCTGAAAGTATTCACCACTTGCATGGCAGAATAAGTGTAGTAATACATATGCTCATGCTAACCCACAGTCACAACTGCAGCATACCAGACAATTTAATGGGTGTACCCCACTGATATGTACCATTCCATGAGGCAGATAACAGATGAACCTGAGAGTCTCTGGGGCCTGCTCAGCAGCATACTCAAATACCCTAATAGATGTCAAGGCCCACACCATGGCCAGACCACACTGCATGCTGTAACACCCTAGCAGATATAGCAAGCATTCCAAGGTGTGAATGTACATGGAAAATAGGAAAGCCACAGCAGCACACTACAGTCAGGACACCTAGCAGGCATACAAGTAGTGACTGTAAAGGGCAAATATTGAAGCCTTAGCAACAAAGTGCAAGCAAAAGTGAAAGGAAAGCACACACACACACACACACACACACACACACACACACACACACACACACACACACACACACACACACACACATTAACAGTAGTAGTAGTTGTAGGTGTCAGTGTACATACACAGTTAGTACAGGAAACTGGAGAAATGAATGGAGGAATGTTAATCTACAACACAGCTGGAAATATGAGAGAGATACCAACCTTTACACTCACAGAACATTGTCCACAGCATACCAGCATGGTCCCTGCCCTTAAAATCTGAAAGGGCTACGCCTATCTCACATACCTTTTTATAGCACTGTTCTGAAATCACAGTGAGAACTGCAATCAGTACACAACTGGCTGCATGCAATTAGCAAATGCTGGCTAACAATTGGCGCAGAGGCCATCACATGGACATATGCAGATACCTACAAAAGTATGCTGTACTCCCAGTCCACACATGCAATACTTTCATTGCACCCTGAGGAGGACGTGAGAGACAGACAGACAGAGAGAGAGAGAGAGAGAGAGACAGAGACAGAGACAGAGACAGAGAAAATTGAAATTAAGCAGACACAAACAAAACTGTTCAGCAACAGCCACCTGAAAGCTGACAACTGGCAAGTGGAGCAGCAGGACAGAAAACCAGATGGCAACACAAGCAGCTGTGACAAACACAGGTAATGTAAAGTAATACTATAAAGGTCTACATACTGTGAACCCTCCATATGTGTCATTGGTCTGTATCCATATGTATATGAAGATGTGTAAAGGGCAGGGGACATACAGCAACTATCAGTGAAGGCTGTACATACATCTGTATGTGAGAGCATCTATGTGCACATATCAATGTAGGTTGACTGTAGGTTGTAGTGCAATGTACAAAGTAGGTTTCACAGTTATGTATGTTTAGCAGTATGTTAGTGTGTGTATACAGTATGGTAGACAAACATGTTGATATACCTGTCTATCATATGGATCCGTATGTATGTCAAAATATGTCTGTATGTATATATATATATATATATATATATATATATATATATATATATATATATATGTATATATATATATATATATATATATATATATATATATATATATATATAATATGCATATATGATACATACATAGAGAGATGTAGGAATACATAGACAGATGTAGATAGATAGAATATGTACAAACATATATATGTAATGCACACATACAGATATAGATAAATGTAGATACATATACATAGACAGACTGATCTGACTATCTACAGGTATGACTGTATATGATGACCTCAACACCCCCTGTCCCACCCCTCTGTCACTCTCACCCCCTCTGTGTCCCCCCCTCTCCATATCTATAGAAATATATGTACATCAATATATATATGTGTATATGTATACAGACATATATATACATATAGATATATCTATATACATATATATATATATATATATATATAGAGAGAGAGAGAGAGAGGGAGAGAGATGTATATATATTCTGAGTGAGGCACATGTGTACAGATGTATTGCAACAGGTGCCTGGTGACAAAGGCATGGAGTGAACACCAGTGTCAAAACCGGAGTACCATACCCCATTTCAAATCACCTACACAAGTAACCACCAGATATGTGATTGGCTGACCACCACTGCATGTGTCAGGGGTGAACAGGGTCATAAATGTGTACAATAGTGCCCCCAATGATATTCACAGTGGCACACTATTCCTGGAATACCTGCACATGGTATGTGTCAGCAGACATGGTGTGTCAGCTATGGACATGTAGGTCGGTGTACCCCTCCACACCACATAATGGATGCCATGGTATGGACCACACATGACAGCTACAGATATGGAGAAGGACACAGTGACATGTACAACACTGTGACAATGCACTCAAACACATTACCAATGCACAGTGACTGACAACACCACAGAGTACACACATACCCACATAGAGGTTACCACTCCTGGATTTACATACGTAAGTCACACCCATGACAGATGTCCAACAACCATAGTAACACCTCACTCCATCCACAACCTAAATGACTGCTGTGTGTCGTCCATGCCACTGCAATAGAGAGCACATGTGTAGGTAAAAGTTCCTACCCACAGATAAGACATACCCTGCAATAAACCACACAGTGTTAAGAAGCAAGACGCCCCATGAGTACATGTCACACATACCCCTGCTGACTGTTAGTCAGATAGGTAATATGCCATATGAGTCACCCTGTGTAACTGTGTGACAGCAGCAGGTACCATCACACCACATGTGCACAATGGTCAGGGTAGCAGAACAGTATGCTGCTGTAGTCCCAGGGGCAATAGCATATTGTATAGTATTGTATTGTAATGTATTGTGTTGTATTGTATTGGTATGTTGAGGTGCCTCCTTCGTGGAGTGGAACCACTGCTGCTGCGCCAGTGTACAGGTACATATCCTGTAGTCAGGCTAGTGTTACATAGCACTTCTATATGTGTGTTTAGCTCCTGTCAGAGTTTATGTAGCATGCAACTGGAGATACCATCAGGTCCCAGTCATGTTGTGTATTCTGCTTTCATGAGGGCGGCTCTCACCTGGACATCTGTGATGACAGGGAGGTTACAGTCAGCTGGGATAACTATGTCTTATTTTGGGGGAGAGGGCAGGGTGACACCTGCACTGAACCTGTCTGCCACAATGTTGTCAATATCTGTGGTGTCAGTGAAATATTTGTTGTTGTGTACTAACTATGGGCATAGAGGATGGATTCTGACCAGGTTGCTAACATAACTGAAGAAGGCCTTCTGGTTATCTGTAGTGTCCCCGTTGATTTCCCTCTCAAAGTTGCCCCTGGATGTTTGTATGATGGAAAGTAGACCCTTACTAGTGCTGCTCAGACATGCCTTCCCTTTATGGAATTATGCTCTGTCTTGCAGTAGCTTCCATCTTTTGTAATACAATCTGTCTATGGCTGGGGTCCACCAGACAGGATGCTGTCCCTTTGTGGAGAGTGTCTTGGTCATATATGGGATTGCATGATCCATGCATTCTCGGAGATGTCTGTAGAAAGCATTTGTGTAGGGGTCAGCATTGTGGGTTGTATCTGCCACTGGCCCAGTGGGCTGAAAGGATACCATGTCACTGTTACAAAGTGTAAAGTTTGCATCTGCAATGTTATTCACTATAGTCGTTTGTGCTGGTGGTGAAGGTGGGATATGTATATCCAGGGCAATTAGTGTGTGGTCAGCTCACAGTAGTTGATGATGTAGGCCATACAGTACCTAGATACAAACCCCCAGAGTGAGGAGGTGCTCTGGACCTGAATCAGTGTTCTGACTGCTGGGGTTTGGTAGTATGTTGTATGGAGTGTGCCAGGTACTGTTGCACAGTTGCTGGCTGAGCACTGATACCTGGCCATTTACATGTGTATCCACCAATAGACAGACAGATGCTATATATGTGAGATATGTTGTATCATAACAGTCGAGTAGCGTGTGTAGTATGTGTGCCAAATTCTGCTGACATATATTGCTGATATCAGGTTATTTTCTTTTTCAGGTACATGGTTCACCCGCGGGATCCCGCTTACTCCACAGCTGAGGATGAGGAGATACACCAGAGCCTGGTGAGGGATTATGCAATACTCTTTTCCATACCAGCCAGAATCAGCAGGAGAGGGCTGCACTGTGGCAAGACCTGGTCCGTCGCGTAAATGACATAGGCACGCATAATAGGACATATGAGCAGGTACGACATCACTGCAGTGATTTAATCAGAAATGTCCGTCAGCGTGCATCGGATATCCACAGGCAACAGGTTGCCACAGGTGGTGGGGTGGCTACACATCCCCCACTCACCAGACTGGAGGGACTACTCATGAGTGTAGTGGCTCCAGTCCGCCAGCAACAACAACAGCAGCAGACATGCATTATGATGGAGGCTGGAGCCACGCAGCAGCAAGACAGTGAGCGTGCAGGTAATATGCCATATGTATAGTTGACTGTTGTGTACACTGGTAGTTAATGCATGTGTGAGGTGTGTCCTTGGTTTGTAGCTGTCACCATAGTATTTAATGTGCAAGTGTGATATCCTCAATATTAGCAGCTGACCTGTGAAAGGCGACTGTTGTACTACTGACCTGTATCATACTCAGTAACAATGGCACAGTTGTGCCCGCTGACATTAGTTTCTTCACATCTGCAGGTCCCTCCTGTGTAACAGCAATGCAGCCTATCCATGCTGGTGAGTGTGTATTAACAATACCTGTAATAGTCTTGATAGTAATAGTAATATTAGGCTCACTTAGTAGTGCTCTTTGTATGCATGTAGGTGTGTCTGTGTCTGTGTGTTGATATCATGCATACTGAGTAGTGTACAATTGTGTGCAACTGTGTGCATGTGTACGTGTGCATGTGTGCATGTGTGCACCTGTGCATGTGTGCACCTGTGCATGTGTGCATGTATGCACCTGTGCATGTGTGCATGTGTGCATGTGTGCATGTGCGCATGTGTGCATGTGTGCATGTGTGCACATGTGCATGTGCGCATGTGTGCATGTGTGCATGTGTGCATGTCTGGACCTGTGCATGTGTGGATGTGTGCATCACTGGTAATGTGTAGACATTGTAAACTGTGTTTCCTGTTTCCCTCCCACAGGTTCTGGTGCTGCTCTGGTTTCATGTAGCAGGGAACCTGAATCAGGTGCCATGGGTACTGATAATGATGACATCTGTGTAATGGCACAGGAAGGTATGCCAGGGTCTGCCATTGGTCAGCCGATTGACAGTACACATCTGTCGACCCCATCAATGCGCACAGTTATCCTGCCAATACACCCTTTCTCACCAATGTCCCTAGGTGATGGACAGCATATAGTGGGCATTGACCAGGGTAATGTGGTATCTGTGGCACATGCCTCCCCACGCAGCAGCCATGGGCATGGCCCAGAGATGGTACCACACAGACAGATGTCCAGGGGTTCTCGTGGGAGCATCCGTGGGCGTACTGCCCCTGTCAGACGTGCCCACAGAGGTCTTACAACCTCAGCTATGTTTCAGGCTGTCATGCAGGCACAGTTATGTATGGAATGGTACACCAGACAGGTGGGAGCTGACAGCATGTCGCACAGCCATGACTGACAGTATGCGTGACATTGCGGCTGCCATCCGTAATTTCACTGATGTCATAGACAGACGTTGTGGGGACATATTAGACCGGTTCCACAACTACATGTCCATGAGCCAGGGTGATGGTGGACGGTTGAGGCGTCGACGTGGGCATATGCCAGCAACAGCAGCAGCTGGCAGTCATCGCGGATGACAACAGGGCCGCGGCCACCCCCATAGTGCCAGCAGCAGCCCCAGCAATGCTGGGTCTGTGCTGTCATCAGACCGCCCCAGGAGACCACATGCACGTGGCTCTGGCCAGGCCCGACAGGGATCTGTGTCCAGTCAACGAACACCTGCTTCTGATGACAGTACCCAGTCTGGATTTGTACCGGATACGGTCCGTAGCACCCCTGCAAGGCACAGGTACCGTGTCCGTGGCCAGAGACACTGATCTGTATGACCTGGCAGGTACAGTCTGTGGCTGTCCACAAACACCAGTATATGGCAGCCATGAGTTGGAACTGTGTGCATCCATACACACATGCAAATTGACAACACCTAGGGCTACCGCATACACGCACACACTGCATCAACATTGCCCCACCTTGTACTGCTGTCCCTCACCAACACACATACACATACATGTCAATCGGTGGTATCGGTGGCTGACTCAGGCATACCAAGTTCACACCCTGTGCATATGATGAAACTGTGCCACCTCCTGCAATCTGTAACATCAGTGCAGGTACAGGTTAACATGTTGCTGATGCACAGGGTGACTACATAGACGTGTAGTAATAGTATCATGTTGTTAACAGTACTGTGTGCTGGAATAATTGTGGGTATATCACAGCATGCCTGATGCAGTAAGGGTGCGATTGTCATGTACTGTTGTCTACACCCATGGTAAGTACCATAGTGTATCATCTGCACATGTTGGCATACTGGTGGTAAGGATGTCAACAGAAGGCTACATACATATGTAGCACAGAGGATAAGGTAATGAATGTATTAATACGCAATGATGGACATGTAAACTGCAAGTGGCATGTTGCCCACACTGGAATCTGCAATGCGGATGTTTGAGGATGTTGATATGTGTGCAGTACTACACGAATGGTACAGGACACATAGGAGCACCCTAGCACTGCAAGCTCACATCTCATACCATGCTAGACAGCCCCAACACACAAAACTAACTGTCACAGGAGGGAGAGTCCCCATACATGTCAGGGATACTGTGGTGGCAGGTAGCACACATCCTACTACATATGGAACCACTGAGTGAAGGCTCAGTGTCTGTTATTTGACATGTGTATTACTGCAGGTATGAGCACATGGGTTTCCATCCAGTTATTGTACATCCTGACAGTACATGGTCTGTACACTTGTGTGCGCTGAGACTGGACCCTAGCCATCTGACCTGTGTATTTCCATGTACATGTGCATAGTGCCTGCATATTTGCAGTGTTACCTACTGGAAGTGGTACAGCTTGTTTGTTGTACAATGGACTACATGCAGCCCTGCTTACTGTAGCTTTGTTTGCATGCATGTTTGCTTGCAATTACACTGGAATACTGATCCCACCTGCAATGCATAGTTACAGAGCTTCTGTGGACTCCTAGTGACATCTGCATAGCTTACTATATGTATGTCTATGTCTCACTTGACAGAATGTCACTGTTTGTCCTGTTCACATGTATGTTGCCTGTGACACATTGCATATGACTTACCTGGCATTTGTCCACCTGAGCAGTCATATATGCTACTGCTAACTAATCACAGGCACTACACCCTCACATATTCATCTTCTGTTGAACCACCTGCTTCGCTAGGGACAGCTTGCACCTGTCACCCCTGGGCTTTCAGATATTGGCAAAGGCTCTTGCTACCCCCATAGTGCCTATGTTAGGCAAGGCTCAAATGACAAACCCACCTTCATAGGTATCACAAGGGATAAGAAACTAAGAGTAATGCTACCCAACGCCAGAAGTCTACACCTCAAGATGCATGCACCCGAAACGCTCCTTGGCATGGAGAACATCGATATCTGTGCAGTAACAGATGCCTGGTTCAGGGCTACCGAGAGCACCCCAGCACTACCAGGTTATACCTCATACCATGCTTTTCAGCCCCAAAACTTGGAAGAACCACAAATGGAGGGGGAGTATTGATATTCATCAAAGATACCCACACCTCCAGGTTGGTGGCAAAGCACCAAGCATCAGAGACTATCCATGTGCAACTAACAATGGGTGAAACTGCCTTCCAGGTTATAGCCTGCTACAGACCACCCTCCCAAACCCAAGAACTGCACTCAGCCATCCTGTGAACAGTGGAAATATGAAGGTCTCTCCAAACACCATTATATTGGGCGACGTCAACTACCCAAACATGGATTGGGAGCATGACTCTAGCTTCAACACCCTAGGCCAAAGATTCCTAGAATATATGAGCTCAAATGCTATGGAACAACTTGTTACCACTCCCACAAGAAGGTGTAAAATACTGGACCTGATCATCACCAACATGGGGACTCTATGCTCCAGACCAGAAGTGTATCCCTTACTGGTAAGATCGGACCATGAACTAATCTCACTGGATATTCACATCCCGACCCCACCCCCTGCCCAGAACACCACAGTGAACAACTTCTCTAAAGCAAATTCACACTCCTCAAAACTGAGGTCGAAACCTTCAAAGCCCCCGGGCCTGTGGAAACTACAGACCAGACCGCAGATTCCTCTATAAACGCATTCTATGGACACCTTCAGGAATGCATGGGTCATGTGGTCCCGAATAAAACCAAGACCCAATCCTCCAAAGGCAGACGTCCTGTCTGGTGGACCCCAGCCATAAACAAACTACACAATAGAAGGAGGAAGCTACTAAACGATACAGCAAAATCCCAAAAAGGGAAGGCATCACTGATCAGTATTAGCAAATAACTACAGGCACTCATAACATTGTCTAAGGCCAGCTTCGAGAGAAATTGCACAGGACACTAAGGATAATCACAAGGCTTTCTTTAGTTATGTTAGGAACCTGGGTGGTAATTCCCAGATATGCTCAGAGGTAGTCCAAAATGTCAATAGAAACACCAAACCCACAGACATTGCCAACATTCTAGCTGACAGGTTCAGTGCAAACTTCTCACCCCCCTCCACACCGAAAGGGCAAATATGTATCCCAGCAGAGTGCTGCCCCACTGATATCTCAGATGCTCAGGTAAGAGCCGACCTCTCCAAAGCAATACACACTGCATCAATGGGACCAGACAGTGTCCCGGGCTGTGTCCTACATGACCTCCAAGACGTGCTACAACCAAACATAAAACTACTGTTCAATCCCAGCCTTACTACAGGATATGTGTCCAAAGTGTGGCGTACAGCAACAGTGGTCCCTCTACAGAAAGGTGGTGCCTCAACGGATCCTGGACACTATCGCCCCATAAGCCACACTAGCTTGGTCTGCAGAGCTATGGAAGGGATCATCATGGACCACATAAATATAGATATTGGGGAACTACAGACACTGGTTCATACCCAGTTTGGCTTTGTTAAGGGCAGATCCTGCCTCTCAAACCTGGTTGATTTCTTTGAAACAGTCACCAAGGCCATTGACGAGGGGAAGGTGGTCCATACAGCCTACCTGGACCTCGCAAAAGCCTTCAAAACAATACCCCACTCGGACATTCTAGAGAAGCTCACCAGCTTAAATATGAGCCACTATGTCACTAGATGGATTGCACACTGGCTCAAGGACAGAACCCACATGGTTAGAACTGCTGGAGCCATGCCAGACTCCAAACCAGTTACAACTGGTGTCCCACAAGGCTCAGTCCTGGGACCTCTCTTGTTTGGTATATATTTATCGGAGGTACAGGCCAACACGGAAGGACTGTGGCTGACCAAATATGCAGATGACTGCAAACTGGCCGCCATAATCGACTCTCCAGCCGACACAAGCATCTTCCAAAGGGGCCTCATAGAAACAGACAACTTGTGCCAGAGCCATGGCCTCCAGCTGAATGCAAAAATGTGTATAGTCATCCCCTTTGGCAAAAGAAAAGTGCCCACAAAGTACCACATAGGTGGTACTCCATTACGTACAGAAGAAGTAATTAGGAACCTGGGGACCCAAGTTGATAGCAATCTCTCATTTGACAACCACGTGGCCAAAGTGGTTAGAAAGGCAGTGTATATAGCCCACCCCATCATGAAGGGATTCACATCTACATCAGGGGAGGACATCGTGCCTCTTTACTCATCCCTCATCAGGCCCATAATTGAGTACAATCCCCCTGTTGGGATGTACCTTACCAGACACCTGCAGCAACTGGAAAGACCCCACAAGTACCTCACCAAGAGGATCAAAGGGCTCAAACAGATGCCATATGCTGACCGGTTAAAGAAACTCCAGCTCTACTCAGTGGCATACCGCCTGTTCAGAGGCGATCTGTGCCTAATGTATAACGCCATGTCAAACCCGGAATTAATGGGCATGCTGCACCTGAGAATATCCAAATCCCATTGGGCTACACGCTTGAGAGACCTGAACCTCAGCACTAAAATAAATAGGACATGCTGGAGGGACAGATTCATAACCCAGAGGCTCACTTCACTCTGGAATAAAATCCCAGTCCAGGTTAGGCAGAGTCCCTCACTGACTCTCTTCAAGAGGAATCTTGATGAGTGGATGGGACATTGTCGGTTTACCCTGGGTATCACTTCTGTGTCACTGTTAGACAGAGGCACAGTATACTAAACTCGGAAAAGGGCATGGCAAGATATATTTACAATGGATGGCGACAGCCAAACACATTCTGGCTAGGTTCTTAAATGCCCTAGGGCAGATAGCCTAGTATGAAGCTATGAACCTATGAACCTATGTACCTTGTTCCCCATTGGCCCTATGTGCTGTTAATCACCATGGCAATCACAATACTATGGCAGCATGTGCAAAGGTCAGTTGTCAGTCACCTCTATGGTACAGTTGTGGAATATGTGGGTCATGTGGCAATGTCACAGCTGCCACATGTACACAGTCAACCCTCTCCCCTACACATGGATGTACAACACATGTATGAGATGGAACCACATAGCCAAACTGGGGACTAAGCACTCTGAACCCAGTACTGGCATAACCTGTCAGGTGGCATGCAATACTACAGTGACTACAATACCAGTCTGATGTAGACCTACACTGACAGCAATACAAGCAAGTGTACACACTGGGCCATTCGTGGAGCCTTAGAATAGCATCCTGCCTGAGTGGCACACACCTCTGCAGCTGGCACACAGGCATACTTTATGCCTGAACACATCACACATAACACATAGCACACAAATCCTGTGTGCCAAACAGTCACAGCCTGTATGGCTAGACAACACACCTGCCACAGTTGTGTTAGCTACCTTTATTGTCTGGTACAGTGTGGTCACGCTCACCAGGCTGGACAAGGTGAAGATCACAGTGATATGCCCATGGGGCACTATGGTCCACCACATAACACAAGCATACAGGTCAGTCAGAGGCATGGACACATATGACTCAGTCATTGTCATGCCACATACCTTCTCCTGCTGTACTTGTAGGGTGCTGACATCATCAGTGTTTAGAAAGGGGAATGTGCATCCTGTATTGTGTTTTCCCAGTTGCCAAAAGGGACATTTTCCTCACACAGACTGACACACACACCAACCCCACTCACACGGAGCATTTGCAGGATTCAAACCCCTACCTAACTATGCTATGACACTCGAGACGGATGCATTAGCAGAGTGCGCTATTCGCATTACTGGGAGGTTTCCCTTCTCCTGCTGTACTTATAGGGTGCTTACATCATCAGTGTTTAGAAAGGAGAATGTGCATCCTGTAGTGTGTTTTCCCAGTTGCCAAAAGGGACATTTCCCTCCCACAGACTTGCACACACACCAACCCCACTCACACAGACACAGCATTTGCAGGATTCAAACCCCTACCTAACTATGTTATGACACTTGAGACGGACACATTAGCGGAGTGCACTATTCGCATTACTGAGAGGTTTCCCCTCTCCTGCTATACTTATAGGGTGCTGACATCATCAGTGTTTAGAAAGGGGAATGTGCATCCTGTAGTGTGTTTTCCCAGTTGCCAAAAGGGACATTTCCCTCCCACAGACTTGCACACACACCAACCCCACTCACACACACCCACACACACACACTGAGCATTTGTAGAATTCAAACCCCTACCTAACTATGTTATGACACTTGAGACGGACGCATTAGCAGAGCGTGCTATTCGCATTACTGGAGGTTTCTCTTCTCCTGCTGTACTTATAGGGTGCTGACATCATCAGTGTTTAGAAAGGGGAATGTGCATCCTGTGGGGATGCAGACGTCAAGCACACTCTGGCTAAGCTGTCATTCCCTAGGGCAAACAGCCTAGTGTTGACCTCTACACCCATATGTTTAATTGTCAAATGCACATTATTTGTTGCTGATAGACTGTTTGCAGGTCTTTATTGCCATAGCATTCCCTGTTTGTATGAACAACTTGTTTATCTGTGGAAGATGTTTGCATATGTGCTTTCAGCAATTACATTCTGCTAGCCGGTAAGCCATTAGACCTCAGGAATTTGTTTTAAAAGTGTTCAGATTTGTCAAGTAATACTTACTTTTTTCTCTGGCCTTGCTGGCTCTGGCTTGCCTCGCTCCGTTAAGCCCTGCTAACGCCGGGCTCTCTCCGCTCCCCTGCCCTGCCCCCTATTCCCTCCCGCCCCAACTACCTCTACATTTATAGTAATCATAGCCACACCCACAGCTCACCCTCACATCACCTCCACCAATCACAGCTCCTCAAGTCATATCACATTAAACCTCACCAACTTGCTCCACAAAAAATACTCCCAATTACTATAATTCCCACTAGGCATCTTTTGCATCACCCACATTACTTCCCCATCCACATATAGTGCAACCCTATAATTCCTATTCAGACCCCCCCACCTAGAAACAACATAAACTTTATAACCATGACTATCACACAACTAAATCTAGTCTGTCTTCTCATAATTCTTTACAACACCACAAGTTATCACTCTAGCAATATCCCTAAACTTAGTAGCACAACACTGCATTATGCACTCTCATACACAGACACCACACATTATAATAATATCTGCCCACACTTATTCAAGAACTACATAACGGACCAATTCAGAACTAAACACATATGCTCTCATTCCTACTCCAAAAAACACAATACTTTCTCACACTCCTCACCAAACTCCAACATCTGTATAACCATTTTAACTCCCAAAGGGGGCCCCCCCCCCAAAAATTT